>NC_133122.1:37942676-38266060 GCF_033568475.1 Henckelia pumila
CCTCGAGCTCAATCTATTGTGTCATCTGTACCTACGTCTTCTTCTACTCCTACTACTTCGTCTGGTTCTCGTGGTTCACGAGGTACTTTCCGCTTTGGGAAGAATAAGAAGAAGGAGGAGTTTTGTAGCCACTGTGGAGGGAAGCATCCTGCAGCTTCATGTCGGAGAGCTACTGGTGCTTGTTATATTTGTGGTCAGCAGGGACATCTGCGGAGAGATTGTCCTCAGCGCATGGGTTCTGCTAGTGGATCGGGATCCCAGGTTGGATCTCAGGCTTCTACTTTTCCACGTCAGCAGCCAGCACTACAGAGTTCTTCTGGTTTTCGTCCCCAGACTCAAGGGCAGGTGTTTGCTCTGTCTCAGGAGCAGGCTACTGAGGGAAGCGATCGCATGTTGGCAGGTAATTTCTTGTTATGTGGTATTCCTGCACTTGTATTAATTGATACTGGAGCATCGCATTCCTTTATTTCTAGTCGCTTTGTTAAGAGACATATATTACCTTACGTATCATTAGATATGGATTTAGTTGTATCTACTCCGTTGGAGCAGGAGGTAGTAACTAAGCGTCTAGTGATGGGTTGCCTTCTGGAGTTTGAGGGTAATGTGTTATCGGCTAATTTGATGATATTAGCGATGTCAGATTTTGACTGTATCTTGGGAATAGATATGCTGACTTTGTATCACGCTACTGTGGATTGTTATCAGCGTCTGGTACAGTTTCATCCGGTTGAGGGTGATAGCTGGTACTTTTATGGTGAGGGTGCGCGACCTCCGATGCCACTTGTTTCGGCTCTGAAGGCATGTCATGTCTTGGAGTCAGGTGGGTAGGGCTACCTCATCTATGCAGTTGATATGTCCATGAGTAGTACGGGTATTAATCAGCTACCGGTTGTCAGCGAGTTTCCTGACGTATTCCCTGATGAGATTCCTGGTTTTCCTCCGGTTCGAGAGGTTGAATTTGGTATTGATCTAGTACCAGGAACTACGCCTATATCCCGAGCACCTTATCGTCTGGCACCTTCAGAGATGAGGGAATTGAAACAGCAGTTACAGGATCTGCTTGATAAGGGATATATTCGTCCGAGTGTTTCTCCGTGGGGAGCACCTGTTTTATTTGTCAAGAAGAAAGATGGATCGATGCGAATGTGTATTGATTACAGGCAGTTGAATCGTGTCACCATCAAGAATAAGTATCCTTTGCCGCGGATTGATGATCTGTTCGATCAACTACAGGGTACTTCTGTTTATTCGAAGATAGATCTGAGATCTGGATACCATCAGATGCGGGTACGAGACTCAGATATATCTACGACTGCTTTCAGGACCAGATACGGACATTATGAGTTTCTAGTGATGCCATTCGGTTTGACGAATGCACCGGCAGTCTTTATGAATCTGATGAATCAGGTATTTCGAGATTATCTGGATAGATTTGTCATCGTCTTTATAGATGATATTCTTGTTTATTCTCATGACAAGGATGAGCATGCACAACATTTGAGGATTGTTCTACAGACGTTACGAGATAAGCAGCTATATGCGAAATTGAGCAAGTGTGAATTCTGGCTTGATCGGGTAGTATTTCTCGGTCATGTGATTTCTAATGAAGGGATATCTGTTGATCCTAGTAAGATAGAGGCAGTGCTGAACTGGTCTCGTCCGACGACGGTTGCTGAGATTCGTAGTTTCTTGGGTCTAGCTGGATATTACCGTCGGTTCATCGAGAATTTTGCACAGTTGGCAAGGCCTTTGACTCAGCTTACACGGAAAGATGTTGCCTTCATTTGGTCCTCGGATTGTGAGGAGTCATTTCACGAGCTGCGTAGACGTCTTACTATTGCACTGCTAGCTCTACCTTCTGGATCAGGAGGTTATTGCCTATGCTTCTCGACACAGCATGGACATGTTATTGCCTATGCTTCTCGACAGTTGAAGACGCATGAGAATAACTATCCAGTGCATGATCTCGAGTTAGCCGCCATTGTATTTGCGCTCAAGATTTGGAGACATTATCTTTATGGCGAGAAATTTGAGATATTTACGGATCACAAAAGTTTGAAGTATTTATTCACTCAGGCAGATTTGAATATGCGACAGAGACGCTGGATGGATCTCCTGAAGGATTATGATTGTGAAATCAAATATCATCCAGGTTCTGCTAATCTTACTGCTGATGCCTTGAGTCGGCAGGTGAGACTGTCTGCACTTCAGACTAATGAAATATCTCATATGATTCAAGAGTGCTGTTCATTGAGTTTTACGCTCAAGCACAAGAAAGGGAGGAATGGGATTCGTTTGTATACTATTCTATCTGAGCCAGCATTGTATTCTCGGATCAAAAATGCTCAGATATCTGATGTTAAGACTCAGCGATTGGCACGTCTAGCCAATGGAGTTAATACATCTGGATTCCATTTTCAGGCAGATGGTTTATTGTGCCTATCCAATAGAGTGGTTGTACCTAATGTTGCGGAGCTCAGGAATGATATTCTATCTCAAGCTCACAGGAGTCGATTATCAGTTCATCCTGAAAGTATGAAAATGTATAAGGACTTGCAAACTAGATTCTGGTGGAAGGGGATGAAGCGAAGTGTGTATCAATTTGTTTTGAAATGTTTGGTTTGTCAACAGGTCAAGGCTGAAAATCGACGACCAGGTGGATTACTGCAGAATCTTGAGATTCCCGAATGGAAGTGGGAGCACGTGACTATGGATTTTGTTACCCACTTGCCTATGACTTCACGTCAGTGTGATGCTATCTGGGTTGTCGTTGACCGTTTGACAAAATCAGCACATTTCATTTCTTATAACCGGGAGTATTCTTATGATCGCATGACACGCTTATATATCCAGGAGATTGTGCGATTACATGGGATTCCAGTGAGTATTGTCAGTGATAGAGATCCACGATTTACTTCACGTTTTTGGGGTAGTTTTCAGCAGGCGTTGGGTACCACTCTGAGTTTGAGCACGGCGTATCATCCGAAGACTGACGGGTAGTCAGAGCGCACTATTCGTACGCTGGAGGATATGCTACGTTCTTCTGTCATGGATTTTGGCTTATCTTGGCAGGATCAGTTACCTTTGATTGAATTTGCCTACAATAACAGTTATCATCGTAGTATTGATATGTCACCATTCGAGGCATTGTATGGTCGACGGTGTCGTACTCCGTTATTCTGGGATGAAGTCGGGGAACGGCAAGTCGAGGGTCCTGAATTGGTATAGCAGATTGTAGACAAGGTAGATTTGATCAAGCATAGGATCAAAGTTGCTCAAGATAGACAAGCCAGTTATGCGAATATTCGCCGCAGGCCACTTCAGTTTGAGCCTGGTGAATATGTTTTTCTGCGAGTATCACCTTTCAGGAAGGTGATGAGATTCGGTGCGAAAGGTAAATTGTCTCCTCGTTACATTGGGCCTTTCCAGATACTGGAGAAGATCGGAGATGTTGCTTATCGTTTGGCTTTACCGCCATCTCTTTCCAGTATACACAATGTTTTTCATGTGTCGTTGCTTCGACAGTACATAGCTGATGAATCTCATGTGATTCAGTCCACTGATATTCAGCTAGAGTCAGATCTGTCTTTTGTTGAACGACCAATCCGTATCCTAGACAGAAAGGAGAAAGTTCTTCGGAACAAGACTATACCACTTGTGATGGTACAGTGGCAGCGCCGAGGCGTTGAAGAAGCAACTTGGGAAACTGAGAGTCGTATGCGAGCAGAATATCCTGAGTTGTTTTCTTTGTATTTTTGATTACCATATAAGATGTAATTACTATTGTTGTAATAAGACATGGTTTAATGTTTCATATTGTTATCTTGATTTATCTTTAAATGTTATTTCGCGGACGAAATATCTAAAGGTGGGGAGAATGTAGTAACCCAGATACCATTTTAAGATAATAATATGTTAAACATAATTAAGGGTTGGTATTTAACCAATTTCGGAGTGTTATTGGACTTCAGAAGTAAAATTTGGGCTTTTTCATTTTGGGCCGGATAGTAAGTTTCGATCCCGGATAGTAAGCTCCGATCCCGGATAGTAAGCTCCGATCGGAACGGAAGCTCCAATCCTGGAACGGAAGTTCCGATCCCCAGTTGTCAGAAATGATCGATGACTCAGTCGCGAGTTTTGACAAGTGTCGGTCATAGAGCAGATCGGAAGCTCCGATCGTAGATCGGAAGTTCCGATCCTGGCGTGGCAGACATGCACGCAATGAGCTGGATCGGAAGCTCCGATCCCGAAATCGGAAGTTCCGATCCTGGCCGAGAAATTTGGCTATAAATAGGGCCGTTCAGAGTTCATTTTCAATTACGGATTCCCGAGTTTCCTTCTTCAGTTATATAGTGTGAGTTATACACTTGAGGGCCCTATCGGTTATAATGGAGGTTCTGGAATAACCAAGGGGTGGTTATATTCATCCGGGACTAGCGACTCCAAAGGGCTAACTACGGACGAAGGTATGGTCCGGGAATCTATTTAAGTTTTGGGAGTACTTATTAGCTTAGTTAAGGCTTATAGAATTTATGTAGTGATACGGTGAACTTTTGAATATAGGCTTGGAACCTAGGATCCTATTATACTTGAACTAGCCTAGAGGTACTTACACATTGACTGAGATTGCCAGCGAGTATACATGTTTATATGTTGCATTTATTTGGCATTATTATATGGCATGATATATGATTTACCGCTTTCTATATCCATATATCATGTGCATATACACGTTGAGCCTATACCTTGTTATACCTGACTATAGAGCCGCTCAGCTCTATACTCGATAGTCTGTCACTGAGAGTACCGCGACGGCGGGGGCATTTATGTCTGTCTACTCTGGTGTACTAGACGAGTGTGGTTGCACCCAGAGGTTGATCCGTGCGGTGGCAGCACTCATATGGTGCCGGTTCTGAGCATGACTTTTCAGATGACCCTGTACCAGTCATCATGTTGCATGCATTATATACATATGTTTACTCATGTCTATGTACTGGGCGTAGCGCTCACGTCCTAGTTGTTATCTTGGACACCCTATGTCATGGGGCAGGTCGCAGGATGGACGGAGCTGGTAGTTCAAGGCAGGACTAGGGAGCAGGAGCTTTGAAAGTTTTTATACAGCACGATTTATTAGCTGTATAATGTTTACTTTTAAGAATTTCGATATGATTGTATCACTAGAGATTTAAGCCCAGATTATATTACTAAGCTGATATATAAATTATGGATTATGTTTCCGCACGTTTTTACTCTGTTAAGTATTTTGCTGTATTAAGTTTAATACATGCTATTAGTTGCCAGTTAGTAGGTGATTCCATGCAGGGTCACTACAGAAATGAATATGAATTTACCATTTTCTCCAGAGAAATCTGCAAGACGAATTGCTCAGAGTTATAACCAAACCTATTTGCTACCTCCCATAGGTCAGCTTTACTGCAAATGCTGTAGTGTGACTTCCGTTTCGGTCTTTTATACAGACCTTCATCTAAGACAACTTCATCTGGGGGGAAATGTAAACTAAATTTTGCGTCAACGTCATCAACCTCGCTTTCTGAATTTGCAGCCTTGAGTAACATGATAATTGATTCAAAGAGTTGTTGATTTAAATTCAGTTTTGTCTTATCATGTACTCTTCGTGTCTCTTCTTCGAAGCATTTAGTGTAGTACGTCTAGAGTGTACCCTTTCTTTTCAGAAGAATCAGCCAATTCTGATCCAGGTCCCGGATTGTCCAGAGCACCTGCAGCACACCACTAATTCAATATCTCGCTGAATCCTCCTAGGTTAGCCACCATCCAAGAATGAAAAAGAATAGAGTTTTCCAAAATAAAATGGAAAATTTTGAATGTCAAATTTATGTATAACTTAGCTACAATAATTTAAGCACTTCTTTCTGCAAGACAGCCACACTGCCCAAAATCAGAAAAAAAAAAGAAACTAAAAATTTCAATAGAAAACCACCATTTGACTGGAAACCATCATTCAACCATAGATGGATGATGTACAGCATTTAACATGAAACATCAACCTTGTGCCGCTTCAGCTTAGGCTTCTGCAATGGGTCAGCTTGGAGGTAAGCTTCAGGATCATCTGGATCCTTTAATAGGCCCAAGATCTCCTCCTTCCTGTACATTGCAATGAATAGAACCTACAGACGTGATAGACATTTGATGAGTAAGCCAGAGGATCATCTCCACTCGATCACCAATCAAAAACATAAAATTAAGCACCAGTTCATGAGAACACGTACATCTAATTTTTGAACATGCATTAATTCTAGAAATTTGGCAATATGGCCCTTGAGTTCACCCAATCCTTCTGTCGCAACTGCACTCTTACTATAAAAAGGAACTGCACCACTGACAAACTGATTACATATCCACTCGCTCTCCATTTCAATACTAATCTCATCCAATATGGAGAGACCAGTACTTTCCTCGTACATCTACAGAAAAACAACAAAGGTACCGACACATGAAATCTCGGAATTGAAAACCAGAAAAGGGATTGATATGAATAGGATGCTTAAAAACCTGAATCCTCTCAGGAACGTATATTTTCCGGATCTGGTCATCCTTTCCTGTCATATACTTTTCAGAAAATACGCTTGGATCAAACTGGTCTTCGAGGATCCTCTCACCAGCTTCACCAAATGAGTCCATTTCCAACTTGCGAATCTTCAAAAGGTCTTCCACATCACCAAATATTTCACGAGCTTCTTGGAGAGCAGATGATGAAATTCCTGATTGTTGCATGCTCCTTGCTTGCTTCTTCCTACTGCACACAGATGAACCAAAGCACCATCAAAAGTTTGTCAAAGCACAAGAAAACATCCCAGAACTTTATATAAGATCTACCTTATAGGAGCTCCATGTTTATCTACTTGGTCTTCATCGACAATAAAATCAGCCATTTCATCCTCTTCACCAATGACATCCTGATTTTCCTGCTGCCCATCCTCGTCATCAATGTCCTCAAGCGATTGTCCTAGAGGATAGTAAGAAAATCATTATTCCAAAAGTTTTGAGTCTCAGAGAAATTCCAACAAGGATTACCATCATCATCATCGAACAAGCTGTATTTAAGCCTCTCCTCTGCTGTTCGCCACCCCTTTCCACTTCCATTGTATTGCCGTTCACCAGAAAACTGAGATGACTCTTCTTTTGAATCCCCCTGAGCCTTCTTTAGTCACTTAAGCTTCTTATTCTGCTTATCACATATTCAAAAAAAATAGTCCATTCTAAAAAAGCACCCCCAAAAACCAAAAAAGAGGAGGAACAAAGAAAGTTACCAGGTTTGGACGAGGAACAGAAATGTTGCTTTCCTGGAGTAGTTCATAATCATCCTCGTCAAGTAAATAACTCCTCTCAGCATCCCTACAGTTGATTGAATGAATCGATGATGAAAATAACATAACAATTCAAGAGAGATGAGGCAGCAAAATAGACAACCTTTTCTTTTTTTTCTTCTTCTTCAGCCTCTCACCGCAGTTGTCCTCTTCGTCTTCCTCTTCCACGTCATCCACAATAAACCCATCTCTCTCATAAGCATCTGGTCCGTCTGCTAAGAAACAACATAATAATTCCAATTGTTACCAATACGTATGCACCAAACAAACACCCAATAAAATTATGCCAGCCAAGACGTAAACAACAACCATGAAGTAAAGATGTCTAATAAAATGAAACTCCAATATCCTAAGCAAACTATCCTAGCCAATAGTCCTTGCAGTTGCTCATCAAATTAATTATTACTTATATTAACTAAACATCCAAAAAATGGTAGTTATATGTCCATTAAACAACCCTTTCTTTTTGTGTCAAGCAAACCATGGCAACAGGACAGCACCTCGCTGAACACAATAACTATTCTGCACATTGACATTTAGGAAACTCCAAATAAGAGTTAGAAAAATAGATGATCGCTCAGCATGCACCGAGTTCTTCACTCACCACGAGAAGCCAAGGAAAAAAGGACCAACATTACAAGAAAAAACAATTTTCACGTCTGATCAGAAACCAAAACAAAGCCCGCAAAAAATTGAACGGAAACCTTCAGCAACAACAAAACAGAAAACACTAAAAAAAAAAAAAGAAAACAAATCATCTGACACGGGGTAGGTATTTCAAGGGAATAACAAAATATGGCGAACAATACCATCTTCTTCGTCATCTTCATCTTCATCCTCGGCTCGATCTTCGTACATCCCATCATCACCCTCGTTCCAAAATCCAGTCGCGTCTGCGTACACAACAAAAAAGAACGGGAACAATTAACACCAACCCAAGTTTCATAATCTTGCGCTCTCGAGCGAATGCCGCTCAGTTCGCGAAAAAATCGTACCTTCGTCGGCGGAAACCGCTTTTCTGCCAGCCATTGTGGGGTAAAAGAACAGTAGCGATAGAGGAAATTGCAGCGATCCAATGTGTGAGAGATGGTGGGAGCAAACCCTAAACTGAAAATGCATTCGGGGGAGACCCCTGATTTTCCCTTTCCCACTGCACAAGCTGCAGACTGCAGTAGCCGAACCGAACTTCACCCCCACACTCAACAAATTCCACTACCACTTCACTTCTGGCAGAGTGCTGACGTCACGATTTTTGGGTTTTTCATTTCATATATATTATATATTGTGTACCAAATAGTCCAAACTAACGTTTTTATGATTTCTTCTAAGTTTCATAGGCTGCGTTTTTTATAGTTGTGATGAGATTAACAATGTGTATCTATTAGTTAGGATTAAGTAAGGATAATTTTTAGTAATGATAAATTTATTAGTTGTTTGGAAGTATTTTTTAATGTGGGGATAAAAGTGTGCTCGTATTTTTTGGGATAATTTTACCTTTGCTGGTTGCTGACCTCACCACCTTTACCCATCGGCCATCATCAAAGAACCCATGTCTATCTATGTCTTGCCCTTGCATCTTCAATCTAAGAAAATCAAAGCTTCGGGAACATTGTACGAAATCTTAGATCTGGGCCGTGACGAAGAATCCATCTCAAAACATAGGTTCTAGATCTGGTGGTGAAGAACCGGTACGTATTTTTCCTTCTCGTCGAGCATCTACGAACCAAAATATTTCTTCGTCTTTTTGTTCGAAATCTGAGATCGCGACTACACTACTACCTTTGTTCTCCCATTTTTCTCGTATATTTGAAGAAATTCGATGCATACACCGGCTCGGTTGAAGCATTAAATTTGAGAATCTAGCCTTCTGGGTTTTAAATTTGGTTATGAAAAAAAGCAAATTGATTGGCTCGGTTGAAACATCAAAGTTGAGAATCCAGTCTTCTATATTTCAAAATTGGGTTTGAAAAAGGGTAAATTGATTGGCTTGGTTGATTGAAATGGTAAAATTCAAAGCGGGACCAAAATGGAAGAGAAGAACGAGTGGCGGAGCAAAGACAGTTTACGGCAAAGGGTAGCAAGGTAAAAAAGTCTCTAGTCCATGACACTGTACACTTTGGGCTTAACAATAACACAAAGTAGGCCTTGACAGTAGTACCGTCTTTTCCAGTCGCTACAGTGCCATTGTACCGGGCCCTTGGTATAAGCGCTTTCCGTGAAAAATGCAACCAAACGTTAGATAGCAAGCTAATCCTTAGCTAATCCAGGCTATCAAACACTACCATAGTATTTTACTTATCCATGTTCTCGAGTGCAAGGATACCAAAAATATATATTTTTATGATGTATGGTGATGAGATTTTATGCATAACTAACCTAATTATTTTTGTAATGCATTGGTTACCACATGATATGTTAGAGTCATTAAAATCTGATAACCTACTTATTTGACGGTCGTCAATCGATTAAGCAGGTGAGTCTAAACTTTATTGGTGTAACTCGACTAGTTGATTACAACCCTTGGATCAATGGACTCGCATGAAATATTTACGTCTGAAAATCTTAGTTAGATGTGGTGTAATCTCAATTCAATTAGGCTAACCAAGCTTATTCGGCGAAAAAATAGTCTCTCCATATTTAAATGTGTTTAAATTATTATTATGACAGTTAATAGAGTCAAATATTTTCCGACTAATGAAAAATTAACATTGAGAATCAGAAAAACGTTTGGATCACACATATTTATTTTATGCAACTATTATGTTTATCGATAAATTTATCAAGAAAAAATGATAAAAATCCCCATGACGAGTGCCAATATTTATGTTTAAGCTAAAAAAAAATAAGATACAGAAAACTCAATCCAAATGTCTATTAAAATTTTAAGCCAATAATAAAATATTAAAGACAACAATCAAACTTAAAACAAACCGCATAACCCGAATGTGTATATGTAGTACACTTTTTGTATACGTGAGTTAATTTTGTAATTTCAAAAATAACGAGTAATTGTGTGTGTAAATTGTAACCAAATGTGCATATGTAGTATAACTCTTTGTATAATTAATAGGTATAATTATTTTATAATTTCAAAAGTAACGCGAGATAAAGTTATAATTTCAAGAATAACGTATAACTGTGTGTTTAATCGAATACATGGGTAGATCCAGAATGTTATGCTCGGGGGCTCTCCATACAAAATGACGAAAACAATCATTATATATTTGTATATAAATTTCAATGACAATAATATAATAATTTAAAACATGAATAGAATACACAAAGATAATCTTAGTATATCTATATCTATCTATACCTATTTAAAAGTGTTGAATAAAAGGTTAAAGTTTTACAATTGTGAAATAACAACTTTGTCCTTTTATTTACATCTATATCTATATCTATATCTATATCTATATATATATTTATACATATACATATATATATATATACATATACATATTTAAAAGTGTGAATAAAAGGTTAAAGTTTTACAATTGTGAAATAACAACTTTGTCCATTTATTTACACTAGAAGTAAAACCATATAAAAATATATAGGGTTATATCTATATCTATATCTATACCTATTTAAAAGTGTTAATAAAAGATAAAGTTTTACAATTGTGAAATAAGAACTTTGTCCTTTTTATTTACACTATAAGTAAAATCATATAAAAATATATAGGGTTATATCTATATCTATATCTGTATCTATATTTATATCTATTCTATACCTATTTAAAAGTGTGAATAAAAGGTCAAAATTTTACAATTGTGAAATAACAACTTTGTCCTTTTATTTACACTTCTATATCTATATCTATACCTATTTAAAAGTGTGAATAAAAGGTCAAAATTTTACAATTGTGAAATAACAACTTTGTCCTTTTATTTACACTATAACTAAAATAATATAAAAATATATAGGGTTATAAAAGTAAAAATAATATTTTATCTATATCTATACCTATTTAAAAGTATGAATAAAAGGTCAAAATTTTACAATTGTGAAATAACAATTTTGTCCTTTTATTTACACTATAAGTAAAATCATATAAAAATATATAGGGTTATAAAAGTAAAAATAATATTTTAGTTAGGGCATAAACGTAAATCAATATTTCTATTATATGTAAAATCGATTATTATGATAATGTCAAAATTAATAAAATATGTGCATATTAGATAAGGATTCAGTTTTAAAAAAAAATTAAAATATCAAAATACTTTATTTTTTATTTTCTTATAGATAAATGAATATATTTTTTCCACAAAAATTTTTAAAAATCTATATCTATACCTATACCTATTTAAAAGTGTGAATAAAAGGTCAAAATTTTACAATTGTGAAATAACAATTTTGTCCTTTTATTTACACTTCTTTTTTTTTTATAAGTAAATCTTGTAATATTATTTCAAGTAAAAACATCGTTCCGTACAAGATTTAACAGCCAAGAAGGAAAATTCCCAGGCAACCAACAGAATGGTGCAGAGAATGAACAAGCAAACTTAGAAAGCGAATGAGCAACAATATTTGCCGATCTCCTAACATGTGAGATTGAAATATTGAGCTCTAACAATAACTCTTTAACTTCCAAAACACAAAATCTTGCGTAACTCAGATCACACTTTGGCAAAGTAACTGCTTGTACCGCCAAAAGTGCATCAGAAAAGAGCAAAATATTAGAGAGCTCCAGATCCTTTACCATCTTCAATCCCTCTTTCATTGCAATCAATTCCCCTAGCATCACTGATCCTGGATGAGAAATTTGCTTACCAAATGCAGCCACCACATTACCTACATGGTTTCGCACAACACCCGCTACTCCACAACGAGAAAACTCCTCAAGAAAGCTAGCATCAACATCCAAACGGAGGCAGTCTACTGGAGGGATTTGCCACTTCTTTGGTGATGAGATCTGATCGCTTTTGATCTTGTTTGAGGAGATCAATATGGATCTGTTATACTCTTCAATAATCTTGTTTGGCTGGGGCAAAGAAAAACTCAACCCCTTAATTTCCTGACAATGAATCGCACGACATCGTTCATTCCAAATCTGCCAAGCTCTAACCATAAACTCCTCAATCAAAACATTCTCATCCATCTGTTGTAATCTGAAACATACGTCCTTGGCACCACAAAATAAATTGAGCTTTAGCCTCCTCCAAATCACATTGTTACTCCAAAAGTGTTTAATAAATCGGCATTCAAAAATTGCATGACTTGTCGTTTCCTCTTCATTTCCACACCACCGACAGAAGCCAAAAACAGGAACATGGTGTCGTCGTAAATTAGATTCAGTCGGTATAATTTCATGAAAAACTTTCCACCAAAAAACTTTGATCTTCGGAGGAATCGACAACGACCAAATAAATTTCCACCACCCTGAAATCACTCCAGAATTTGAAAGGTGATCATGTGGATTCTCATGTCCAAATCCCAGATTGTACCCACTTTTAACAGAGTAATGGCCCTTAGCGTCATATTTCCATAATCGAGCGTCGAAATGGGTATCCCTTGACAATGGGATTTGGAGTATCTCCTTAGCAAGAAATGGTACAAAAGCTCCTCGAATTGCTGAAACATTCCATGTGTTATTGTGAATTAATTGACTGACTTTGGAGCCCTCCGGTAATTGAACTCCCCAATTTTCAAGATTTTCTCCCAATGGCACTATCCATTTATCTTTGCAAATGTCTACAGAATTGCCATCTCCAATTCGCCAGCGTAAACCTTGCTCCAACAGATCCCTACTCCATCTTAACGACCTCCAAAGAAAAGAAGGATTACTTCCAAGAGTTGCATTCATGATATCTCCGTGTTTAAAATAACACGCCTTAAGAACACGAGCTACCAGAGATGATGGATTTTGGATAATCCTCCACACCTGTTTTGCTAAGAGGGCTTTATTAAAAACTTGAAGTTTTCGAAAACCCATCCCTCATTTACATTTAGGTAGACACAAAAAATCCCATGTAGTCCAATGCATTTTTCGTTTCTCCCTCTCTGACCCCCACCAAAAATCAGCGCAAGCTTTCTCAATCGAAGCGCAGGTAGCTTTCGGAATACGAAAGCAAGACATTGCATAAGTTGGTATTGCTTGCAAGATTGATTTAATTAAAACTTCTTTCCCTCCCATTGAAAAAAATTTACTTTCCCAACTAGAAATCTGCCTGACCACTTTTTCTACAAGATATTCAAATTGAGGCTTCTTAGTACGCATAGAAAACGTAGGCAGTCCTAAATACACTTCATGCCCATGCACAACCGGGATAGTAAGTTCATTTTTTATCCAATCCATCATTTCACAATCAGTATTAGGCGAGAAAGAGAGAGCGGATTTCTCGAAATTAATTACCTGCCCCGAAGCCCTTTCATAATAGCGCAAACACTCAACCACACTTCTGCAGCTTTGACTATTTGCTTTAAAAAATATTAGACTATCATCTGCAAAAAAGAGGTGAGTCAATGACGGACATGAAGATGCAATTTTCACACCCTGTAAACCTCCTTGAGACTGAAATTTGGACAGCATAGCGGAGAATCCTTGGGCACAAATGGCGAACAAAAATGGGGAAAGAGGATCACCCTGACGAATACCTCGGCCTGGTTGAAGATTACCCACCACTTGTTGATTAAGGGAGAAAGAATATTTGACACTTGAAATACACCGCATAATTTTACTAATCTACCCTTCACTAAAACCCATTTTGCGCATGATGAATTCCAGAAAACCCCACTCCACTCGATCATAAGCTTTGCTCATATCCAATTTCAAAGATGCATAACCATCCTTACCTTTTTTTCCGACTTCTCAACCAATGAATTGTTTCAAATCCCAAAATTACATTATCAGTGATAAGTCGCCCTGGGATAAAAGCACTTTGCGAATCATCAATTATATTGGTCATAATTGGCCGAAGTCGATTAATCAGCGCACGTGCCACAATTTTATAGCATACATTGCAGAGGCTAATTGGGCGATATTCCTTCAGCATTAATGGATTTTGAACTTTGGGAATGAGAGTTATAATTGTAGTATTCCAGCAATCTAACGGAGCACCTTCATTGAGAATATCAAGGGTGGCTTTTGTCACAACATCACCAATTATATGAGAATATTTCTGGTAGAAAAGAGTCGACATACCATCAGAGCTTTATCGGGACTCATATCAAACAATGCAGTTTTGATATCCACTGAGTTAAATGGTGCATCCAAAGAAATATTCATGGCAGTCGAAACAGAAGGTTCAATGCAATTAAGCACAGGCAACATCATTTCAGAAGACGGGGCTGAAGAGGTGAATAGATTGCCAAAATAATCTAGGATGATATCTGTCATACCTCTTTGGTCGGTAATAAAATTGCCCTGATGAGAGACTAATCCAGTAATTGCATTCTTTGTCTTTCTCTGTGATGCTCGACGGTGAAAAAATTTAGTGTTTTTATCCCCCATTGCCAACCAATCGGCATGATTCCGTTGTCTCCAATAAATCTCCTCTTGAATGCTCAAGTCCTCAACCTCATCCTCCAATCACGAATTCTGTCCACTTCCGCTTTCCAATGTTCTTGAGTTCTAATCATTGCTAATTGTTCTCTCTTAAATTTGATTCTCTTTGGAATAGACCGAAACCGAGTATTAGCCCATTTCTTAAGCTCTGAAGCACATTGCCTGATGTTTTCCTCTACTCCCCTGACTCCAGCATTCGAAATTTTCCAAAAAGCAGCAATAACCCTCTCACAATCTTCCTCCCTTGCCCACATAGCTTCGAACCTGCAAATATTATCGTGCATTTTGTTTTTGTCAAGGGGTGAAATAGAGTTTGACCCAAGCTGCATAAGTAATGGTCTGTGATCCGAGTGATAAAAATCCAGTGAGTAACACCGTGCCGTAGGATATAGTATCCGCCACGCAAAAGAGCTAACATATCTATCCAACTTTTCAAAAATCAATTCTTCATCCTTCCTGCGATTAACCCACGTAAACTGATCCCCATCACAGTAGTAACTTTGCAGATTACAATTATCTAACACATCTCTGAACCTCTCCATTTGAACAGCCGGTCTCTTGTTCCCACCCACTTTCTCACTATCAAAACAAATCTCATTAAAATCTCCGCCAATCAACCAAGGAGTGTTAATGAATTCATGAATCCCAGCCAATCTTTCTAAGAGGGACCAAGATTGAGATCGCAATCTAGAGTCAGGGTTACCATAGAAACCTGTAAATCTCCAAATTTTTTGAAGGTGAATCTCAATACAATCTATATGGCCTTGAGAATAAGACTTGATAGTAACCTCCAACGGCTCCTTCCACAACAAGCCAAGCCCGCCACTATAACCCCTACTACCAACTGAGAAACAACCTTTAAATCCAAGCAGAATAGCCCAGTTATTATTAACTATATCTCTCTTGCATGTTTCACATAGAAATAAGAGAGAGAGTTTCTTATCGGCAATAAGCCGCTTCAATTCACGGAATGCCCGTTGGTTTCCAAGCCCCCGAACATTCCATACAATGCAACTCATAGCGATCGGCGGGGTTGCACCGCAACCACCGCCGTTGAGATTAGAGAATCAGCAACTTCATTTGCCACAGCTAACTTTTTACCCAAACGATCACTCTCCTGGAACAATTCCTCAATATCCTCAATTGCATCTCTTTTCTGTCCCATCTTTTTCTTGTTAGGTGATAACCTCGAATCCTTTTTGTTAGCTGGAACTCTTGTTCTTCTGGTCCATGTCGATGAATTATGTATCAGCAACTGCTCTCCTTCATCCATACTGATAGACATGATTTCCCCATCCTCCATGTTCAAATTTACATCTTGAGGATCTCCCCTTTGACTACTCTCCAGTGGCTTCGCCTCCACTGCAGATTCAGCAATAATAATTCCTGTGTTAGCCTGAAATGAATCCCCTTCTTGAACCTCAGACCCAATTGCAACCTCCCTATCCGGTAATTCTCCCCGACCAGGAAGATCTGGAGATAGAGGTTTACCCCGAGCTCGGATTCCACATGGTTGCGCCCTCAACCAGGCGCCATATTCCATCTTCTGATCTGCCTTTAGAGATTTAGTACACGTCCTGAAGGAGTGCCCAAGAATTCCACATTGATAGCAAAAGTCAGGAAGACGCTCGTAAGTTAGAATAATGATAATATCTTCCCTTGCGTCCATACCAACTCGCACATATTTTTTCAAAGGTTTGGAAATATTTATTCGGACTTTAATTCTTACAGCTCGTCCCAGAAAAGTACCATTATCTCCTTCATCCACTTCCTCTACGTCACCAATTTGTGATCCAATTTTCGCCAGAATTGTTTTACTCAAGAAAACAAGTAAAAATAATATTTTAGTTAGGGCATAAACGTAAATCAATATTTCTATTATATGTAAAATCGATTATTATGATAAGGTCAAAATTGATAAAATATGTTCATATTAGATAAGGATTCAGTTTTCAAAAAAAAATTGAAATATCAAAATATTTTATTTTTTATTTTCTTATAGATAAGTGAATATATTTTTTCCACAAAATTTTTTTAAAAAATTCCACAAAAATCTTAATTAAATATTATTCGATCAGTTTGTTAGAAGATTAAAACATCAAATACTTGATTTTTATTTGTTTGTAGAGTGAATAAACATATATTTTTTAAAAAAAATCTTATATATTTTAATTTGTCCTATTGAGGTAAATAATTATATCATGAGTTCATATTTAAATATAAAAAAAATTAGATTTGTAAAATTTATTATTATTATTATTATGATTATATATATATATATACGTTAATTAAATTACACACTCATGTTGAAATAAATCAATTCAAGTAGAGTCAAGTTTTAATCTAAAATAATAAATAAAAAATACACCAACACACACATGTCATATATATAAAAGTTGAAATTAACAAAATTTAATTAAATTTCCTCCTCATAAAAGCTAAAATCATTAAAAAAAATTATGAGATAATCTTGCAATTAATGAAGAAATATTAGATACACCAAAAATAGATAATAATATGCATTTAATCTTAAAATATAAAAAAATGTCTAAATAAAAAATGAAATGTAAACGTTTGTAATTAATTACATTTAAAATTCAATCAAAATTTCAGCAACGAAAACATTATAAGCAAAAGGAGATAATTAGATTTTAAAAATCAATAAATTAGAAAGAAACGAGGATGTCAAACAATTACATCAATTATTAACGATATTGACATACAAGAAATAAAAGACGATACATACCAGAATATAGTTGGGAACGATAAAATTATTGTTATTCTTGTAACTAAAAATTTTTAGTAATAAAAAAAGTATATCCAACGAAAAAATAAAATAATAATGATAGCAAAATGTAAATGATTGATGGAGAAAGACATCATCACAAAAATTCTATTAAGATTATGTGTATATTGATTTTTTCATAGAGAAGTAAAAAACAGATGGTAAATGGGAAAAAATGAAAGAGAAAAATTCAAAATATAAAAGAAAAAAATAATTGCGCAATAATTTTAATTAAGGTTTAGAATGCATTATCTATATTACATTTATTTTCCATAAATCAATAGCCACAAAGTAAATAATCAACACATAAGAAAATAAATTACAAAATAAATATTTAATTTAATTAACTTATCTCACTTATTAACAAATACGAAATAAATAATATTGCTTGAGAGCATACATACATGAGTTAAAAAATAAGACGAATTCATGATACGAAACAAATCATAATTTCTCAAGATTAATCAATAAGCAATAGAAAACATTAGTTGTAATAATTGCATAGGTTTCAATATCAATATATTTATAATCTTACATGAGTTATTAAAAACTTATTATTCTAAATTGTTAATGTAGATATAAAATAATGATGACCATAAATAATAAAATTATTGAAACTCGGGAGTTACGTTGTTCGAAAATATTGCTACGGATATTTTGAACCATAGCCTATGAACATTTTTTAAAAAATGAATAGACTACATTTATTTTGTTCTATAGTCTAAAAGTATTTTTCAATAAAAAAACTGTTATTGGGTACCGTAGTCTATGAGTCTTTTTTATTTTTTTATAAGGTTGCTCATTTTGTACCATAATATTGAGCTTTTTTTAGCGGCCTTCGAATTTCTGTTATTGGAAATCACAGCGCATGCCCTAATCGCATTCATCGTCTTCTTTCTCCCTTTTGCGCTAAGTTTCTCCCCCTTCGTTATAATCGATTCTAAGCATTAATTGGGTCGAGCTTTTCGATTCTAATTTTTTGCTACTGTTTTTACGTTAGGGCCGAGCTTCGCCATTTGGAAATCCCATTGAAGTGGAGACGAGTGCAGAAAAACCAACAACTCAAAGCATTCCTTCAACCTTTGGAATCAGTAAGTATATATTCGTGGATTTTGGTCTCCGTAGAGGATCATCTTTTCTGGATTTCTTGAACTTAGTATTTTTAAGCTGATAATTCTGAACTCTGGCTGCACCAATGTTGTTCATGCTTGGTGACACTTGCACCTTAGTATTTGGATGGGTAGCTTTCTGATATTTTTGTAATCTAGCAAAATGCATAGTTGATAGCAAGGAAAACGTAAAGAGGGGTGAACAAGAAACAGTCTGTGGCGTCCCGAAACGCCACCAGACCGGAAAAAACCAGAGGACATATTCCTATTTTTTTGGTGTGGGGTGTTTGTCGATGATGACTTCCGTAGGATTGTACTGATTGCGGAGATGACCGCTATATTTTTGCTAAATTTTATCGGTCTGAGGCTCCTATTTTTTTTATTCAGCATTTTGTGTTTTACATTATTTCTTATTTCGTAATTCCTACTATTTTGAGAGAAAGTAACTTCATGAGAAATGTTTTGTTCCGATGCTTTTTGTTTGGGGGAAACCCTCCTCCAAACTACCTCTGATTCATATTTGAAAAAATTGTCTGCGTTTGTGGGTTTCAAAAGTTGCTTTTCGAATCTATGGCCATGGGTTTGTACAATATCCTTTACTCGAAAATTTTTGTAGCGATGTCCTTATTTTCTTAGTTTTTTCCCCTCCTATTACATCCTGTTTGCGGATAACAATTAGAATTTTTTGTTTGGGACTGAGTGGAAGCTGTTTTCTTTACTCTTCGTGTGTATTTCAGCATTGTTTCTCCTGACATTTTATCTCCTTTTGTGTCCTAGTCCAACATTCCAGAGGTTTGCTGTAAGGACGTCAAAGACGATGGGGAACTATCTAATATTGGTATCCATATATTTCATGTGCATTTTGTTTTGGTTTTAGACTTTGGATGCCCTTGTACTAAAATATATGACCTGGTTCACATTATAGCACTTGTACTAAAAACCAAATGGGTGCACATTCTAGCCTGATTCTCTCTGTAATCTCTCTGTAGCCACTCAAAACAGAGGACATATTCCCACTTTTGTTGGTGTGCAAAGACCAAAGTGAGTGTGCTTTTATGCTACATGGCCGATCTCCTCTTTCGTTTTATGTCTTGTTGTTTCCAGCGAATGATGGATGAGCTCTAAACGAATGCTGGGAATTTAATGAAAGCTTTGTTTCTATTTTCTGTGGGTGAAATTTATCAAGAACCCATTTTGCCAGGCTTTTACCATTGAATAACAATGAGATCTTGTTACCTTTCTTAGGTTATCCAAGCAGATGAGGAAAACAGGAAATTAATATTCTTGGAAAAAATCCTGCACCACACCATCACACAGGTACATCTCTTTGTCAAATTTCACATCATCCAAATAGTTAAATGGACCTGCTGTCTTATATAAAATTAGAGAAAACGTACAGAATTAAATTGAATCACCCAATAACATATATAGGTATAATGTTGAATCAGCAAATAATATATATGGCTACGACTTTGAATCACATTATCACGGATATCAATATTGAAGTCTCATATAAATTTGTTTTGTATTTTGCATTCCCCCCTTTTCTTGATTCACATGCAATGCAAACTGGTTGCTGATTTTGTATCTATTTTTCCACCTATAGAAGAATTTTAACTTTGGAAATGAAGAGAAATAAATAGAGGTAATCGATTTCCCAATAAATATTCATTTCATATAGTATCTGATTTTTTTCAAAAACATAAAATTTAAACTTTGGAAATGAAGAGAAAAGATTGCTGCCCTTCAATTTAGCGCCTCTGCGCAAAGAGGCAGGAACTTTTAGTAGCTGCGCTATACTCCACCGCAGCTGCGCTAGTCTGGGCCATTTTTTTTATAAAAAAAATGGGTTGTTGCTGCTTCGTTTAAATACCGTATTTATTTAATTATGGTATTTTAGTAGACGAGCCCTGGGGTCCCACAATAGCTTTACTTCAGGCTTGCATTTTTATATTCAATATTGTGTGTTATTTTATGTTGCTACTTTACAAGATTCCATGCTCGAGATAACTATTAAATTTTATTTGCTGTAAAATTCCACAACATATAATCATGGAAATTATGCTCAATAATTACTACTCTCAACTTTTCCCACCACCACCAGTTTTTTGCATACATATAATAATAATAATTCGTTTCAAATTTTCAAATTTCAAGATGATTAAATGTTGGCCATGCTGTCTAAAAGTTATGGTACGTTATCCCAATTTCAAATCCAAAAAATCTAGTAGAAGAATATGCTTAATAAAGCCAATTCGCTAATTCTTGCTTGACTTCACTGTTCCTTGAATATTTTATTTGCTTGTATCATATGGGACAAATATTTTTTGTTATGGTGAATTTATTTCTGTCTAATAACTGACAATACTGGGGCTTAATGACACAAGGAGAATGATTCTAATATTCATTGTTCATATAGGTCTAAAACCCAAGTGATTAAACCGATGTCTTTCGCGGTCTCGAAAGTTTCACAACCAGCTGTTCACTCTGCACAACTATTCAAGAACCATTTTTTAAGGACACCCTTTGATGCAATGATGCCTCTACATTTTTTATACCATAGAGACTTGTGAGCTTTGGTGAGTCAACAACTAAAAGAAACCTTCTAATTAAATTGATTATGATTGTTGTGTTATTATTTTGTACTTGGGATTGTGTGGAGATCTTTTTGTATGACCTACAATTTTTTGAAGGTAGGTGTTGACTGATTTTTTGCTGATTGGTTATACAAAAAATGGGCAAAGAATGGATGTCAAAGAATAGATTATCACCTGAATATGATATTGGAGTAGAAGTCTTTCTTGAAATTTGCATTGAATAACACTGATGATCATGATGCAATCCCTTGCCCATGTGCAAGATCTGCTAATATAAAAAAGAAAAATGTTCAAAATATAAGAGCACATTTGTATAGTAATGGGATCTATTTGACATATCACACTTGGATATGGCATGGAAAAAGTTGTACGAGTAAGAACTCAATGAATTATAACGATCGATCAGGGCAAGGTGTTCACAAAGCTTTTGCCGAGGAACCGGTAGATATGTTACAGGGTGTATATGATAGTTATGCTGAGAATCCAGACCAATTCACTGAGTTACTAGAAGATGCTGAGAAACTTTTATATCCTGGATGTACTAAATTCACAAAATTATCTGAAATTGTGAAATTATTTAACTTGAAGGAAAAATATAGTTGAAGTGATAAAGTTTCAGTGATCTACTTATTCTCTTTGGAGAAATGCTTTCAAATAAAAACGAATTGCCTTTGTCTTTGTACGATGCAAAGAAAAGCTTACGTGCATTAGGAATGAATTATGTCAGAATTCATGTTTGCCTTAATGATTGTATCTTATATCGAAGGAGTACGAAGATTTTGCCAATTGCCCTACTTGTGGAACGTCAAGGTGGAAGGTGGGCAACAATTCTAAAGTAAAAGGAGTTCCGAAAAAGGTCTTATGGTATTTCCCACACATTCCAAGATTTCAAATAATGTTTCGGAATAAGATGATATCCAAGGAGTTAACTTGGCACTCTGATAAAATAATTTGTGATGGATACTTACAGCATCCAGGTAATGCACCTTCTCGGAAATTAATTGATCACAAGTGGCCAGATTTTGCATCTGAATGAAGAAATCTTAGATTGGCTATATCAGCATACGGGGTCAATCCTCACAGTTTGATGAGTTCTGCATATAGCTGTTGGCCAGTTTTAATGATCACATACAATCTTCCACCATGGTTGTGTATGAAGAGAAAATTTGTGATGCTTACTTTGTTGATATCTGGTCCTAGACAACCAGGTAAATGATATTGATGTGTACTTAGCACCTTTGATTGATGACCTAAAATGCTTATGGGATACAGGTGTTGAAGCATATGATGTATATCGAGAAGAAAGTTTCTCTCTTAAAGTTTTCTTACTATGGACAATCAATGATTTTCCAGCATATGAAAACATGACAGGATGTGTAGTGAAAGAATATCATGCATGTCCTATTTGTGCAGAAAAGACATACTCAACAAGTTTGAAGCATAGTAGAAAAATGTCATATACAGGTCATCGAAAGTTTTTACCTTTAATTCCTCCTTATCGAAGACAAAAGAAGACATTTAATGGGAATCAAAAGTTTAACCCCACACCAAATCCATTGAGTGGCCATGAAGTATTGGAAAGAGTTGAAAGAATTAATTATCGACCGGGAAAACTGGCCAAGAAGCTTCAGTCAAATGCAGATGATGAAAAACCATGCTGGAAAAAGAAATCAATATTCTTTGAACTTCAGTAATGCAAACATTTTCATGTTCGCCATGTTCTTGATGTGATGCACACTGAAAAAAATGTTGGTGAAAGTCTCATTGGCACATTACTTGACATTCCGGGAAAAACAAAGGATGGATTAGCTTCAAAATTAGACCTTTTGGAAATGAATGTAAGGAATGAATTGGCACCAGTGGTTGGGAGAAAAGAACGTTTTTGCCAGCAACATGCTACACACACACTAAGGATGAGAAAAAAAAAGTTTTTGCAATTATCTGGCAGGAATAAAGGTCCCAGCAGGTTACTCATCAAATTTGAAAAATCTTGTGTCAATAAAGGACTTGAAACTGGTTGGCCTTAAGTCACACGACTATCACATTTTAATGCAACAAATGTTTCCCGTGGCCATTCGCGACATTTTGCCAAAACATGTCAGAGATGTTGTGATTCGATTGTGTTTCTTCTTCAAGTTGTTATATAATAAAGTGATAGATGTCCCGAAGTTAGATGAACTGCAAAAAGAAATTGTGATGATATTGTGTTTTCTTGAAAAATATTTCCCCCCTTCATTTTTTGATATAATGATCCACTTAACTGTTCATCTTATACGGAAGGTCAAATTGTGTGAACCGGTTTTGTATAGGCACATGTCTCATTTGAAAGAAACATGAAGATTTTGAAAGGTTGTGTGCGCAATCGTAACCGGCCTGAAGGGTGCATGACTGAAAGTTATATTGCTGAAGAGGCTATCGAATTTTGCTCAGACTACCTATCTAATGTCCATTAAATAGGGATACCATCAAGGCATTGCGAAGTAGAACTTAATAAGCCCTTATCGGGAGTAGTAGTCCACTACACAAGTGATGATCATTTGCAGCAAAAACATCGTTACATATTGGAAAATAATGTTGAGATTGATCCTTATATCGAGTAAGATCTCCAACTTATGCCTTTATGCATTTTGATTACATTCTATTTCATTTACTAGGAATAATTTCATTAGGAAACACATGGTGGAGTTGACTACAAGATTTCCGCATAAATCTAGGTCGAAGAAGTGGTTACAAAATGAGCATAACCAAACTTTTATCAACTGGTTGCGTGATAGCGTAAGTTCTATAAGTATTACATATTTACATACTTGCAAAACTTGATGAATTACGGGTACTTGACCATTCCACACATAAAATATCAGAAAGATTGAAATGGATAGCACGTGGTCCTAGCACACAAGTGTTAAAGTATTCTAGTTACTTGATTGATGGGATCACTTATGCTACAAAAGAGCGTGGCGATATACGAGTTTCTCAAAACTCTGGAGTAAGCTTAGTTGCAAAGACAATGCAAGTTGCAAGTGCAAAGGAAAAAAATTCATTTGTGTCAGATATGGTTATGGAGTTATTGAAGAAATATGGGAACTTGATTATCACCAATTTCAAATTCCAATGTTTAAATGTAATTGGGTGGAGAATAATAATGGTATCAAAGTATATGATCTTGGTTTAACGTTGGTGAATCTCAATAGAATTGGTTTCAAATCTGATTCTTTCATATTCGGCAGTCAAGCAAAGCAAGTATTTTACGTTGAAGATTATGTAGTTCCTGCATGGAGTGTTGTACTTGCAACTCATAGCATGGAGTCCTTTGAAGACTTAAATGATGATGAAATCGAAGAGACTGGACTCCCAACCAATTTTTTAGCAAAGATCCTATGGATGTTGGTTTAGTAGATGACAAGAAAGTGTAATGCATTCGTGAAGATTGTGATGGAACTTGGGTTGACAATGTTTAACCAAAAATATATTTTTTCTTTTGAGGAAATGTTTATAGACATACCATATTGATATGTTATCTCGGATTTGAATATGAGTTTATTCCCACTATTGTACATCATTTTGAATTTTTCAGTCACAATATGATATTTTTATTGCATCTTTCTTTCTATTTGTTGTATATTTCTCCATGTATTGATGTGTTAACTAATTTTTTTGATCAACATATTAAATCTCTACTCAATGGCCTCCAATATGAAGCTTAAAATAGGGAATAAAGATGATGTGACAATTGACTCAAACAAAATTAGTTTACGGCATCCCACAATGAGTAGGAAGGGTAAAGAAAAATCTGGACATGCTGTCAGTGAGAAGAATTTGGAGGAAAATACAATGTTGGAATCTACTGATGATACTGAAAGAACAAGAACTTCTAGAGGCCGTACACATCTGAATAAGCTTGCTAGGAGAAGGGTTCAAGGAATTCGAAAGATGGTAAGATTAAATAAACTTGGACAGTCAGTAGAAGATGTTGCTGCTGAAATGCAAAGTTATATTGGAGTGCTAGCTCGAGAAAATGTTAAGATAATTTACAAGACGTGGAAGCAAGTTTCAAGTGCATTCAAAGAATTGATTTGGGAATCCGTTAATGTACGTGAATTAGTTTGTTTTTTTCATGATTTTAATATTCTTATTGTTATAAAATTTTGAATTATATATTTCAACAGTTGTCGTATGATGTTGACCAAAACTGGAAGAAGGGATGTTTGAGTTCGACGAATATTAAATGACGTCAGTTTAAAAATCATCTCACTCATACTTTCATTTTGAGCAAGCTTGATGAATCGGAGAAATTGAATGAACCACCGGTTGGATATGGTATTGCACAAGATGACTGGAGTTCTTTTGTCATTAGTCGCATGTTCGATAACTTCGTTGTAAGTTTTTTTTAACTAGTAAAGTAAGTTGATAATTTGTTATTTTTTGGAATAAATAAAATTTAAATGTTGAATGTTTTACTTGAACAGAAATTGAGTGAGAAACAAAAATAAATAATTAAACAGAACTTGTACCCCCACCGCATGCAACCCACTGCCAGGAGTGGAGAGACCATGAGTATGGTTGGGCCGCTCAGAGCTGAGACAAGCAGAGGGTGAGGGCCCAGTCCATTACATAAAAGGGCGCCCTTTTATGTAATGGACTGGGCCCTCACCCTCTGCTTGTCTCAGCTCTGGGCGGCCTAGCCATACTTCATGATCTTCTCCCACCTGGATGAGGAGTTTTTGCCCTCCTCAGGATTCGAACTTGGACCACCAGACATATATCAAAGTTCAACTCAATCCTGGTACCACTTGAGCTATTACATACATGCTTTCTATGTTTTGGACTCCACTGATCGAAAGCTCCGATATACACTTTGGAAGCTCTGATCCTCACTTTGGATGTTTTGATCTCTTACATATTTGTACACTCTTGACACATCAAATTTTCACGGTCTAACTCTGATCGGAACATTCGATCTAACGTTTGGACGTTTCGATCGTACCATCTAATTCCTTAAATGAATTTCTTAAAGTTCGTAAAAATGAAAACTTTTATTCCAATGAATTTTGCGCCGAGAAAACGATAATAAAACTTCACATCAAAAAATGTTTTGTCAAGGAACATAACAATAAAAAATTTTTCTCAACCAACACAATTCTAATGATGCAAAAAACATGGGAGTTCATCTGACAGCACGCTTGTGCATCTTTCCTCGTCGAACTGATTACTCTGCTTCCTGTCCGTCCACATAATCATCAATGACTTTGTTCTCATCATCATCTTCTGTACCATTCAAGCATAGTGAGTCTAAAGACTCAACACAAACAAACATAACTTAAAGATAATAAAACATAACGTGACTAACATATATAACGTGTCATGCATGTAGTAACCCTGTTCCATTTTACAAGATTGAGTGATTTAAATATGTTTAAAATAGTTAATACATGATCAATGAAATTACAAAAGAGATATTGGAGTTAAAAATCGGATTCAAAACGCTCGAAATAGTCCAGAAGGGTCCAAGTGATCGGCTAGATTGGATGATCCAAACCCTAGATTGGACCATCCGAACCAGGACAGTTCGGAAGGAAGAATTGGGGTTCGGAAGGAGAGAGAGATCAGGCGATTCAATCAGGAGATCGGACGGTTTGAACTCACTTGGGACAAGTGTCCAAAGCAGGTCAGGTAGATGATGTCATGGCTGACGTGACTGGACAAGATCGGACAATCCGAAGAGTATGATCGGACCGTCCGATCTATCACCAAGACATTACTACAATGATAACTGTTGTTGTACGCAAACTCAATCAATGGTAACTAATCTTGCCAAACTGGACCAACATCCATAGAACAAGCTTGTAGCATATCCCCAAAATACATGTATTATGTTCTGACTGGTCGTCATTCTCCAAATGATAAACTATACTCACATTGAGAATAGTCCCTCAGACATGCTGGAAACTCCCCTAGAATCTAGAAGTAAACCTAGGATCTTGATCGTTCACTATGCTCACAGGCACTCCGTGCAATCATACAATCTACTGGATGTACAAGCGAACCATCCTTTCAAAACTATAGTCTCGGTTATAAGGAATGAAATGTGCATGATTTTGTCCACCACAACCCAGATAACATCATAGTTCCTCGAAAATACCGACAAATGGGTCATAAAATTCATCGTGATAAAATCTCATTTCCACTCAGGAATAGATAAACTGTGAAGTAATCCTCCAGGTCGTCGGTGCTATGTCTTGATCTGTTGACACACCAAACATCTGGAAACATACTGATACACGCTGCGCTTCATTCATTTCCACCAGAATCGAGTACTTAAATCTTTGTACATCAAAATAATTTTTTCGTACTACTGACTAACATTTTGTCATAACTCATGTGACAATGTCGTTGTCCACAATTTCCGATTTCTTGAACCTTTAAGGTTCTTACCCTGGAAATACCCATGTTTATTCTGTCGACTCAAAAGTCGATTATTACAATCCCTGGTACTAATAATTTGAATCGAATAATGACATAGATCTCATAACTTGAGATAACACCTGGAAATGATGATACTGATTATCCCACCACAGATAAGAATAATAATAATTCCTTGCTCAATTCTGACTTGCACTACTAGATGAACAAAACCGTTTCGTCCTTCCCTTGTAAAGTCCTCAAATCAATACAATCTAGCTAGCCCCTAACTCAATCCTATCAAATCAGACACATCAATGGCCTAGCGCATCTAAAAGACATCCTGGAAAAATCAGTGACAAAAATCCCGCTAGACCTGATAACAATAGATCTCAGCTGCTGTCCTTTTTTCACGTCTAAACACTTGATGCTATCATGTTAGTACCCATTGTAAATCAAACACTTCCTAGATCAAAATCTGATGAATATTTTCCACGAATACTGTAGAAACATACCTGCGTATTGTACTCATCCTATCAATTTTTTTCCCACCAATTAACAATCGCTCAGTTCATTCTCTGAAACTGAATTAACAGGTTCTAATCACCAATCATGGTTCAATCCAAAATGTTCTTTTTACAAAAAAAAAAAAAAAAAAATTCAACTCCCCCATGAATGGGTTACAACATCTGTACCTGCTACAAATAATTTAGTTGTAACTTCTTATCAATCCTTCTTAACCATAAGAAAACCCAAAAGATGAACTTATCACATTTCTGAAATTTCTCAAACACTGAGAAATTCTGAATATATCTCACTCACCATGTTCTTAAACATACAAGCTTACAGAACTTTCTCCGGTACTTTCTAGTCCAAAATATCTCAAATCAATACTGATTAGATTTTAACAATCTCACTTGATCCACTGCAGCTCACACTCAGCCCAAAAAGGACCAATCATTTAAGTCTATCATTCCCAAATTCTCGATACACTAGAACATCACACTGTTGATTAACAACTATGATCTCTGTGATTCAGTTCAACGAGAACTGTCTAAATCCAAAACACTTGGAATAGCAGAATTCCCACGAGTTTCACTATCCTTATTTCTGACGGTACAATTGATAATCAAAGTAATCACTGTCACAAATCCTACACCAATCTGGATTTTACCATCAAACTGTTCCTGTCCCAATCATAGACATTATTATTACTAATCTTCAGGCTAATTCTAATTCAATGATCATTATCTTTCCTGTACAACCTTTGTTACCATGAAATCTCATTTCATATATCTGACGTAGTCAGACAATAATCCAATGATCATTGATAACTTACATGGCTCGATCAACAACCTTGATCTCGTTGCCATAAATCCGCTAATTCCTAACACTAGTAATTACAAAATTCATACTGAACTCATCATTTCTATCTCTGTCAGAGTCAGACGATAGCTAAGGGTAGTTACTGGCACCAATTACATACCAATCCGGACCTACTGCCACTACTTATGTCCATACAAGAGGAACACCAAAACGAACAAGGTCCAAGGTAGGTTTTTCCCAAATCCGATATCCTGAATCTTCCTTATCCCAAATGAATGACACACTGCATCTCTGACGAATTCAAACGATACTCTGAATAATCACTGGTAGAAATATGTCTAGTAAAATCACAATATTGCAAACAAACCTATCTGCTCAGAATGATCACTCGTCAAGGAAAATTATTTCCAAGACTAATTCTGACAGCAGAAATTCAAAATTTGTATCTTTGACGAAGTCATACGATAATTAATTTCCTTGGATACTAAATCTCAGTATCAACTAAATCTTCACGAGAGAATTCAAATAACTATACCCCTATATGACTGTTGCAACACACTAGACTGAGGTAGCCTCCCCCTGAATAACCATCTGAAGCAAGAGAAGCTCCCAGACATCCTCTGAAGTACGAAAGGTTTCCAGAGTAATACAAGCATGGGGTCACAATTCCTCTCCATCTAGTCATATATATCCACATATTCCACAGTACTCGGTATAACTCATTACTGTGCCCTTGATGAAAACACATCATCCATGACAAACACTGTATCTCGATAAAATATTCTAGGGAATACATCTAGAACTATTCAACTGAAAACATGCATAAGTAAATCCCAATTATACACATGTTTAAACAATATACTGAAATCGACTATCTGATTCCATTAATCACTAAAATATAATCAAGATAATTCCAAAGATTAGAATTACAAAACGTGAACCACTAATCTCAAGTTTTATACAATCTCATGTAATAAAAAATTTATCCAAAATATTAAACTGAAAAGATGTACAATACAACAATAACGGTTACATCAAATATTTGAAATCTTTAATACATCTGATTCAAATGCTTACAATTGAAATACTGTTTACAACAAAACTTAATACAATATTTAAATCTTTGTAAAATTATTTCATTCCGTCTACTGATCTTGAACGTAAAATTTCTGTCTACCACATGAAAGCATCAATGCAAGCACATCAACATACTTCTTCTTCAAAATACCTAATCCTACTAGAGATGCCCAAAGCTTCATGAAGCACTTTCTTGGCAAGATATTTAGAGGTATCTATGGATCACAAGGAATTTAGACGATCACGTCTTCCCAATTTCCAATAAATCCCTAGAAGTATCTAAAGTGATAATCCAGATCATCTTCCAGCTCCATCTTGCTGGGATCCTCATAAAGCAAGTCTCTGATTCCAATCTTGGCAATTACGATCTTGGAAAAGCCTAAGTATCTTGCTATTCCAATTCATGTCACTCCTATCGTCATCAAATCCAATCCGTAATCCTACAAAGGATAACCCAAATGTTAATACTATGTCCCAATGAATCTTATTGCATGATCTGATACCATAAATATTGAAACATCTACTACTAATAAATGCGAAAAAACTTTATTTTTTTTTAAAAAAAATATACTATACATATATGCCCATACATATATGTATAAACATTAAAAATAATACTAACAAATAAATTCTTTTAATGATAACTTAAATAAATAAAAATCTTGAAACACGCAATATTAATAAAAATCCGTAACCCAAAAATTCAAACTCATGCATGCGAAAATAAACATAAATAAAACTTTGAAATATGTTTTAAAAACCCTAATAAAGTATCTCAATATAATAATAACTCTTCCATGCGACGGTCACGAGGCCACTGCCATGCTTGCTCATACATCCTCGCCACCGGTAGGAGCTACAAATGAATTATCGTACTCACCTGCACCATATAAGCATAGTGAGCCTAGAGGCTCAACATGTCTAAACCTTTGTAACAATGGTTAAAATAATGCATCACATAATCATACTAATACATATAATCATCATGAATATGCATGCATGCTCGTAAAATAATGCACCATGAATTCTTGCTAGCCATAATTATGATCATCATACATACATCATAACTAATCATACATAGCATAAATTGAGCATGTCATAATCATAAAAACTGTGTAGGTCATATCCATGAGTGTGGCTCGTAATCATGAGCGACTGATCAGTTTAAGAACCATCGTACGTGGCGGTGGATAAATCCACCTCTATGCTGGTAGTAAACTACCTCTGTGCCAGTGATAAAACCACTTCTATGCCGGTAGTAGAACTACCTCTGTGCCGGTGGTAAACCACCTCTGTGCTGCCACATCACTTCAATTTCCATAAAAATATTTCTCATGCTCAATTCTTAATCATAAACACATCATAAAATATTTCATGTATGCATGCACTTAAAATATGTCCGTAATATATATTTAATTAATTTTCATAATAAATATACTTATACTTAAAATATAAACTGCATGCATAAAATAATTAAATATATATTTCGGACTTAGTTATTTTTTCATGGGTTGGTCCAGACTGCTGGTCACTCACTTTAAGCCCATTAAATTTAAATTAAAGCTCAATAATCATATCTTAGCCCAAATAACTCGATTAACTTAACTGGGCCTAAATAAAAATATTTAAGCCCATTAACTTAATTAAACCCAATAAAATTTCAGACTGGCCCAAAAATCCACTGACTGGCCCAAAAATATTCATGGGCTCTCAAGCCCATAAAAATCATTGGGCTAACTTAAATAAATGATTTAAGGCCCAAATAAAATTATTTGGAGGCCCAAAAAATTTTCTAACTAATTTTAAAGCCCAAAAATCAATTAAAACATTAATTACTTAAAAATTAAAATACCCGAACCCAGCCCACCTAACCCGGACCCGGATCCAACTGACCCGACCCACTACACTACTTACCCGACCCAGGCCCCAACCCGACCCGGGAAACAACCAAAACCCATAACCCGATTCCCCCTTTCTTTCCCTCGGCTCGGCCGTGAGCAGCAGGCTTTACAGCCTGGTTCCGGACATCTTCGGCTACCCAATGGCCGGAGATCCACCATCACTGGCTAGAACACTTCGAGACCTTTCCAAAAATCTAAGAACCAACCCAAACCATGCACCGTAGGTGGAGAACGAACCCAAACACCAAGCATCATCTGTACTCGCGCGCGCAGGTGAGCGACTCGGCCAAAACCAATCGTTCTCCCTACTCCGACCATATTTTTCCCTCAAACCACTTCTCGCTTATAGCCAACATCTAGAGGTTTCTATCAAGACAAAATTCAGCCCAAACCATGGCCTGAGTAGCCCAGACGAAGCCTCGCATTAAGGCTGATCCCAGCTCGCGCTCAGACAGGAGCAGCGACTGTATTTTTTATCGTTCCGCTTTCTCCGACCACCAATGACCATGAGACCACTTGCAAAAACTTAGCCAACATCTAAGGGGTTCCAATGAAACCAATATTACATCAAACCATAGCCTGAGGAAGGAGAACAAGCCTCTCTTCCACAGAATCCTTGAACTGCGCGATCTGATGCAATATAAAGTAAAACTCACGTTTTCAGCTTGTTCCACCTTAAACTTCTAACCCAGATCGATCCTAAGGACACTAATACACGTCTATAATCATCCGCCAGCAGCCGGATCCATTCCCTTTTCATAAAAACGTGGCCATGCATATGAAAATCAAGCAAACAAGATAGTTATACGGGTTCTAGCCATAAATCTTCATGAACTAAAAAAAAACAGAAACACAACCATGTGATCGGACATAAACAGGTTATATAGCTTATATGGTGTTAAAGGAAGGAATTAAACATGCCTTGATGATTTATTTGAAGCTAAACGTGCGTGTATGGGTTTCGGGGCGACGAACTCCAACTTTTCTGAGGAAATCGGCTATGGAGGATGTTGGGAGGTGGCTGATCGTGAAGAGAGAATGGAGAGGAGGATGGAGTCGGCTGAATGGAGTTTAGGGTAAAGTAGGATAGGTTTTTTTGTTTTTTGTTTTAAAATTTGATAATTATAATTAAATTAGGATAATAACTAATTTAGGATAAAATCATACCTAAATAAATATTTAAAAACTCAAACCCAGCCTATTAATCTGATAATAAACCAAAAATCCTTAAATATTAATTTAGAGGATTTTTAAAATTTAATAAAAGTCATTAAAATGACTTATTTTGGCTAAAAATCAACCCTTAAATAATTATATAAATAAATACTAAAATTTTCTTGACAAAATATCTTAAAATAATATTTTAAAGCTCATAAAACTCATAAAATATTTTTGGCTCAAAAGTTGGTATCTCGTCCGTCCACGGTCCCGTCTACACGATCAACTCAATAAAATTTTCAAAAATATAAAAATACAATAACTGCGGGTTAAATGATAAAATAAATTTAAATCATCCATATAATTCACATAATAACACATATAAGTCATTTAACCCAAATAAAATTTTTAAATAATTATTTTCCCTAATTATGCATGCGAATTTACGTATAAAAATTTTCGGGTGTTACAATTCTCCCCTCTTTAAATTGAATTTCGTCCTCGAAATTCGACTGATCAAATTCTAATATTGAAGTCCCTCAAAATTCTAATTTACTAACTCCACGATTACTTATCTAGTTCTCAAGTTTCAGTATCTCAAAGTCACGTAATCGCAATTCATAACTAAGTATTTTAAAACTTTGCTAACGTAAAGTTTTAAGTCATAACATATGCTCCTGATAAATCATAATAAATTATTTAAAACTTACAGACCGATAGTGGGATTTCTGAGCTTCACGTGGCAGATGGACACCCTCCAAGGACCGTGCTTTGATACCAATTGAAACATCTACTACTAATAAATGCGGAAAAATTTTATTTTTTTTTTAAAAAAAATATACTATACATATATGCCCATACATATATGTATAAACATTTAAAATAATACTAACAAATAAATTCTTTTAATGATAACTTAAATAAATAAAAATCTTGAAACACGCAATATTAATAAAAATCCGTAACCCAAAAATTCAAACTCATGCATGCGAAAATAAACATAAATAAAACTTTGAAATATGTTTTAAAAACCCTAATAAAGTATCTCAATATAATAATAACTCTTCCATGCGACGGTCACGGGCCAACTGTCATGCTTGCTCATACATCCTCGCCACCGGTAGGAGCTACAAATGAATTATTGTACTCACCTGCACCATATAAGCATAGTGAGCCTAAAGGCTCAACATGTCTAAACCTTTGTAACAATGGTTAAAATAATGCATTACATAATCATACTAATACATATAATCATCATGAATATGCATGCATGCTCGTAAAATAATGCACCATGAATTCTTGCTAGCCATAATTATGATCATCATACATACATCATAACTAATCATACATAGCATAAATTGAGCATGTCATAATCATAAAAACTGTGTAGGTCATATCCATGAGTGTGGCTCGTAATCATGAGCGACTGATCAGTCTAAGAACCATCGTACGTGGCGGTGGATAAATCCACCTCTATGCTGGTAGTAAACTACCTCTGTGCCAGTGATAAAATCACTTCTATGCCGGTAGTAAAACTACCTCTGTGCCGGTGGTAAACCACCTCTGTGCTGCCACATCACTTCAATTTCCATAAAAATATTTTTCATGCTCAATTCTTAATCATAAACACATCATAAAATATTTCATGTATGCATGCACTTAAAATATGTCCGTAATATATATTTAATTAATTTTCATAATAAATATACTTATACTTAAAATATAAACTGCATGCATAAAATAATTAAATATATATTCTGGACTTAGTTATTTTTTCATGGGTTGGTCCAGACTGCTGGTCACTCACTCTAAGCTCATTAAACTTAAATTAAAGCCCAATAATCATATCTTAGCCCAAATAACTTGATTAACTTAACTGGGCCTAAATAAAAATATTTAAGCCCATTAACTTAATTAAACCCAATAAAATTCCTGACCGGCCCAAAAATCCACTGACTGGCCCAAAAATATTCATGGGCTCCCAAGCCCATAAAAATCATTGGGCTAACTTAAATAAATTATTTAAGGCCCAAATAAAATTATTTGGAGGCCCAAAAAATTTTCTAACTAATTTTAAAGCCCAAAAATCAATTAAAACATTAATTACTTAAAAATTAAAATACCCGAGCTCGGCCCACCTAACCCGGACCCGGACCCAACTGACCCGACCCAGGCCCCAACCCGACCCGGGAAACAACCAAAACCCATAACCCGATTCCCCCTTTCTTTCCCTCGGATCGGCCGTGAGCTGCAGGTTTTACAGCCTGTTTCCGGACATCTGCGGCCACCCAATGGCCGGAGATCCACCATCACTGGCTATCAGACTTCGAGACCTTTCCAAAAAGCTAGGAACCAACCCAAACCATGCACCGTAGGTGGAGAACGAACCCAAACACCAAGCATCATCTGTACTCGCGCGTGCAGGTGAGCGACTCGGCCAAAACCAATCGTTCTCCCTACTCCGATCATATTTTTCCCTCAAATCACTTCTCACTTATAGCCAACATCTAGAGGTTTCTATCAAGACAAAATTCAGCCCAAACCGTGGCCTGAGTAGCCCAGACGAAGCCTCGCACTAAGGCTAATCCCAGCTCGCGCTTAGACAGGAGCAGCGACTGTATTTTTGATCGTGCCGCTTGCTCCGACCACCAATGACCGTGAGACCACTTGAAAAAACTTAGCCAACATCTAAGGGGTTCCAAGGAAACCGATCTTACATCAAACCATAGACTGAGGAAGGAGAACGAGCCTCTCTTCCACAGAACCCTTGAACTGCGCGATCTGATGCAATATAAAGTAAAACTCACGTTTCCAGCTTGTTCCACCTTAAAATTCTAACCCAGATCGATCCTAAGGACACTAATACACGTCTATAATCATCCGCCAGCATCCGGATCCATTCCCTTTCATAAAAACGTGGCCATGCATATGAAAATCAAGCAAACAAGATAGTTATACGGGTTCTAGCCATAAATCTTCATGAACTAAAAAAAAAACAGAAACACAACCATGTGATCGGACAGAAACAGGTTATATAGCTTATATGGTGTTAAAGGAAGGAATTAAACATGCCTTGATGATTTATTTGAAGCTAAACGTGCGTGTATGGGTTCCGGGGCGACGAAATCCAACTTTTCTGAGGAAATCGGCTATGGAGGATGTTGGGAGGTGGCTGATCGTGAAGAGAGAATGGAGAGGAGGATGGAGTCGGCTGAATGGAGTTTAGGGTAAGGTAGGATAGGTTTTTTGTTTTTTTTTAAAAAATTTGATAATTATAATTAAATTAGGATAATAACTAATTTAGGATAAAATCATACCTAAATAAATATTTAAAAACTCAAACCCAGCCTATTAATCTGATAATAAACCAAAAATCCCGAAATAATAATTTAGAGGATTTTTAAAATTTAATAATAGTCAGTAAAATGACTTATTTTGGCTAAAAATCAACACTTAAATAATTATATAAATAAATACTAAAATTTTCTTGACAAAATATCTTAAAATAATATTTTAAGGCTCATAAAACTCATAAAATATTTTTGGCTCAAAAGTTGGTATCTCGTATGTCTACGGTCCTGTCTACACGATCAACTCAATAAAATTTTCAAAAATATAAAAAAACAATAAATGCGGGTTAAATGATAAAATAAATTTAAATCATCCATATAATTCACATAATAACACATATAAGTCATTTAACCCAAATAAAATTTTTAAATAATTATTTTCCCTAATTATGCATGCGAATTTACGTATAAAAATTTTCGGGTGTTACAAATATGGTGACCTACACCGTGATCACCTACTAATCAAGATCCTACGCATGCAATTAAAAATAATCAAATGAAATAATCAGAATCTAACTACGGAAGCTAAATCAATAATAATACCCCGGCAGAATACAACTGGTAATCAAATCCCAATAAGATACAACCAAATCGAATAACTAAGGACAGAGGAAAAATACCCCAACTGAACCCCACAGTACTGCCTCGGCACCTGACTAAATCCCAGTCTCCTGGTGAACCACCTGCAACTGCCCCGTCGAATGTGGTGTCCAATAAACAGTACGCGGACGTGAACATAAAATGCTCAGCACAAGAGTATGAGTATAAAATAATTATATGTGCATTTATGCAAGTGTACCGGGTACTAAGACACACAGGTTAAGAAACAAGCTCATAAACCGGGCCCAGTATATATAGCACGTTGCGTCGTCGCATCAAGAGGTGGCTCCTATACCCAGTGGATAATGGTGACCTAATACTAGTACGAATGTCCAACCATAACGGTGACCTGACACAAGACTTACGTATCCAACCATCCACAAATTTTAGGGTGAGCGCCCTACTATAGGATATCTCAAAGATACAGGATCGAGATGCTCATGTATGCAGCATACTGTCATGACATGTTATACAAATAAAGTCATATAAAACATGCAACCACATAATACATGCATACCCAGTCTGGATATCTCGAACATTACTTTCGTACCTGAATAATAATCCTAGATGTCTCCGCATCTAAAGTCCAGTACTCCAATCATTGTAATCATGCATCACTGATATAACTCTAACAGCCTATAATCACATGATTACTAAATCATTAAACAACATCTAACATGATCTAAAAGTCTTAACTAAACTATAACATACTCCCTATTTTCTGTAAGGATCTAGAGCTATACCTTTGTTCATCGTCAGCCCGCTGATGTCGAATGCCCCAGAGCTTGGGCACAACTCCGCTACGATCTCTGGACACCTCGCCAAAGCTCCGCTGCTTGGCCACTACAACGGACACAGTCCGTTATTTATAAAAATAATACTATCTACTCCAACTTTTTATAAAAGAGTCCCAAAGCCCTTAAAAATAAAGTCATCACGGAAGAGGAGAGGTTTGGAATGCCTTGAAAATGAAGCTTAGACGCCTATTTATAGGCCAGTGATCGGACGGTCTGTTATGGGATCGGACGGTCCGTTCTACGCATGGATTCCACGTGTAGATAGCATTTTGAAACCTGGTTCATAGTTGAGATCGGACGGTCCGTTCTGGTTCGGATGCTCCGAACTGCTTCGGATCTTTCGAACTCGTTGGCTGCTTCTGGATTATTTGAGACCCCCGGGACCCTACCTACCATTTTGGACCTTCCGGATATTTTTTTCCACTTATTTCACCAAATAATGACTCCTTAAACATGTTTTTATCACTTTTAAAATTATATGACATTTTCTTAACATGTTTTTTATCTTGTAAAATAGAACCGGACTACTAAATATACACCAAAACATTTGTATATAATAATTAATAACCTTCTACTTCCACATACACAATAAATTTTTTTTCAAAATATATGATTTCCTGTTATGTATATTTCTTTTGTTATCTGTAGTCATAATTATAGCTTTAATTAATCTATTTTCTTACCTCATTCTACTTAAGGTTGTCTTTGTTTGGACAGATGATATGTCAATGCATCACTACCACAAAGATCATGAGAGATTGTGAAAGAACTTTCACAATTTCAATGTTTTGAAGAGTACATATATTAAAAATTTTATTAAAACTTCAAGTGTTGCATTCATTGTTGGAAATTATGATCATTTATAAAAAATTCATGTTGTTTAAATTATAAGATTTTTTTTATTTGCAATTTTATTATACTGCAAAAAAAAAAAAAATCGGGTTTATGTAATCAACAAGTCATTTCGATTGTGAACCAATATACAATTATTATATTAAACCTTTAATCTAAGCATAATTTTATATCATAGTCCAATTATGTGTGCCTCGGTCACTATCAAAACACATCCAAGAAACAATTATAGCTATGTATACCTTTAAATTTCATGGTTGATTACGAGGCATAGTAACAAATTTTTTTGATCAAATCAACATTGTTATTTATTTTTTATTATTCGACCAGCCACTCAGGTGTTGATTATGAGGCATATGAACGAACATATATAGTTATTCCCCACTCAGGTGTTACTAGTTGCTTCTTTTGTAAATTTTACGAGGCATAGTAACAAAAATTTGCGATCAAATCGATGTATATATATATATATATCTGTCTAACTATGTATACCTTTAAATTTCATGGTTGATTACGCAAATTGAATCTTAAATTTTATTCTTATGATTTCATAATTGATAAATACTTTAAATGTTATTTAGTTCATAATGAAATTATAATTACTTTGTCATTTGCCACGATTTTACTTCATTTACACATTTCATTGTTTTTTTCTGAGTTTTTTTTGTAGGGTCTTAATTCCAAGTTTTCGAAACTGCTGACTACATGATTTAATGTTGTTTTCTTCTTAGTAGCATAAAATTTAATGTTTTTAAGTTTCATTTTGAATTAGTGAGAATTATTTTTCATGAATATTTTTTTTATTGCAATTTTAATGTTGGTGCATGAGTATGTTAATCATTTTCATCTATTATTTTCCCACAAATTTCAACATCATGACATTGGATTTTATGCAGCAGCCAACAACGACACTTCGGTTTCCTACGATTACTACAAGTCCACATAAATAAAAATCTAAGATGGAGTTGAGGGACGGTTAAGTTCAGAAATTGAAATGCAGGAATATCTCGAAAGTGCAACTGAAGAGATTGTTTATTTCATAGAACATGTATATATTAGAATTGTATTTACATTTTTTTTAGTTCAACGTCTTTCTAAAAGGTACATGATGTGTATATGTTTTAAATATTTTAGTTATCTAATTTGAGTATATTAAATTTATTTTGAAAATATGTATTAAGTTACACTTGAACGTATTTATCACATTTTTTCATTACACACGCAATACATGTTAATCTGAATAAAATGTAAAAGTTAATTTGGTAATTACCCTTTATTACCCCTAGAAAACAAAACACAAAACTTGTCTCTTGTCACAGAAAAATACAGTTGATCTGCTGTGGGGAAGGGGAAGTTAACTCCACAATCTTCCCTCCTCCAACTTCAAACCCTAAAATAAAAGATTATTCTATTCCTCCACTCTTTAACCACTCACCAAACATCTCATTTTCTCTCTCTACAGCGAAAAAAAGGAAGTGAAGGGGGAAAGGGTAGGCAGCCATGGGCGATCTTTCACCAAACTGCACCAGTAATGGCGCATAGAAGAAAAGCCCACAAGTTGAAAATACAAGAACAGCCCACATTGATGAAATTACTGCAATGGGGAAGCCGGAGGACGAGCAAAATTTGCCAAGTTCTGAACTTGTGGCTCAGGGTCCGAACCCTGGTGCAGGGGACTGTAATTGGTGCTGTTTGTTTTGCAGTAGGGTTGTAAAGTTGGTGTCTTGTAGATGCGTTTTTGTTTTGGTGCTTGGTGTTGCTGTGCTGTTGTCTGCTGTTTTTTGGCTGCCGTTTTTCCATTTTGGGGATCACAAAGATCTGGATCTGGACTATGGAGGTTTGTGGGTTTTGTGCATTATCTTTTTTTCTTTTTTGAATTCTCGAATTTTGAATGCCTTCTGTTTGGTTTATTTGAATTGGGGCTATCGTCATTATGTGGTTGCGTGTAGATCTGGCTGTGTTTTTTGTAATCACGCTTAATTTCATTAGTGGCTTCGGCATTTGGGTTTTATCCCACTACTCTTTTTTTTTTTTTGATTTAGATGCTTAATTTAATTGATTTGTACTTGCAATTTTCTTTTTTTTAATCAGCACATTTGGATTATTTATGCGGATTTAAAACTTTCCGGTCACTTGATGTTTTGCTGATAATCTCTTTCCTAGATTTTTGTTTGAATTATTTTGAATGGTGCCTAATGATTCAGAATCACTGAATTACAATGGCAAACAAACCTCACCCGAGCCGGGAAAATTTTTTTACCTAGGATTGAATTTTATCTGTTAACGGATAATATGTGATCTATGACAGTCTTGCTCGTGTTGAGGTTTTTATCTGTCTTTGACTAGTTGTTTTCCAAGTAGAATGTAATTTCTTAAAAAAAAATGCTTCTACTAATGCGTATTAGAAAGTGAAATTTGCTGTGTCTTTGTAACTTTATTTTGGGAATTATTGGTTACCAAGTTAGATGTGGTCCTAAGTCTGAAACATTTTGATATTGATGGGTTGTTGTTTACGGCATGGAAGCATAGTAGAATTTATTTAGTTCGTGTTAGGATTGAAGTATTTCATTCGAGGAACGGATTTGGAAGAAATGAAATATCAATTGCTGCCTTCTATCAATACTCTGAGACCTTTTAATTTTATCACAGATAAATATATTTTTTCCTTTTAAAATCATGAAGTGAATCTTGTTTTATGATGTTCCAATGATTTTGTTTTCCTGCTATCAAAATTTCTAAATAGTTTTCTAAACGAGTAAGTTATCTCACACTATACAGCTAGTTCTCTCAGGCAACATAGCATGAATTTGCAATTGACTGACTGACTAAAGATTTGTACCAAAAATAGTCTTTTTAGTTCACAAATGCTCCATGTGAGATCATGTTTTCAGTCTCCAATTTGTAGCACGGCAGTGTATATATTGTTGATGTCATTTTTAAGTGTCATTGTTCTTCGAATTAGATAGAGATTCGATGAGGTCAATGTACAAGGGTTATTAAAGAACTCGAAACTTCTATGTCTTAATTGCATTTTTGAGTTAATCTTTCTTTTAGTTTTAATGTTTTTGTGAGGGACAATATATGTTTTAACTAATAGTGAAGGATTACTTGTGAACAGAGTTACAATATGTAGGGATCAATTCAATTGTCCTTTTCATCAATCTGCAAATGCATAGGATTGAGAGATGTGTAAATCTTCTTAAGATGATAAAATTTATTAAGTTTCAGATAATTTACTTGGATGGAGCGTTAGTTATTTAGATCACAGTGGTACACAGGTTTCATTATGTACATCCATCTGACATGCACGCCTCTAAAGTCTGCGTGTAGTGTCTTTCCCCTCGATATTATGAGGTCCTGATTTTTTCTCACAGTTCTGTTCTTTAAATTCAATTTAACTTTTATTGCTTAGGGACTGAGGAAGGTGTTGGTTGCTGGTTTTATTTCATTTTTAGAGAATCAGATGGTAATTGACTAATTTCTACTTCGGAAGTATAGAAGTCTTATGCTGAGGCCTATCCTGCATTAACTCGAGGACTCTCAATTTTTAGGAATGGATATTTTTTCTCTTTTGCGAGCAATAAGAAAAGCATAGAATTTGAGCTAGACATCCTGTAAGGAAGTTGAAAAGAATAAGCTCAACTTGACTGGGATTGTTATAAAGTTCAAAGGGCCTTGAAGTTCATGTGATATCTGATGCTATATCATGAACATTTTCTCTGGTTGAGAACCAAAAGAATGAGCTTGTTTGCTATGATTTATTAATTGAACGTTAACCCGTAGTCATGTATTAGCCTAATTCAATGATTTTGTGTTTATGTTGAGATTAGACAGAAAATTTGAGTTATCAGTGTTTTTCGTTAGATTGGTTGAAAGAATTTTTCATGTTTGCACTTCCAACTTTTGTTTCTTAGAAACAAATATTAACATTTCGTTATGTTCTCCAGGTCATGATATAGTGGCAAGTTTTACTCTAAATAAGTCAGCTCCTTTTCTTGAAGACCATATGTCACAACTCGAGGATGATATTTTTGAAGAGATGAGCTTCACCACTACTAAAGTAATCTCATGGTTCTTACTTTATTTTTTGTTTAATAACTTTGTTGCTACTTTTCTTCTTGTTTTAAAATTCCTAATATATTCCTACCAGTTCAGTTGGCATATCATTGTTTCTAGACTTGGCAAAGTGTCTAGACAAGAATTTCAAACTTCAATATCCTGTTTTTGTGTTACGTATGTCACAGATCTCACAGTCATCCAATAGTATCAGCATTAATTGTGTTTTAAATCAGAAGGAAAGTTGTGCTACTTGTAATTGTTATTTGAAAACTGTCTTGTCCTGAGTAGGTTAGAGAAAGGCTAAAGGTCAATAAGAATAAAAGGCAAGCTGGATTCGTTGATGGTACTCTCTCTTAACTATCTGGTGGATTACGTGTCCAGAAAGGGTTCAAAACTAGTGGATCCATTTTGAACTCAAACTAGTTCATATAAAACCTAACTACCCATACTTTCATTGTGCTGTGTAAATCTTTCTTTTGGCATGCCTTGATTATGTTCTTTTTAGTTATTTAATCCTTGATGCATTTTCTTTTTGCATGCAGGTAGAAGTAATATCTTTAGAATCATCAGCTGGATCAAACATAACTAAAGTTGTGTTTTCAGTTGAATCGGACGCAACTTCCCAAAGTTTAATAAGAGCCTCTTTTGTATATCTAATCACACGCCAATCATCTCTTCATTTGACTGAATCTTTGTTCGGGGATCCTTCTTCTTTTAATGTGCTCAAATTCCGAGGAGGGATTACTGTTAGTCCTGTGCAGAAGGCTTTTCTTATGCAAAATGTTCAGATTTTATTCAACTTCACCTTGAACTTCTCCATAGATCTATTACTAACGAATTTCGAAGAACTTACCAGCCAACTGAATAAGGGCTTACAGCTGTCTCCATATGAGGTCCGTGGATATCGCTCCTTTGCCTCTTTCCGGTTAAATTGCTATTATAGTTATCAATTATACACGAATAATATCTTACTTTGCATATGATTTATTTCGTATCTCCTACACCTTTAGTTCAGAACCTGTAATATCTCTCGAAGAGTCTTTGCTGCTAAAATTTCTCACTTGCCTTGTTTTCTGAAGTGCAGAACTTGTATGTTAGGCTGACTAATCTAAAGGGTTCCACAGTGGCTCCTCCAACGACTGTTCAGTCGCAAGTTCTCTTGGCTGTGGGTATTAATCCCTCAAACTCAAGGTTAAAGCAGTTGGCTCAGACAATCACTGGTTCACATTCGAAAAATCTTGGCCTGAATAACACTGTTTTTGGTCGGGTTAAGCAAATACAACTTTCATCAATATTGCAGCACTCCCTCGGAAGTGATGGAAGCAGTCCATCTCCATCACCTTCACCTTCACAGCCTCCTCTTCCTCTTCCACGACCACCGCACCGCCTCCCCCACCACCGGCATGGGGCCACTCTTGTTCCTGCTATTGCTCCTTTACTGTCCCCGAGGAACGGTGGATATGTGATTGGGAAAAGGTCGCCTACACCTGCTCCCGTGCCTGCACCAATGCCAGGAAAGAAAAAAGCAGCAGAGCCTCCCGCTTGTCATTTTCGCTATAGGAATTGGTTTCCTTGGAAGCACAACAAGCATTCTGGTACAGCACCTTCCATGCCACCAGCTCATGCGCCACATGCTGCTTCACCACAACCTAAGGAAAATCCCTCGACACCCAGTTCGAATCCTGTTTCGGCAAGTAGTCCATTGCCAAATGTAGGTTCTGCTCATAGCCAGCCCCCATCAAAGGGTGTATTTCACGGCAGGCAGCAAAGTGCGATGCCTTTATTTTCACCCTCACCATCACCATGTGAGTATATACTCTTCTCTCTAGAATTGTCTGAGCATGTCTAAATGTGTGCACGAATGTTGCATGAGATAGGGTCAAGTCATGGATCTGTATCGGTGGTCTTTGCATAAATGTGTGTTTTTATATTCTTGTAAATTAAGAAAGTATTTGAAGTGGCCAACGTTGCAAGTCGTGGTCACGCGTCATACATGTCAAGGAGGAAAATGAGAAGAAAAAACAAGATATCCATGAAATTTCATTCAAACAAAATCAATCAGAGCGTATTTAAAATCGTTTAAACAAAGTTTGATACAATAAAATGAATAATCATTGGAATTCAAGATCCAGAGATAGATGTAACATTATGCTCAACTAAGATAAATGCATCGGTCAGTTTGTAATTTTGATTGCGTATATGCTATTTCTTTGCAGCTTGTGCAGGTATCTTCTCCCCAAACACACTGGCCCTGCCACTTTTTATATCTCTCGGATTGCTTTTGTAGCAACTAGAAAATGTGGAAGCATCATTCCGTCCGAGCCATACTGTCCTGAAACCTCAAAAAGCGCTTCTGTTCATCGCGCTCTCTTCAAACGAAACAAATCAAACTGCAGGAATTTTGCTGGTGAGGCCGATGCGAAAAGTGCCCGTCTCACCTTTGAGTGAGTGCATATATGTTGTCTTGTGGTTGTAAATAGTTGATCAAAAGTTAAGAGGGCAAGTGCATTAAGGTCAAAGTCACAGAGGTGACAGGCCATAAAATGACACGCATTCCCTGAGTTGTGTATCATACCTTATTCTACATAAATGTAAGCAAATTCAAGAGCATCATCCTTTTGTTCCTAATCTTTCACAAGCCTTCAGCCCATAATTTTTATGTCCTCTATTGAGCTTCCTGAATTCTATACCACACTTCGTCGTGATACAGGGGAAAAAGAACCAAATTGAGGTGAATATTATAATAATAAAATCCACATGTTTTAGTTTGAATCAAGAATATATTATTTAACATCGATGACTTAACCCAAAATAATAATTAAGTTTCATGTAATGGATGTTTTCAAGTCATCCAACATAGAAAATTCATTGTTAATGAACAAGAAGTTGGAAAAATATATTCGTGCATATATTGTGATAATATTACTATTGCGAGTAAAAAATATGTGACCTTTTAATGATAATCATATGATAATGTTTAAATTCTAGGACCTGAAATTGGAACATGGCATGTGTACACCCTTTTTTGCACCCGTTGATTAATTATGCACTCCAAGTAAAAATAATCGACACCCAAGTTTCCCTCTCAATTTTTTTTTTTGTTTTTTTTTGTTTTTTGTGTTACCCAGGTTTCCCTCACAAAAAAAAAAAAAAAAATTTGTTACCAAAGTTTTGCCCCTTTAAATTGATGTTTTCTAGAACTCAGAAATTCACAAAATTCGAAATATATATTTTTAAATTATTAGCATGTCAGTTTATTAATTCAACAACATATATCACAAGTGCTAGCTTTATGATCGAGCATTGTTGTGTTTTTCAAAATTTATAATTGAGGATGAAGTTACACCTTAAGACATGATTGATACATTATAATGAAATAAATTAGGAATGAAATCAATTTTAGAAATAGTTATATTTCATTATAAATTTATAATGATTGATGTTGGAAGAAATAAAAAAAATAATGAAATGAAATTATTTTTAATACTCAAATATTTTTAACCGAAACAAAAAATAATTACTCAAATGTGATGATATCATATCATATTCATCATCATCAAATAATAAAATAATAATTATTGATGCCCTATTAATTTTTATTAACTTATTGTTTTTAGTATAATAATATAAACTTATATCTTAATAATAATAAAAATATAATTATTTTTATATAATAAGAATAATAAAAATTTAAAGATATAATACTAATTTTTTAATATTAATAATAATAATATTAAATAATTATAATATATTTTTTTATAAAACTAATAAATAATATTTTTATAAATAATAATAATTATAGACAAATAAATAAATAAATCATAATACTAATAATTATTATTTATTATATAATAATAAAATAATTATATTAATTTATTATTTTATATATACGATTATAATAAATTATTATTATTATTATTATTTTTGAAGATATTATTATTATTATTATTATTATAATAATATAGGTGTATATTATTTGAAATAAAATATATATATGAAAAATTTTTGTACAAAAATAAAAATGAGAAATGAGAATGACCATTCTCATCCGAAATAGATGAAACAACCATTCAAATGGGAATGATCATTTTCATTCTCATTCCAATGGTCATACCAAACATAGATATGAGAAATGAGATGAAAATGTTCATCTCATTTCCAACTCATTCTCTCATACCGAACATGTCTTAAATCATCTTATTATTGTATTAAGTTGAGGGCTAGATCATCTATATACCTATTTATTAAGTAAGAAGATCTTAGATAAACTAACACGGGCTCTTATGATCAACTAATACAATCCATTATCTTTTAACTACTCCTTATGACTAATATTTTAAACAAAAAAACATTTATTTTTTGTTCTTATAAATTTATTAGATTTTTTTGAAATTAATTTTAATAAAAAATTTAATTTTTTCGTCACACACTATGTGTGCAAATACGCTAGTACTTATTAATTTCTAATTGATTCAGTAAATTTTTATTTGAAATTACAATTATACATTCATTATATAAACTTTATTGATGATTTTTTTTTCCTTTAAAATAAACTTTCGTGTTAAATATTTAGTCCTAGCTTTATCCATCTTTTAATTTTTCTATAATCTATCACTATTGGCAACAAAAATATACGAAAAATAGATAAAAGTATACGAGGACGTAAAACATGCAAAAAAAACCACTGGTTTAATAAATATTACGTTTCAATCAGTCTCCTAGTTGCAGTAATTTTTGGCTTATTGTTGAGTGCATTTGTCTTTGGATAGATCTCTTATGAGATGGTCTAAAAACTCTATATTAAAAATTTATTTTCGTGAGACACATCGATCCAATCTATATCTATAACGAAAAATAATAATTTTTCATGATTTATATTGAGCCGAAAATATATTTCATAAATATGATATGTGAAACTGTTTTAAGAGTTTTTGTGCTCACCCTGGATAATAGCAATAAGAAAAAAGCGCTTTAAAGAGTGGTTAATTAATTAATTAGTGACAATATGATTCGAGAACAAAAATTCCAATATAAACAAAGTTATGTGGAGAATCGTTGTTGCATTATTAGTGGTCGGTTCAAGTGACTTCCATGCGGATTAACCATTTGCGAGTGCTCTCGCCATTATCCAAAACGATTTCCATCATTTTACCAGCGTCAGCTCAAATGATTAGTTTATAAATATAATTTAAATTAAAAAAAGAAAAGAAAAGAAACTGATAAGAGTCTTGATTTTAAAAAACTCGAGATTGAAGTTCTTATGCAAATATAATAATATTAGACTTGATTCGAGTTATCACGATCTACTTCTATTTTTAAAACCAGATTACTTGGATCTCTCATATTTTTTTGACGTGAAATCGAATTAATTCCTAGCAAGTTCCGGCATAGTTTGGTTGGAGTGATAGGATAAGTAATCCATAGATAAGCAATATAATGTAAATTAAAAAAAAATAGTTAATATATTATTTGATTTGATGGATAGATTATAATTTATTTGATTTAATTGATGTAAAATTATTAATTAATAAATAGATAAATAATATGACAAAAATAAGACGAAATTGATTGGGATAAGTTATACATAGATTAATAATACATCAAACCAACAATGCCTATATAGTATATAATGAGACATCGATAGTGTTTAGGAGAGTTTTTAGAAAGTACTATGCATTGTTTGGTTTAATGTATTATTAATCTATGTATAACTTATCCCAATCAATTTCGCCTTTTTTTGTCATATTATTTATCTATTTATTAATTAATAATTTTACATCAATTAAATCAAATAAATTATAATCTATCAATCAAATCAAATAATGTATTAACTATTTTTTCTTATTTATTTTTAATTTACATTATATTGTTTATCTATGGATTACTTATCCTATCACTCAAACCAAACTATGTCTAATGTAGGAGAATTCACACGTTATCGTGAATATATATATAAAAAATAAATACACAAAAACTTTTATGAGATCATCTCAAATGTTAATTTATTGGGACAAATCTCTTATCTAATATTTCAAAAATATTATTTTTAATTGAAGATACGGATAGAATCAAAATGTCTCGCATATGAATCTACGAGACACTTTTACGAGACATACTAAACAAAATATGAAGAAGATAATAAATCTTATGCTGTCACAAGAAAACAAAAGTTAGTATGTGCAAGTTGCCAAAACGAATAACTACGCTTAGACGAATTACATCACTTTATAAATGTGCTCGCTCTTCTACTGATGTTGGTTCGGTGATATGTCAAAATGGAGTCTTATTAATGTTTAAAATATAGGGATAATTTGGTACGAACAATAAGACTCGACATCCTTGTTTCATTCGGCGCGGTTTGACTTCTATAATAATTAGACTTAAAAATAGTTATATAATTTATATATTACAATTTGTGATCGTAAATATATTATAAATCTTATATTGTTTTATCTAACGAGACAAGGGGACGATAAGTCTAACTCTATGAAATCATGATATAGACCAAGTAGAAACCGCAATTAGAGCCGTCAATTTAGTTAGGTCTGTTGGGTCGGTTCACTTTGCGACATAATTTAAGTGGGTTGGGTTGAAAATTTTTCAACCCAACTAAAGGTGGGCCAACCCACCTAGGCCCGCGACCCGCGCGGGTTGGCCCGCCGCGGGCCTGTAGAATTATTATTTTATTTTTATTTTTATTTTTATTGTGATATATGTATTTTTTAATGAAAGTTGTGAATTTTTTTTGATTTAATTACTTTATATAAAATTTACACGTATGAAATCAATAATTAAAATTTGTATTAATATGTTTTTATTAATATTAATTTATGAAATGAAATTTATAATTAATTATAATGATTTTTATTTATTTTTATTTGTAGTGAGCCAACCCGCGGGTTGGTTCGCTTAACCCGTAACCCACTTTGGGTAAAGTTGAGGATTTTCAGTCCGCCGAGATGATGGGCCGAACCGTCCTCGACCTGCGAAAAAGTGGGTTATTGGTGGGCCGATCCGCCCCACCATGAGTTGGCCCGTCTGACATCTCTAACCACGATGGAGACCAAATTGGTAAATCCAAAGAGCTGTGCCTAATTATATCGGCGAATATCATGTACATGGCTTTGCTGATATGCTAATAGAATAAAGTCCGAGCAATGCCCCCACCGGGGCATATATCCAATATAGGGGACAAAAAAAAAAAAACAAGGATTTGTCTAAAAAAAAGCCCCTTCAAATAACTCTCAAGAAAGCATTTGAACTCTTAAAATCTGAATTGAGAATTTTCACCATTTTTCAAGTTTTTTTTTAGAAGAAAAAATTGTTTTTCTTGGTCATTTATGTTTGTCACTTCGCGATTTCGATCCTCTATATTTTCAGATTTCAGTTTTATTCCGCTATCTTTGTTTTTTTGGCAATTTTAGTTTTTTTTTTCGATGTGGCGCTGATATGACACCAATGCAGTGTTGATGTGAAACTAACATGTATATTGTTATGTAAGCATTTTCGAAGAAAATGACTACAATTGCCAAAAATCGGAACATGCAAGACTAAAAATGAAATTTAAAAACATAGAGGACCGAAATCGCAAAGTGGCAAACATACACGACCAAAATTCCATTTTTTCAAAAAAAAATAGAAAATTTCCTACTCCGGTCGTACACATTGTCACGCCCCGAAACCGGGGTTAGTCGACATCGGCGTTATTTTCAAATAACATTAAAAAATAAGAAGCCTCATAGTAGAGACTTTAACCACAAACCAGTATATTATTTCATGACAAATTAAATTTGTTCTTATATTCCATAAAGAAAATCATAAACTAAGTACATCAGCGGAAGCTAAAACTTATCATCATAGGGACAAAAAACTCAAATGATAGCAACACTTCTAAATTTCTCCTCCTTCATCAGTCCAATATTAGCTAGGCTCTTCATCTTCAAGTTCTTCTTCATTTTTATGTTGGGAGAAAAGTAAGGGGGTGAGTGTTTTGGGAAATACCCAGCAAGTGGGGGCCGATCGAGCATAACAAATACCAAAGATATATTGACGTATATACGTATACAAAATCACGATTTTCAAAAGAGATAAGCATGTTGAATCTAAGACGAACAAAGAAGCCAACATAGCACTGAAAATCTTCTCATTTTCCATGGTTTACTGATCAGTCCCCTATATGTTACTCCTCTAAGGGGCGAGGCCAAAGAAACGGTTATTATAACTCACCACATCAGGCCCATATCAAATCAAATCATCGGAAATTCCTTAACCATTTTTAAATCGGCTCTTAACAGTACAATTCAAATAATTCAAACATGCTTTCGAATATTACATCAAGTTTCGAAGGAACGAATAGATTCAAAAAAGCATAGAAACGAGTATGAAATATGTCGATCAAGTTTTCGAAAAACAGAAAAAAACTAATTTTTTTTTAAAAAAATATATGCATAAGCCCATTTACCTTTTCTATTGACCTAGAATGCATATAGTGGAAAAATATTGTGGATCATCATCTATTAACAACCTCATGACATATCTTAATATTTATATACATTAAGAATCCTTAACTTGAACAAAATGCAAAATATTCAGTATCTTTGCTAGACAGACGAGTATTTCCCATGGCCAAAAAAAAATATGTAGAAGGCTTTCCCAAAAATTCTCTAAATTGTTTCAAAAATGAAAGTGGTTTTGGGATTTTATAGAGCAAACAAAATTAAATAATAAAAACGTAAGTTAGTGGTTAGAGGAAAAGTTAGGAAGATTTAATGACTATTTAGGATATAATTAAATTATGACTTGAAGACTAACTAATAATTCTAATAAATGTGAATTTAACTATATATTAATAATTTGTAAAAAATAATAAAGATACGTAAATATAAATAAGCTAATATATATATATATATATATATATATATGTGTGTGTGTGTGTGTGTGTGTGTGTGTGTGTGTGTGTATTCCCACAAGTTAATTTATTTTCTTGTAAATAAAAAAAATAAATCTATAGAATAGAAGCATGAGGTTTCTACTTTATTTTTGTGTAAGAATTTATACCCAAGACTAACTTAAAAGCTTTCAATAAAAAATAAGAAATTAATATCATAATGAACATGAATTTACAAAACAGCAACAAATTTTAAACACTAATAACTCCACATTAATATGACAATAAAGATAAATCATTATTTTGAAAATAATATTAGTCAATAAAAATAATAAGTTTTCTTTCAATGTAAAATTTATTTTAAAAGCCTTAATATACATTTAATATGAGAATCGAGATTTAGCCAAAAATTGGAATTAGAAATTTAATTTTTTATTTCACTAGTAGGTACAAAAATATATTTATAAATATATTTTTTTTATTATACAGTGAATTTGGTCACGAGTATCATACACATGAAGAAGATATAAAAAACCAAAGAACTAGAAGTGTTTTCCGTGTAGTCATATGTATTAAGTTTTACCCGTTCGTACTTTAGTTGATTTTGTCAAAATATATAATATATTATTGTTAAGTTTTGAATTTTTTATATTTACTTTCAAAAGACAGTATCTATTACTATTTATTAAGTCTAAACACCTTATAAAAACTGTGATATCTTGGTTTGTTTTTCATTTTTCCAAAATTGCCCCCTAACTAACTCACGTTCTTTGTTTTGGATCCTCAAATCTCTCTATTAAATATATAATATTCTTTAAACTCTTCTTGATTCTCATAATATTAATTTCATATAACAAACTGAACAAGAAAATAAAATTACAAAATATATTTCAAGGGCAATTTGCTCAAAAATCCCCAAATGCAAACATATTTTGCTTTGGGGTTTTTAGTCATAAAATGTGGTACAAAACAATACAATATGTGGTACAAAACCATACAAGATGTGGTACAAATTAACAAAAAATGTGGTACAAAAAAGTGGCTAGGAAGTGCAGAGCAAAACATGTTTGCATTGAGATTTTTGAGCAATTTGCACATATTTCAATTCATACAAATAATTTAATTTTCACGTGCGATTCTCCACGTGCATCGCATGTACCTTTTGATAGTATATAAAAAACATACATCTGATCGATGACCATGGATGTCTTACATCTTTCATATATCGTACGGATGCATAAAATCTTTATTTGTATATATGAGATTTTAAATTTAATGAAAAATCTACCTTTATCCCGAAAGTGAAGAGACTAGAGAGAGTACGTCGTCTTTTAAAATAAAGATCAATTTACGATCTGGGACCAAGAATTATTATAGCATCGACATACATAAATCTTTTAAGTTCCTTTTTTTTAAAAAAAAAAAAAATTAAATGGGGGATATATCTTTCGTTTAAGTTCGTCTCCCATCGATACATGGTGATTAAGGTGTGGATGGAATTTGAATATTGAATTTATAAAGAAAAGGAAAGTGGGCAAAAAATGCTCAAGAACTTGGGATTTTGCGATCTTACTCAGCTCTATATATCTCCATTTTTATTCCTGGTTCCATTCCGGAAGCATGAATGACCTTATATTATATATTATACGAACGTGATTATAATTAATGTATACTTGGCCAGAAACAGACCCTTGAATTTTCTTAAAGTTAAAGTGGAATCAGTTCCCAAGAATTTAATCCAAAGAAGGAAAATATCATTTTATCTATAAATTTAATTAAACGAGGAAGAATTTTATATATATTAGCGATCGACGCACACGCGTTGCGTGTGTAATATAATAATGAATAAGTATATATATTACATAATTTTATATGTTTTTCGAATTTAAAGCCAAGCAAAATAAGACTATTCATTGCATCAGAAATGAAATACATAAAAATTCAAAAATCCAAAACAGATATTAACAACCAACAAAAACCAAAGAGATTGGGAGTAAGATTTTCAAGTCCTCACCTTAGGTAAAAAATCTGAAATGGAAAATGTTGTACATTTGGAGAAAGTATGAGGATAAACGTGAATCAGTTTATGACAACATGGAATGAGAAGTGGGGGGTTAAAAAATTAATTAAAAAATAATTAAAAACTAATTAAACAATTAAACTTGAAGCTGAAAGATTATTGTCTAGAAAGGACAAAAAAAAGGAAAAATAAAGTTGGTGTCATCAAAACAATTTTTATAAGCTTTTCAACTATTATAAAATAGTATACATATATATATGTTTTAAAAGTAATTAAACATTCAAGTAAGTTTTGGTTATTTATATGTTCAACAAAAATGTAAATGGTTTTTATGAGGTGTCAAGTATTTAATTAAAGAATTGAAAACTAAAATTATTGTGTTTTATACGTTCTATCATGTACTCCACGATTTTGTCCTAAACTGACATTACAAACATATATAAAGATAAATACGACTAATTATGTATACACGAATATATTTTATCAATTAGTATAACATAGAATCATGTTGGGAGAGAACCAAATAAGGGATTTGTAAATTATAAGTGGGATTCTGAATCAGACGTCAGCAGATATTCGAAGTGGGCACATTGGAAAACACTAACTTTGAAAAAAAAAAACACTCATATTATATATATATATATATATTTATATATCGATATATATTATCGACACATGACAAGCGTGTTATGTAATTTTTGTGTTTGCAAAAAACACATTTTCAAATTTATATAATGGTTTCAAATTTTATTAATAGACAAATAAGTTTGGTCATTTTTTTTATATAATTTGTATTGGTTAATTAGTTAAAACATATGATGATTTTAAATGTAAATTTATATTGATGTCACATTCACGGATCAAGTGGATTAGTATAACATATATATTATTAACTAAATTTTAATTACGTTATATTAATCGACTTGGTTCCGTCACTGCAATGCTTAATTAAGTTCGATTACGCGACCATTTTTTAGGACGAAAATTTAATTTATTTTTAAAAATGAAAACAATTTTATAAATATGTATATTCATAGTTTAGATTTTAAAACTTGAAATATCTATTAAACTATATTTATGGATAATTTGTCATTTTATTTAATGTTTGTCTTAAATTTGAAAACGATTTTTCACGCTTAAACTTGACTTTCACATTTCGTTGCACTTTACGTTTTTTAGAACTTTGATATATATATATATATATATAATATATATATATATATAGTTCTTTTATGGTGTCCAACATTATATTCCCACTTCATGCCTACCATGTACAATAGATGAGTTGACCGGTACAATAGATGAGTTGACTTGTACATGGTGGGCATGAAGTGGGCATATAGTGTTGGGCACCATAAAAGAACTCTCTATATATATATATATATATAATATATTCGATTTATCATTTCTAAAAGCAATTTTCATGAAATTTTCTTCGGAAATTTTTAGATTACACCAAGGGTTACAAACTCCTGAATCTACTTCATTTCATGTCACGAAAAAAGCCCACCCCACCACAAAAAAACAATAATTTGAAAGAAAAAAAAAAAGAAGTAAAAAAGAAGTAAAAAAAGCCTACACACATATATTTATTTTTTTGTAATTGTAATAATTTGGTTCAAGGTTTTGGGGCTTCAATGGCTAACATGGGAGGCTGTGGCATTGGAGCACCAATGGCAATTGCTGGAACAGACATGATGATTCTTTTATCTTCGTCTTTCTGCCTCACAATATTTGCTTCAATATCTTCAAAAATCGTTCCATTTTGATTCTGCTTGCCAATATTTCCACTGTTAATGTTGCCACCCTTTACTGGTTCAAGAATTTCCTCTGCTTCTTTCTCTTTGTACTCCTTGTATTTTCCCCACAAAACAGAGTAAAGTCCCATCACTATCAACACTGCCCCAATAACCCTGCAAAAAGTGAGATCAAGTTAGCAAAAAAAAAAAAAAAAAAGTACTAGAAAAATGGTTCATTTTGATTGCTATATATTTTTCAGTTTGTTTCCAAAATCTACATACCCTCCAACGTATATTTTCTCAGCCAAAATGAAAGATCCCATGATTGCCACAATGATCATCATCAACGGGCTGAAGGCTGTCACGAATACGGGCCCCCGTTTTTGCATCACAAGGCCTTGAACATAGTATGCAATGCTCGATGAAACAATGCCCTGCATAGAGTACCATATATACATGTTTAGATATAGTTTTCATTAAGTAGTAGTACTACATGTGAAAAAAAAAAAAAATAAACGTGACGTTTTCGATTGCGAAACTCACGGCGTAGGCAGCAGCTAGCAGATTCATGTCCCATCCAATAGCCCAAGCATTTGGCTTGTGCTCCATCACTAAAGTGACAACAATAGATTGCAGTGTTCCCATAAAGCACACAAGAGCCGTCAACGATAGCTGGGCCGTGTATTTCCTTAATGTGATAGCCTGTGTTGATAAAAAAAAAATCAAGAGAAGCCGAATCAGTTTCTCTGACAAAATTCTTGGGTCCGCCCCTTTACGCAACAATATCGACCTGTTTTGATGATCAGTTTGGCATCAAAGCGTAAACGAACCTGAAGGATGAAGAAAGAAGCCCAAGCAAAAGTGGCCAAGATGAGGAGAATGGAACCCTTGACCCAATCTTGGTCGGAGCCTTGAGTGGTGTCAGCAACATAGGATTTCCTAGGATGAATGTATTTGGACCATACCATGTTGATCACATCACCTTTGTACAGTGTCATAAACATGGCTCCTGCAACCGTCACTATTGTTCCCACCACCTTTGCTTGGCACCTCACCTTTTTCAGATTCACCTTCTCCATCCTACACATTATATGCACACCACCCTCGATTATTATTCGGTCCGAAAATCGCCTACTTGCAATCCTCTTTATTCGAAATCATTCACTTCTATATCATATGCATAACACCAACATGCAATATGTCTACATACCTGCAGATAACAGCCATAACAAATGTCATCGCGGGGAGCATGTTACTCATGGCGCATGAAAACGTCGGGGAAGTGAATTTCAGCCCGGCATAGTAGAAATTCTGATCGATCACCGGCCTGTGAATCCAATAGAATGTTATTAGATAAGTCCCTTCATAACATAAAAAACTTAAGAATCCGAAAACTCACCCGAGAAGTCCCAACACGAATAGCTGCAAGAAAATTGTGAACGTGATCTTCGGCCTCACTTTCCTGAGGAAAAAAAAAAAAAAAAAACCAAGAAGATTCAGCTCTCAATATTTCTTGAAAATGAATTTTTTAAAAAATACAATCAAACATATATATGTTACCAACCTTTCAAGAAAAATAGCAAAGGGAGCAATGACCGCGGTTGCGAAGGCGTGCCGATAAACAACCAAGACATAGTGGCTCATCCCTCTGTTAAGTGAAACTTTGGTTATGATATTCATCCCAGCATAGCCAAATTGCAAGCAAATCATGGCTATGTAAGGCTTAGCCTTGTCATAAAAGTTCCCAAGGCTTCCTTTTCCTTCCATTTTCCCAAACTCTTTTATATGTAGAAGGAAAAAAAAAAACTAAAGAGTTTTGTTAATGTAAGAGACTCTACTAAAGAGGAAAACACTTGAAAGAGCTTGTGTTTGTCCTAAGGAATGTAGGACTCAACACTGGTGTATTTATAGCCAAAGTTTTGAGGGGAGTGGGGGTGTTTTGGTCTTTTCATCTGGCATGCATCTGCATCTGAATGAATATTCTGATTTGTTTTGTGGGAGTACTGATCAATGAAGGGTGGATCTGAGGTCCACGTGGCGCAAATCGAGGCCGATGATTATGATCAGTGGGTTCCAATTTTGTAGTGGACAAGTGATATGAGAGCTATGTAATGTAATGAGCTTAGTGCTTGATGATGCAACTAAGGGAACCTAAATTCGGATGTGGTGATTTGTTATGTCACAAATCGAATCAACAAGGTCGAGTACATATTCTTCTAAATAGAAAAATAATATCATAATCTCGTGTGGTGTATATGATTTTTATCACAAAAATTTCGATGAGATAGTTTGCGGATTTCTGATTCGATCTCATTTATGAAAAAATATATATTAGTTTTTAATTTTTATATCAAAAATATTGTTTTTTATTTCAGATATGAATCGAGTCTTATGAATATAGATTTTTGAGACTATATCAGAAGATACTTGTTTAATTTTTATAAGATCTATATTGTTGGGACTGAAATCATTTTGATCTATATATCTTGTATAACTCTTTAACGATGAGGATTGAGGAAGGACTTTTCCGGTGAGTAGAAGTAATATATATTTTTTTAATTAAAAAAATAAATTAACAACTTTTAAATATGTAATTTTTTAAAATAATATGGTTATTATTTTGCAATATATTAAAATTTGATCTTGTCTATCTTACCCAAAGTGGCGGAAAATTATGATACAAAATTCATGTCGGATATCTTTATCATTCGGTTTCGTTTATTATTCTCCTAATCAACTATATTTGTTCGGTTTCGTTTTTTTGATTCCGTGTTGGGTAGGTTGCACTTTGCACGTAAATTGGTTCACTACAAATTCATTTTATGACACAATTCCCACTATAAAAAGAAACATGGTAACTTTTCGTTTTAGTGAAATTATGTTGGCATGAACTTAACCTTTATTAAATCAGTACCCAATCGACTCTTTAATTTCAATAAAAGACGACCCGAGTGTTAATCTATGCAGATGTAATGTTAATTACATTGGATTTGAAATACACTCAACATTGATGAATACTGTCATTTCAAATATATTTTTCAAATCTATGTCCAAATAAATCAATCCTTCGAAATCAAATCTTTCAAATCAACCGTAACCTAAAGTTTTATATATTAAAATTTTCTTAGAGATTTAAACTTAAATTAAATTTTAAAAAAATGTTAAGATTCTAAATCCTATATATTAATGGTGATCACCCTCAAAGCGAGATAAATTAATCTATGTATATATATATATGGAAAAATTGCATATATCACCCTTGTGAAATTCCGTGTTAGATAATAACTCCGTGTGAAAATTTTTTAAGCTAATAGCATCCTGTTATTTTAGATTTGTAGCATACACACCCTTTTCAGCTAAAAAATGACGAAAATACCCCTACATAAAATAAATGATAAATTAAATAGTTCATAAAAATCGAGGGCATTTTCGTCATTTTTTAGCCAGAATGGGTGTGTATGCTACAAATCTAGAATCATAGGGGGTTATTAGCTTAAAAAATTTTCACAGGGGGTTATTAGCTAACACGAGATTTCACAAGGGTGATATATGCAATTTCTCCTATATATAATTGGTAGATTACCTTTATATATATATATGAGAAGTTTTAAGCTGCCTAACAATTTTTGTTCACCTCGTCCCCGACCACCGGGTTTTAGTTTTTTATTTTATTTTTCGCATCAATAAAACACAGTACCGAGTTTTAGTGGTCGAGGACAAGTTGGACATCATTGGTTGAGCAACTGAAAATTTTTATATATATATATATATATGTACACACATATATATAAAGGTAATCTACCAATTATTTCCCGTTAATCCTTAATTACTTATACTAATGACCTTGCTTTCTGATTTAGCGACTATCTTACGTTTAAGCCTAACACTAAGACATTATTTGGTTTGATGTATTATTAATCTATGTATAACTCATCCCAATTAATTTCGCCTTATTTTCGTCATATTATTTATCTATTTATTAATTAATAATTTTACATCAATTAAATCAAATAAATTATAATCTATCCATCAAATCAAATAATGTATTAATTATTTTTTCTTATTTATTTTTAATTTACATTATATTAGTTATCTATGGATTACTTATACTATCACTCAAACCAAATGGTGCCTAAAATATCTGTACAATTTTATGGTACTTGAGTTTATATCATCCTCATATCTACGTACCCGTTGCCACTAATCTAAAGTGAACTTACACCAAGTAAAATATTATTTATTTTCTGAATTATATATATATATATATTAATAATTATTTTAAACATGTTATAATTGGAAGATGGGTACGTACTGACTTTGGTGCCCATACATTTTCTTCAAAATTTAACGAACTTAATCAAGCTTCATTTATTCTTGTACATACCTCAAAATTAGAGAATCCTAGAAATGGAATTCAAGTCATTTGTAATCATAATTTTATATATCACACGAAAGCAACGATTATAATTGAAATATACAAAAATATATAAGCTCACTTACCCAATTGTGTGCTGATGAATCTGCCTGCCTAATATTTTGACGGTATATAGACTGGTATGAAATTAATGTAGAATTTTAAATTTTTAAATATTTTTAGCAATTCTATGATGTTTATACACTCTAAAAATGCAAATGAAAAGACAAAAGTAAGTTAAGCAATCATGTCCTTCATTTCCCTCGTTATTTTGGTTTAATGGCAACCACATGTCTACTTATATATAAGTCCTTAACTAAACGTACAAAGCAAATTTGAAAATGTGTGGTAATTTGAAAAGGCCAGTGGGAAGGCTCCACAAAGGCTATTAGTCGTCTATAAAATTCGAGTCATTTGCATTATCTCTCTTACATTTTATATATTTGACACTCATCTCTCTTGTCAAATATAAAAATTATAACATGTAAGAGAAGTAATATAAAAAAAAAAAATAAGAGAGGTGAATGCTAATTACCCATAAGATTCCAACCTTTAATTCTCCAATAATACGAATAAGATTATGTCAATGACTCATGAGATTTCAAATTAAATTCAAGCCTAATATATTTCAGGGTATTTTGTTACTAACATTGGTCAACCATTATTTTAAAAAAATTACCTTATGTAGCATAGTCACAATTGAAGAAGTTTTTTTTTTTTTTTTTTAAAAAAAATGGTTGACCAGATCCATTTTCTCAAATATTATTTCTCAGTATATCTCGTGATCACTCACAACATATTTTAGTATTATACATATAATATATCATTCAAAATACAATATATATATAAACAAATGGGGAAATATTTTATTAAAACAAAACAAACAATATCATAAATTTATTTTTGACATGCGAAGTAGCAACCAATTCTATAACGTTGTGGGGACTAACAAGCTTCTTAAAAAGATTATTCTATCGAAGAAACATCAATTGTATCATTTTATATATTTAGTTTGGCAAAAAATCTCATGAGACGATCTCAAAGATCAATTTTGTAAGACAGATATCTTATTTGAGTTACTCATAAAAATATATATTTTTTATGCCAAAAATATTACTTCTTATTGCAAATATGGATAGGATTGACTCATCTAACGGATAAAGATCCATGAGATCGTCTAATGAGAGACATACTCAGTTAGTTTTGACATTAGAATTGTTATTACCAATTGCAACTGACAACTACAACTACAGAGAGTGTTTTCAACCATCAAAATCATCAAAACTCACTTCATAATTCGTTGGAAGATGATATGGTATATAATTATCTCATATCAGATTTTTAGCGAGACATGCATGTTTGATATAATTGACTATGGAATTATTATTCGATCAGTATTTTCAAAGTATAAGGACCTTGAAAATTGTTATTGTAAAAATATATGATTACTTTTTAAAAATGATTGAACTCGTCCCTAGTTGAAAATTAGGGGTACTCTCATGAGTCATAATATATTTAATTGAATAATATTACATAAATATTAGTGCATGTGCTGATATTGTTGAAATATTTACTTAAATATGATCATATTTGTTATTTTTAAATTAAAGTTTTTCATATTTTTTTATTAAGATTAATAAACTATCTAAAAGTTTAAAAATATAGATAAATTTGTGATTGGTTTCAAAATTTGGACATAAATAATGTTGAAATTTTTTTTTTAAAAAAATGATATTTAAGGAAAATTTTATAATAAAAATTCATCAATAAAATTTCTATAATTAAGCACTAGTTTAGATGATAAGACATTGATTAATTACTATTTTTTTACTTTGTTCAATGATTGACTCAAATTTTACAAAAAATTATTATCGTTTATTATTATCTTATCTAAGTGTCTGGATTTATCATTATATTATACATATTTCATCATTTTATGTATGAGTCAAACAATGCTTATGATATAATTGTAATTTTAAATAATTCTTCGCGAAATGTCCAAATTAAATATATTATAAATAAGTTAATATATGAATATCAATTTTAATTAAACAACAACAACAACATGATTAATACAATTGATTGATTTCGTCAGTACATGAAGCCATATTTTTCTTTACAAATTTGGTCATGTATGTTTGTCACTTTTGCGATTTTGATCTTTTATATTTTTATATTTCAGTTTTAGTCCTACATGTTTTGATTTTTGGTAATTTCGGTCCTTTTTATTCAAAAATGCTTACGTGAAACTATACACGTCAGCTCCACATCAGCACTGAATTTGTGCCACGTCAGTGCCATGTCGAAAAAATGACTAAAATTGCCAAAAAAATAAAGATAGCAGACTAAAACTGAAATTTAAAAATATAAAGGACTAAAATCGCAAAATGACAAACATACCGAACCAAAAAAGTAATTTTTCTTAATATAAATTCCAATCTTTAAATTGTTATATTGATAGATTTCAAATTCATGATTTTAAATATGTTTGATTGTTTAGATAACTTTTGTATCAGTTACATTTCAAATCTATTGAGTGTGACGTGACATATATATGATGCATAATTCAAATCTATTATTCTATAATTTTTCAAACTCAATCTTTTTCCAAATTAAATTCTTCAATTCAAATGTAACATAAGATCAAATTTTAAAATTAAAAAATATTAGGATCGAATATAATTGTTTGTAAACAGATATAGTTATTTTTTTTATGACTATTGAATCTGTAACCGCTAACTTTCGATGTGTATTGGATTATCATGGAGCTAACACAATAGCTTATGTGGATGGGTGGTCTTTGCAAAAGGGTAGACATCGACGTTCTCAGGTACAGGGCCGTGTGCTACCCCAGTCTTTGAAGAACCCATTTGAGGCCCTCCGGGACTTGAATGAGGACTTGGGTCAGAGTTCTTCTGCGGCTGCTACCACTTCTGTTTCGAATTCGCAGCTGATTATCGACGATGGGTCTGGACAGTTAGATGGAGTTCCGCCTCAGATAGATATTTGCTTGGAGGACCAGGGTTCTGATACTAGAGTTGGTCAGTTGCCCTTGGTGGTCTCTCCTCACCATGTCTCATCTTCTGTTGTTACTGCTATTATTGTCAGCTCCTCTCCAGACTCTAGTCTTACTGAGCGTTTGGATGCGTTTGAGAGAAAGCTGTTGAGAGTGAAGTCCTTTTCTTCACTTCGGCATTAGGGTCCTGATACGGTTGATGTTCCTTCAGCGAGAGAGATTCGGAGACAGCAAACTGCGCAGGCTCGCCGACCTCCGACTTGTCGTCCGAATCCGATGTCGCGTCATCACTTCAAGGAGAGTCACAGCTCTTCGTCTGCTACTGTCGGTCGGCCCCCTTGACTTGGGGATGTTGCTGATGCTCCCCCTGTGGCGGTCTTTGGTGGGAGTTACTTCAGGTGGGCGCTTACTGCAAGCTTCTCCTTGCCCACTGGTGTTTTGATATGTTGTATTTTGAACCTTTATGGTCGATTATGCTCTTTTGCTTTACTGTTTTGATGCTTTGATGTATGGACTTTAGTTTTAGGGGAGGTCTTGGTCTAGTCCCCCTCCTCCTTTAAGTTTCCTTGTATTTTGCGTTTATGTTTATATAATGGTAGGGGTCTGCCCCCCTCCCCCACCCCCTTCCGGCGGTGTTTCTTTTTTTTAAAAAAGAAAAACTACGCTAGATAAGTAAAAATATATTATGCAAATGAGACTCATCCAAGAAAATATTGATAATGATATCGAACTCCTCATAATTAGTTAAAAGCCCACCTACTCTACCAACTAACGCCCCGAGAAACTGATAATTTGTACTTTGTTTAGGCCGTTGCTCGCTATATATTATTCTCTAACAGTAAAAAGTACGGTAGGCCGCTCATATTTGTGTCACATGCAATTGACAGAATTTTGCTTTATTAAACTTCCTAATAAAATTCTAAACAAGTTGATCTAATTTATCACAAGACGTTTGCGAGTTTCCAGTGGGTTTTATGGTTCAATGAATCACAGACTATTTTTTAAAATGGGACAATTAGATTAGAGTATCATAAAATAACGATAATAAATAAACAACAAAGTTTCGATAAATAGTTTATCGTATTCTTGCATATAAAAATTTTGGCTACATTAATAAGACCGGCCTTATCGGTGTCACAAATGTTAGGAAAAGTTTTGAATGATGGATTATAATAAGACCTAAAAATTAAAAGATCGAATTATAAGTAAATTAAAAATTTTAAGAATATCGTACTCAAAATTTTTTTTAAGAATATTTATAAGTCGTTAAATCCTCATTAAGTGTATTTTAATTTGAATGTGTTCCACGATTAAGATGGCTCTAAGACGAATATATTCATGTCAAAACTCACAACCCTAAATTCGAATCCTTGTAAATTATAAGCAACAAACTATGACTCATATATTTCTCTACAAATTTGGTACCTTTTCTATATAAAACCAAATCTTAATAATCGATTTAATAAACAAGGATGAAACGGTGACTTGATCCAGTTTACACTTTTAGTATAAAAAATAATATTGTTAAGATCGAAACGAGTCATAAAAGTCATTTCATAAAATTGATCGGACATGATCTGACAAGAGTTTTTTGGTAACAAAATGTATTTTTATATCTTTAAAAATGGATTAGATATCTTATGCGACAATCTCAAAGATCTTTATCCGACATGGTACGATCAATATTGCTCATATTTATAATTATAATAAGAAAAATATTTTTGGTATAACAAGTAATATTTTTTTGTGGATGACCCAAATAAAATATCAATCTCACACAATATAATTGACCTGTAAAACTGTGTCACACGAGTTTTTGTGTTAAAAACATAAATAAAAAATTCTATGAGATTTGATGGTTGAGAACGCCTGCAGATTCCTTAGCACCCCCAACTGACGGGAAATTATAACATTGAAAAAACAAAAACATATATCTTTCACGTTTTCACTAGTGGAAAAATGCCGATAGAAAGGAATTTCAACACAAAGATTCGATGAATGATATTCTCCAGCATCAAATTTTATTTAATGTCACATCTTTAATTCGTATGCATGTCTATTCATGTGAACGATCTAGCTAGATTGTGTTTGATATTTAATTCCCTAGAAGGTTTACGCGTTGGATCGTTACGTTTAAATTAATTCACTCACAAATTCTTGAACTTAATGTTTCGATAACGATTCCGAAATATTAGGAAGTCGACTAATTTGAAACCAGACAGAGTCAAACATATCACATGTTTTGCATGTTGTGAAATTACACATATATATTACCATGAAAACAAAACACGATTTCTTATATGAGAAATCACTAATTCGTGTCTCGATAAATTTGAAACCATGGTCTCCTTAAAGCGTGGAATAGATGAGACTGCACATAAAGTTCTTCGACTCAAAGTGGTGACCAAAAAATCGTTTTTAGGAACCCATGTCGCCTTTTTATCAAAGTATGATATGAAATGATCTTCATCACACCCTTTTATATTGTTATCAGTGTGTTTTCAAGCGAGAAAAACATTTACAGGAGGTTATCTTTTTAAGACAAACGAGGGGGCCGGCCTAATCGAAAATTTGTGACGAGTAAATATTAAATAACATTTAGGGAAAATTTCATATTTTTTTTCCTCGCTATGTACATTTATTCTTTTTTGTGATTTTGGTTATCTATATATGTTATCAAAGTTCAGTCTTGCTCTATTGTATGTCTTTTTCCTTGGCGAGTCATTTTTTCAATGTGGAACGGATGTGACCAATGAAGTATTGATGTGTATTAGTGTCATTACGTAAGTATTCTTGATGAAGGTGGAATCAGATTTCCTAAAATTGGAAGTTACATGGCAACAACTGAATAGACGATGAGGAAATCATAAAGAGGTAAATATAATGAACAAAAAATGAAATTCATTAACAATTATATATACTGTTTTTTTTTAAAAAAAAGAAGAAATAATGGGGTTAACTAGGTTGCAAACTAATTAATACCTGAAGAATCAATACCTCGATTAACTTTCAGCACCTATAAATAGCCCATCATGGTTCACTGAAATTTCACAAAAAACCTCATATAAAACATTTCCTGAGACGAATTTTTTTGTTAAGACTTAACCTACATCCCATAAAGCTATTTAGCGGAAGGAAAACTCTATTTATATACCACTAATTCTTAAACTTTATTGCATTTCAAGCCCTTCCATAAATATTTTATCATGAGAAAATTATATTTTGTCAATTGACTTGCACATTTTTAATTTATAGCTAGTTTTGTTGTCAATCGATTCACGGTTTAAGTGGACTACGTATATGCATTCGTTTTTCAATTTTATTCTTTTTTCACCAGAACTTTGACTTGATATTGAACATGTCAACACTTTCTGATATCACCATATCATTTTCTGATGTCACTTACGTGACTCACGTCAAACAACTCAATGTAAGCTGACTGACAATAAAATCAAAAATAAAAAATGTGCAAGTTGCATGACCAAAAAATATAACTTTTTCCTTTCAGCAACATGCAGACTGACCTATCTAAAACTTAATAGTTTCCAACATAGTTTTAATATAACATACTTGACGATGAAGGAATTTTATCTTGATGGGGGAAAAACAAGAAAAAGAAAACCTTTTTGACAGATAAAAAAAACTTCTCGATCTAGTCTAAGTGAGCATGCATGGATGAGTGGAGAACATGGAGAAAATGGGCATCTAATCAGCGCCAATGCTCTCGACATCGAGGCGTGTCAAGCAACAACACCACAATTGGCTTCACGCATTGTCCATATATTGTTTGTGACAATATATATATATATATATATGATTTACGCAAAATATATAGTGCTAGCTAGCATTATCAAGATTAGGAAATGATAAACAGGATATATATCGAACGGAAACAATTATTAATATTAGTATTAATTAATTTATTTTTTAACAAAAGAAAAGGTAATCAATTAGCTGGGGTTCTCAATTTGTTAAAATCAACAGGAAGTTTTAATCTACATCATTTATTTAGTTATTGACTTAAACAATGGCCTCTTTTCGCGTAATGATTGACACTTTGTCAGTGGTCTTGGGGAAGAAATAATTTTTTGGTCTCTTGATTTGTTTCATTTTGGATTTTGGTTTACGAAGTATTAAAAGGTTTGGTTTTTGGTCCAATAAATTATAATGAATTATAAAATGAATTATAATGGAGTACAATGAACTTCTATATCAATTTGAGTAAATCATTTTCGTAAGCGATGACTACGAAGTAGTTGCTATAGGAGCACATTGTGCATGTAGTCGTGCAGACTCAGGCCTTGGGTCTGGAGCGTGACATTGTATGTCTATTTACATTATATTTTGAGTGTATTATTGTTTTGAGTTGTTTGATTTCCCTGGTATATATGTACTATTTAGTGGTTGGATTATTAAATAATTTAAAAGATTTAGTTCTATCATTATAATATCTTTAAATTTTTAAACATTTCGTGCTACAATTGTAATTGCTATAGCAAATGCATTATTATATATATCTCGTGTACACACGTCTAGCTTCTTTCATGGCACATAACATTAAGTGTTGGGAATCTTTGGTTAATCTTTTGGAGAGTACGTTAGACTCCACTCACATAATTTTTGGGCTTTTCATTGAGAAACAACTGTTGTCCCGATTGCGACTTTAACTTTTTGTTTTATAAAAAACACAAATGATCGTTTGATTTCAGGAAAGGGTATTATTTTTAACATAAAACTATTATTATGATCACGATTATTATTATGATATCGTGAGTCAATTTTGTAATCCATATATCATATTCAATCATGCCCATAAAATGTATTGTTTTTTTATAAAAAACGTTTTACTTTGCACTGTATATTTGAGTCGGTTAACCAGTATAATCTTTGAGACTGTTGAATTATATTGTTTTTTAAACCTATCCTAATTAATTATAAACAACAAATATATATTTTGTCCTATAAAATGCCTAAAACTTGTCAGTTGTAACAACAAATTATTTGGCTATTAAAGAGGTGTTCGATTCCCGTACGTGTTCATATGTTTTAAAGAATTTTCTATCAAATATAAAATTTCCAAGAATTTTGAAAGCACGAATGGAATAAATAATCTAAAGATAATTTAATTAGATGCATGGCAATATTTTAGAATATTCAAATTTATACCTTGCTTGTCATGTATAACACACGTACGTACCATAATGCACAATTCTTGACAAGCAACAAAGGAACTTTAAGTGCTTGGCGACACCTTTCATTGTTGTGAAGAAAATGGAAACGCATGCACGTGAATTGACATTATTGTCCTTCGTATATAAATATTTGAATTTTTTTTGTAGTTTCAAAGTCAATTGTCTATATATAAATAAATATATATATATATATATATATATATATATTTTAAAAAAAGTTTCATCATTCAATTGTCTATTTAAATCTTGAAAATTTTTCATCTAATAATAATATTAATAATACATTTTCAAGTCTAAAAATTAAGCAATGAACTTTGATACTTTTAGCTTTCAATCTTAATTAGTTTCTCGGATCGGAGTATTTGCGTGACACCATATTTTCATGATTTGTTCCATAATACACTAACAATCAATCAAAATAACTGAAAATTAAAAATTCACATCCAAAAACCAAACTTTTAAAACTTATTGAACAATTAATAACCCAATATACGACAATTAGTTAGTATTAAAAAAAATATCTTCCTAATTGTTTAAAGATGAGTAACTGTTCACACCATGACATAAATACCGTTGGTACGTTAGTTTGTCCCACATCGGTTAAGTAAATAGCTTGAGATTTTAATATATAGACAAAGGCAAACTTTTCCTTTGAGCTAGCTTTAGGGTGAGTTATGTGACTATTTCTAAGTCTTATTTCTTAACATGATATCAGAGTTCACGTTCCGACCTTGGCCCAGTCCCACCGTTATGTGTTGGACGTCCCATAATTGGGTCACCCGTTAACATGAAATTTTTGTGAAAAATGGTATCTATAATAACAATTAGGTTATGTATCCATCTCTATTTCAAGAATTATTATTAATTTTTTTTATATAAAAAATAAAAATAAACAAACCCCAAGTACGTACACTCGTGCACTCAAAGCTCAATTTAATCCGTCCACCATTTTCAATCATTCACCAACTTTTGATCACAAATTGAGAATGCATAATATGCATGCCTTCTTCTTTGGTTCTTTTCAATTTAAACAAGCAAAGGATAAAACTAATGATCAATTCAAAGTGATCGCGTCCTTTAATTTTTGCGCCTACTTTAAGTACAAAACTTTTCAAAAATAATAATGTATACAACAAAAAACACTAGCTTTTGAACCAATAATACTTCATTTATAATATTATCTCGCATTTCACTATGACCAATATTTGGATCATTGACCATATGCCTTTTTTTAAAAAAAAGAAAACAAAAAAGAATCTACACATTCTAAAATTTTTAAAAAATGCATATACTACAAGAATCTATTTCTCTTATTTAGAATGTGATTTCTAATTGATCGATAAAATTACATTTTTTATTTACAAACTCTTATTTATAGTTGGGATCACACACTTATCATTACATCAAAAACTATGACTATTAGTAGATACATACAACTTTATTTCTTTATAGTTTCTTTAACAACGCAGAAGCGCCTCATACTAATCGACAAATGAACATGATCAGGGGCCCCCACCACCTTTTTTTTTAGTTTTATAATATATGTATATATGTGTGTGTTGTAATTTTGTTATTATTTCATCTAAAAAAATTTATATAATTTTATTTATTCTCTCAAAATAGTAATATATTTTTATTTATTTGAATTAATTTTACAAAACTGAGAAACATAATCTATCGAATGTCAAGCTCAATTTTTTCATGCAATATTTGGTTTTTAATTTTTTCTTCTCCTCCCTACCCTTCTCTTCATCTTGTCTAAATGCTACAAAATAAAATGTGTGTTCTTTTCTTTTATTTTTTTTAACTCTCTTAAATTCTAACTCGCTTTTAAATTTTTGTGTGACGTGTTTTTTTTAAAAAAAAATCCATTATCATTAATGTTTTATTGCAGGATTTTTAAAATAACTTTCTTTGTTTCATTTATTTCTAACATGTACTCGAGAGAATTCTTAATACTTTGAAATATATTGATTTGTTTGTTTTTTTTAAATATGTAATTATATTATAAATATAGTCAGAATTATGCTTCATAATATGATGAAAGTTGAAATTCTTAATGATTGTTTGCTAGTGTATATTGAAAATCAAAATTCTGAAAAGTTCGATATAGTTCACTTGTAGTCGAAGATGATTTTCGTGATTTGCAAAGAGAATTTCTAAATTCTAATAGATTCGTGAAATAATGATATATTTATAATTTTTTATGATGAATATTGATGTAGTATTTGATATACAAATATAATATATTTAAAATTTTATTGTTATGTATAATAAATATTTGATCTTTCTCGAGTTTGCTATTGCCCCCCCCCCCCTAATATCTAGTTCTGGCTCCGTCCTTGAACATGAGGGACTACACATACTTTGATGTCAATGTATCGAGTTGTTAGGTCCATGAGTCTGAAGATGAACGTGTCTTGTTGCTGGTATTGTTTCATATCATCTTATGAAAACAAGTTTAATTATTCCTTATTGTTGATGATGTCTCAACCGAAAACTAGCATAATCTATTTAAACTACGTGTCTCGATATATAACATATATCTCTTATGGCTTACATAACCAATCAGATTATACAACAACATAATTAGTAACTGCAACCTACTACGAGACTCCAATCCCAGTACTCCTACCAGTGAAGTACATTTAATTTTTATGGAAAATGTCAAATAAATTCAATAAACGTTTTTCTACTTAAATGTACTTCTGAGTTCCCTCACACGAGTGCGACTTTATGCATGTCTAGTCTAACTAATAGGACTGAATTATTGAATTAGCATTTAAGAAAAAGTTAGTCAAAGATTCATTCTCATTTTGTCATTGCATTGGCCTTTATTAATTAATTCAATCATGTAAACCTAAAATTAAAGGCATTGCATCCTTTACAGCTTTTCCCTGTGATTTTCCACTAATTATTAGCTACTAATTAAACATATGCAACAAAAAAAAATTAGAGTAATCGCTGTCTTGAATTATTACAAAAATATTTTAACTAGAAAAAGAAACCTATATTAATTTTCACTCAATTATGCCTCGTGTACATATATTCTATTATAAGAAAATAAATTAAATGACCATAACACCAGTAATATAAAAAATATTTTTTAAAATGACATGGTTTTAGAAAATAACAAGAACCTACTGAAAATACCATCTTTAAAATATTTAACTAATTAATATATATGATCTTTAAATTATTTAATCATGAATAATAATGTATTAAGAATTTAACTGGAAATAAAAAATAATAAAAAAAAACAACTCGATCAGCATGGCCGAATTTATATGAACACATTACAATTATCGAATTTTTTTTTCCCATTAAAAATGGATTCTCTACAATTTTATAACATCCGTACAAGTATTTTTCAATTTCTTTATTTCACTTTTTTTTTTGACGTATATCCATGAATAACAGTTTAAATTGCTCAAGTTTTTCTTTTTCTTTTTACATCACTTTAGGTCATTTGTCTTGTTGAAGCTTGACTACATGTACCTTTACTCAAAGGCACCCAGCCTGATTTTTCAGCTCGATTCATCACATATATAAAATGTGGACACCAAATGCATAAAATTGGCATGTTCATAATTGTTATCTGTATTTATTTTTTGACGTTTTCTTCCATATCTTTTCTTACTTTTTAAAAGAAAATGCAAGAATATTTAAAATTAACAAATTAGTACTGTGTTTTTCTGCAAAAAAAAAATAAAAATCAATCATGTTTTTAGTGAGAATATCACAAAATATATATGAAATTAAAAGAATTTTTTTTTTAGTTCTAATTAACATATATATTCTCCATATATGCATTTATGATGACAATGACATCACGTGCATTTCAAATGTTCATATGAATATCTTGTAGAATGTCATATCAGCAGTCTCCTCACACGTTTTTGGTTTCCGAGAAACATGCTGCATAATTAATGCTCTTTCATGATGCTTACACGAATATATATCTTATGGTGCTGATCATGAGATGTCCAACAAGAAAAGTTCAAAACATCAAAATTAATATGCGTGTATATGATCTTGCCAATATTTGAAGTGCATGTTATATAATTAGTATCTAAAGAATATTGTTGCTTCCCTTTCAAAAAATAAAATAAAATATTGTTGCTTCCGAAATTGGTCAAGCTCTTGTGTATCGCAGCAATCATTTAAGAATCTTGTGGCATTATGAGAATTGAATTACCATCCGTTAGTTATCAATGTTTGCATAAATAATTTGCCTTTTCTTTTGTTATTGAAAATTTATTAAATTAAATATAATTGTGTTTTGGAAAAAAATGAATTTCAATTGTTTTCATTAATAGTTGATTATCGAACTGAATGTCTAATTTTATCTAGAATTTCGATGGATTTTAAATAATTATGTGAAATATATGCATGTTAACTTGACGATTAACGATTTTTTAAATATTTTAATACGAATTCATAGGTGTATTGTTTATTAAATGAATATGTATTATTGTATTCCAATATGAAATCTCGATCGAGCTGCGATTTCATTTGATATTATTTTATATATATATATATATATATATATATATATATATATATATTTCAAAAATATAATGTTGGCCTCCTCCGGTTACCTTCGGCTAGATCCACGGAGGTCTTAGGGAATTAATTTAACGCCGAGTTGAAAATAATGTGTTTTTAAAAATTTTATAATTAAAAAATTTAATTTGGCTTACAAATTTTAATAGTAGTAACACATTAAGTTACGTATTTATGTAATTGTGATATGAATGGTGTCATTTTCTCAAACTTTTTTTTTATTTATGTTGTTTTCGAATAAATTGGGTACGCATCACTTTTCTTACACGGAAGATGTAACTTAGGCGCGTTTGGTTTTATATATTTTTAAAAAAATGTGACTGGATTTTAATTTTGTTTTTTTCCCTTCTGATTTATGAAATATTATATATCTTACTATATTATTAAAGAAGATCATCATTTAGTAACTGTATTAAAATTAATTTTGTGAAGCTAAAGACGAAATATCTAAAATATCCTTCAAAAAACAAAAAAGAAAAAAAAAAGAGAGAAAAAAAAACAAAATCTCTATCTCTATTTTAAACTTCATTTGTTCATTATAATCTCCATTTTATGATTTCAATTGATTTTAAAATTTAAATTTATTTGAAACAAAAATATAATACATGTATATAATAAATACTATTCATATATTAATCACACATGCAACTCATTTTATTTTCAAATTTAAATTGATTTGAAACAAACATATAATATATGTATACAATAAATAATATTCATATTTTCGCATTTGGCCCAAAATTTTTTTTTTATTATGATTCCTCGACCAAAACACTCACTTTTCCTGAAACTCGGGTTTTTTTTTCCTAAGTATACTATAGGGGGAGGAGGGTGTTTGATCCTAAGGGTTGGTTGACAAGCATTGCCCTCCATGCTCGGCCAACCTCGTGCCAACCTCCCCCGATGGCCGCCGCCTCCGACCCGTTTTCCGGCCGGCAACCGGATATTAGGAAAATGACGTGTGAGCATGTGTGGTCGGAACATGGGCGAAGCAAAATACGCGAGTGCTTGGATATTAGGCAAATAAAACGTGCGCGTGCGCGTGTGCGGCACTTGGGCACGTCGGCGTGAGCGTGTGGTCGGAACATGGGCGAAGCAAAACGTACGAGTGCCCGTATATTAGGCAAATGAAACGTGCGCGTGCGCGTGTGCATGTGCGGCACTTGGCACTTGGGCACGTCGGCGTGCGCGTGTGGTCGGAACATGGGCGAAGCAAAACGTGCGAGTGCCCGTATATTAGGGAAATGAAACGTGCGCGTGCGCGTGTGCGACACTTGACACTTGGGCACGTCGGCGTGCGCGTGTGGTCAGAACACGAAAAGTTATATATCATTTTACGTTATAAAAATCATCTTATAAATTGTAATATAAGATTTAAATTTTATTTATACACAAAGAATACTTAGCAACCAAAAAAAAAGTTATATAAAGAAGAAGAGGAAAGCAAGAAACTGAATTGGGTCGAGGATCATTATAGGTTTGATTATACTTGGAGCCCAATCAATATGTTTATCTATTCGGGCCTATTCAATTAAGTAGTCCATAATATACTTCTTTGTTTCATACACAAGCCCGTTATTATATAACTTACAAACTCTGAAAAGTTATTCTACTTGGGTTACTATATCTATATATATGGTACATTTCTCTGGATTTCCAATGTTTTCATTCACTATTATTTTAAGCTTTTTGTCACGACTATTATGATAGATCGTAAATTCTCTCAACTTGAAGTTACTTTAATCCACACGTAGGATCAATTGTTTATTAGATTTACCAAAATTTATAAATGATGGTATTGCAATTCAAATTATTTAAATTGAACAGTTGTTCAAGTGCTATATTTCGATTGTGAACGCAATTATTGTATTCTATTAACAATTCACCTTTCAATACTTGCACTCTTTGTAATACGTGATAATATCGAAGACCTTAGGCATAATATCAGTTTTAAGATAATTTTTTTGTCATTTTATCAAAATTAAGTTATAGACGATGACGACGATGTGACTCAAATATTTTAAATTAAAGCTGTAGTCCAAAAGTTGTGTTTTGATCATTCTCTAAACGAGGACAATTATTGTACCCAAATGCCATTTTTAAAATTTATTTCGATTATCCAAATCCACAAGCCAAAAAAGTTTACTTTCGATTTGGAGGTTGCACCCTTTGTTTAATAAGTTAATAACTAATGGAACGAAGATAATTTAAAAATGATTATTGGTTGGATATGTAATTTATTACAGTTAAAGTAGGAGGAAATAATGTTGGAATTTTAAAATTCAAATGGATCCAAAATAATCTGAATAAGTAAAAATAGATTTCAAATTATTAAATCTCACATTCTTGAACCTTGAATTATTTATGTTTATAATTTACGAAAGCACATGCTGCAAGAAGCCAAATAGTTGTGTTGTTAATTAAAAACTGCAAATAATTTATGGCAATGAACATAGAATAACACGATGCCAGCTTTGATACCATATTCTACAAGTTGTGTGTATATTTTTCATTTTAAATAATTGTTTTTATATTTTTATAATCACTACTATTCATATTTAACAAACAAAACTATCCATCCTATGTATGGATCGAAAAATATTTCGATAATTTTGCGAATTTGGGAAAGTATAAACAAAGATATTGTAGTTATAAGCTTGTTGCAAATTTACTGAATGATAGAGAAGTCGATCCATATACTTAATTCATCAAATCATTAATCACTTTTACAAGTTATAAGTTTATTAATATAATAGTATGGACTATATAATATAGTGATGCGATTATCATAAAATGGGTATCCGGGGGTGGGTACGTGTAAAGATCAAGAAATTTACATGCATGCAATTTCAAAAGCAATTACACCAAGAGTTATGTAAGATTAATTATCTCAATTAATGTTGGCATTAACTCAAGAAGTTGGAAAGCCAAAGGACAAACCATGAAACTCTCATCATCAATTATCATTATGGACATGATTAAGGACTTTTATGACCATTAAGAGTGTCCTTTCACCTTCTACTAAACCTCACCTATAAATAAAGCTCAAGGTTGAAGGAATTAGATACACCAAACCCAAGCTTTGCTCTCTCCATATCTCACAAAATTTAGTATCTATAGTGGTCGAGACTCTGCCTAATTTTCGAATCTGGAGTAGCTTGTGTTCAAAGCAAGTAGTCGAGCAAGAGTGCTGTTGAAAATCCTGATCGAGGTGTCATCCAATTTCGAGTTAGAGTTCTGACCAAAGATCCAATATACTTCAATTTTTGTGGGAATCAGGTAAGTGGATTTTTGTTTCTTTAAGCCATCTTTGTTTCAATTCGATGGAAATCATTGAGTCTTGTTTCTATTGGACTCTTTTTGTTAATTTTGATTCTCTAAGCATTATTCTAAGAAACCATCAAAATCTTTGTTTGGGCTTATTCTTATTTGAAATCACCAAGTATCCGTTTAAAGTCTTGATCGTATACTGTTTGTTTTATGTCCTTTGATTCCGTATATATTTCGTTCCACATGAATCCTTTGTTATGCTTCATTTTGAAGTACCTTATGATTCGTTATGCATTCCTTTGCTAAGCCTTTGTTCAGATTCATTATGTCCTTTTCGTTCCAATTGATACCCATGTGATATGTTCGTTTGTGATGATTCTGATTTGAATAATGGCGCATTGGAAAAAGCCTGTGAGGGAAAAGGCCCCAAAGGGAGCCCATGCGTGGGAAAAGGCCCCAGAGGGAGCCCAAAACCAGTAAAAGCCCATGGTCATTATGATAAGATATGAATAAATATATTTTTAAAAGAATGATGTTCCTGTTTTGAAAACTCGATCGTACATTCCTCGTTTCATGTCCTTTGATTTCGTTTCATGTTTCTTTCTGTACGATTCCTCTGTTATGCAATGAGATCTTGAAATGCACTGTTAGGATTCAAATTAAGAAATGGTAAGGAAATTCCGAAAACATGATATGATAAGGCCCTGATGCGGTGGGTTATAATAACCGTTTAAGGCCTCGTCCCCTTAGAGGAGTAACAATTAGGGACTGATCAGTAGCCAGGATTAACGAGATGAATAACAGTGTCATGTATAAGTTATGATTCGGTTATGATATGTCTTGATTCTTTGTTTCGTATTCTGTTTGTCTCCTGTCTTGACTCCTATTGAATTCGTATCATGTATCTATATATTCGATATTTGTGTGTACGATTGGCCCCCACTTGCTGAGTGTTTCCCAAAACACTCACCCATTTACTCTCCCTCCCCAGATAAGAATGAAGATGAGTTAGATGACAAAGAACAGATTATGTTATGGGGTTGGTGATGACGGATCAGTTCAAGTTGAAGAAATATTTTTTTTTTACTTTAAATTTCAATTTCGCTTTCGCATTGTCGCACTTGTGTTTTTCTATGTAAAAACAGTTATAGTTTATGAAACAGACTGGTTTTTGGCAAGATTTGTACTACGAGGCTTGTTGTTTCAATGTTAAATTGTTAAACAACGCCGATGTCAACTAGGCCCGGTTCCGGGGCGTGACATTTGAGTGGTATCAGAGCCCGCCAGGTTCCATAATCCGGATGGGAAGAGCTTCTTGCTGAAAAAAAAAATAAATTTCAGTTGTGAAGCATCCCTAGTTCAGATAGACCAGCTGGGACAATAGACCAGTTGGGAGAGAAAGAATCCGATAAGACAAAATAGCTGGCTAATATAATAGATTGGTTAAGAGTAATCTTATTCTAGAATGAACTTCAATTTTGTCCTTGAACGATTTATGGGATGTGCAAGTACTCCAATCAAGTTAGCTACAATCCGACACCAGTTAGCGCAAAGAACGTGGATGAAGAATATCCAATTGAAGTATACATGCCTGAAGTGCGACATACTAAGATTATCACCAAAAGGAGAAATTTTTAAGTCATAGATCTGCCACACAATATCTTGTGTGTTTAACTAAGGAGAAAACATTTTAGTGTGATTCTAGTTAAGAGAAACTCAGTTAGATGAATTTAAGTTTGAACTATCTAACTATTGGAAAATATGGTTTTGGGATATATGAAGATAAGAATTCAATTATTAGTGATTTATCCAATAGGAATTTGGTTAGGTAATCCTCATAGACAGAATTAAGAAAAGTTCGGCTAAAAGAAGCATGCCGATAAGATGGGTTTTAGGGAACTTGATGGAACCAATTAAGGTAATTAAGTAAATTGGGTTCATGATCTTGATGGGAAATTAAGAATGATTCACTTGGGAAGATGAATTACTTGGGGACTAGAAATTAAGATTGAGAACAAGAATGAATCACTTGGGATCTAGTAAGTAAGATTTAGAATGAGAACGAATATTTTGGAGACAAGTAATTAAGATTGAGAGTGAGAAAGAACCACTTGGGAACTAGTGTTTATGTCTGATATAAAATTTAAGACTGATATTTTGGCCTTAAGTTAGATTGATTTTGGGATTATTAATTAGCATACGTGTTTGATATAATTCTTTAAGCCATGATTTTTTTTTGGAATTTAAGTTAGACTAACATGATTAGGATATATTTTGATTTCAAGGATATATCATCGGAATAACACGACAATAATTTTTGGGATAGAAACTCTAATTCTGATAATTTCCTTGATTTCTTAGGCTTCCAATTCACATGAATATCTTCAAGATTTTCAATTATAAAAGATATTTAATAACCCGATTAAATGATCATTCCAATCCATTTTTATTTTCTTAATTTGGAAGACAATGATTTCCAATTTTGAACCTCCTTATACCATATTTTCGAATTATAGTTAGTTAATTTGAAAATGGAATTTTATATTCTCATAATCCTTGATCAAATTCAATCAAGAATTGGGAGATGATTATGGTCATACTCCAAGGAAGATTTGAACTCAATTTAGGCATGAATCAAGGCCATTCAAATCAATATTATTATCCTACCAAATTAGTCTCCTTTAGGCACCTATATAAATCACTTTTATATATGAAATAAAGCACACCAAGCAACAATTTTACCCAAAATTTCGAGCAAGCCCCATCCTATTCCTCAAGCTCACTTTCGAGAACATGGCAAACCAAGCCAACGCATTTAGGGGTCTCAAAAATGAAATTGAGCAACTCAAGAGTACTATCGCGAGTTTGCTCCGTGAGAAGGATGAGTTGAAGGAGGCTAGGGACAAATTTCAAAGAGAAGCGAGCCAACTCGCTTTTGATAAAAGATTTGCAGAAAAACAACTCAAGGATTACAAGAAAGAGTTGCAAGAGGCGCAAAAGTATGGACTCCAAATGTTGACAACTGCTGAAGCATGGTGTGATCATTATAAGATCGCAAAACAATTAAGAGATCAACTCCAACAGGAATTTGATGCATACAGACAATCAATGGAAAACCAGGTGAATCAATTTGGAGTTGATAGCCAAAATTTGGCTACTCAAGTTGTCAATTTACAAGGCCAAATGGAGAACTTGCAGCAGTTAGTGAATGCACGAGTGGAAGGAGCAAATGAAGAACCTATAGATGGAGAAATCGTAGATTAGGATGTCATCGATATTCTATTTTTTGTTAGATTGTACTCCAACCTTTCCTTTTGAATTCTATGAAAATTAATAAATTTTGTTTTGATATATCATTGAAACCTATTTTTAGATAAAACATATCTAATTAGCAAATCATGGAGAAATTCTTGAAATACATTAGTGGGAGACCACGATTTAAGTTTCGAGGACGAAACTTCAAATAAGGAGGGTGGAATGTAAAGATCAAGAAATTTACATGCATGCAATTTCAAAAGCAATTACACCAAGAGTTATGTAAGATTAATTATCTCAATTAATGTTGGCATTAACTCAAGAAGTTGGAAAGCCAAAGGACAAACCATGAAACTCCCATCATCAATTATCATTATGGACATGATTAAGGACTTTTATGACCATTAAGAGTGTCCTTTCACCTTCTACTAAACCTCACCTATAAATAGAGCTCAAGGTTGAAGGAATTAGATACACCAAACCCAAGCTTTGCTCTCTCCATATCTCACAAAATTTAGTATCTATAGTGGTCGAGACTCTGCCTAATTTTCGAATCTGGAGTAGCTTGTGTTCAAAGCAAGTAGTCGAGCAAGAGTGCTGTTGAAAATCCTGATCGAGGTGTCATCCAATTTCGAGTTAGAGTTCTGACCAAAGATCCAATATACTTCAATTTTTGTGGGAATCAGGTAAGTGGATTTTTGTTTCTTTAAGCCATCTTTGTTTCAATTCGATGGAAATCATTGAGTCTTGTTTCTATTGGACTCTTTTTGTTAATTTTGATTCTCTAAGCATTATTCTAAGAAACCATCAAAATCTTTGTTTGGGCTTATTCTTATTTGAAATCACCAAGTATCCGTTTCAAGTCTTGATCGTATACTGTTTGTTTTATGCCCTTTGATTCCGTATATATTTCGTTCCACATGAATCCTTTGTTATGCTTCATTTTGAAGTACCTTATGATTCGTTATGCATTCCTTTGCTAAGCCTTTGTTTAGATTCATTATGTCCTTTTCGTTCCAATTGATACCCATGTGATATGTTCGTTTGTGATGATTCTGATTTGAATAATGGCGCATTGGGAAAATCCTGTGAGGGAAAAGGCCCCAGAGGGAGCCCAAAACCAGTAAAAGCCCATGGTCATTATGATAAGATATGAATAAATATATTTTTAAAAGAATGATGTTCCTGTTTTGAAAACTCGATCGTACATTCCTCGTTTCATGTCCTTTGATTTTGTTTCATGTTTCTTTCTGTACGATTCCTCTGTTATGCAATGAGATCTTGAAATGCACTGTTAGGATTCAAATTAAGAAATGGTAAGGAAATTCCGAAAACATGATATGATAAGGCCCTGATGCGGTGGGTTATAATAACCGTTTAAGGCCTCGTCCCCTTAGAGGAGTAACAATTAGGGACTGATCAGTAGCCAGGATTAACGAGATGAATAACAGTGCCATGTATAAGTTATGATTCGGTTATGATATGTCTTGATTCTTTGTTTCGTATTCTGTTTGTCTCCTGTCTTGACTCCTATTGAATTCGTATCATGTATATATATTCGATATTTGTGTGTACGATTGGCCCCCACTTGCTGAGTGTTTCCCAAAACACTCACCCATTTACTCTCCCTCCCCAGATAAGAATGAAGATGAGTTAGATGACAAAGAACAGATTATGTTATGGGGTTGGTGATGACGGATCAGTTCAAGTTGAAGAAATATTTTTTTTTACTTTAAATTTCAATTTCGCTTCCGCATTATCGCACTTGTGTTTTTCTATGTAAAAACAGTTATAGTTTATGAAACAGACTGGTTTTTGGCAAGATTTGTACTACGGGGCTTGTTGTTTCAATGTTAAATTGTTAAACAACGCTGATGTCAACTAGGCCCGGTCAAATGTCACGCCCCGGAACCGGGCCTAGTTGACATCGGCGTTGTTTAACAATTTAACATTGAAACAACAAGCCTCGTAGTACAAATCTTGCCAAAAACCAGTCTGTTTCATAAACTATAACTGTTTTTACATAGAAAAACACAAGTGCGACAATGAGGAAGCGAAATTGAAATTTAAAGTAAAAAAAAAAATATTTCTTCAACTTGAACTGATCCGTCATCACCAACCCCATAACATAATCTGTTCTTTGTCATCTAACTCATCTTCATTCTTATCTGGGGAGGGAGAGTAAATGGGTGAGTGTTTTGGGAAACACTCAGCAAGTGGGGGCCAATCGTACACACAAATATCGAATATATATACGAATTCAATAGGAGTCAAGACAGGAGACAAACAGAATACGAAACAAAGAATCAAGACATATCATAACCGAATCATAACTTATACATGGCATTGTTATTCATCTCGTTAATCCTGGCTACTGATCAGTCCCTAATTGTTACTCCTCTAAGGGGACGAGACCTTAAACGGTTATTATAACCCACCGCATCAGGGCCTTATCATATCATGTTTTCGGAATTTCCTTACCATTTCTTAATTTGAATCCTAACAGTGCATTTCAAGATCTCATTGCATAACAGATGAATCGTACAGAAAGAAACATGAAACGAAATCAAAGGACATGAAACGAGGAATATACGATCGAGTTTTCAAAACAGGAACATCATTCTTTTAAAAATATATTTATTCATATCTTATCATAATGACCATGGGCTTTTACTGGTTTTGGGCTCACTCTGGGGCCTTTTCCCACGCATGGGCTCCCTCTGGGGCCTTTTCCCTCACAGGCTTTTCCCAATGCGCCATTATTCAAATCAGAATCATCACAAACGAACATATCACATGGGTATCAATTGGAACGAAAAGGACATAATGAATCTGAACAAAGGCTTAGCAAAGGAATGCATAACGAATCATAAGGTACTTCAAAATGAAGCATAACAAAGGATTCATGTGGAACGAAATATATACGGAATCAAAGGACATAAAACAAACAGTATACGATCAAGACTTGAAACGGATACTTGGTGATTTCAAATAAGAATAAGCCCAAACAAAGATTTTGATGGTTTCTTAGAATAATGCTTAGAGAATCAAAATTAACAAAAAGAGTCCAATAGAAACAAGACTCAATGATTTCCATCGAATTGAAACAAAGATGGCTTAAAGAAACAAAAACCCACTTACCTGATTCCCACAAAAATTGAAGTATATTGGATCTTTGGTCAGAACTCTAACTCAAAATTGGATGACACCTCGATCAGGATTTTCAACAACACTCTTGCTCGACTACTTGCTTTGAACACAAGCTACTTCAGATTCGAAAATTAGGCAGAGTCTCGACCACTATAGATACTAAATTTTGTGAGATATGGAGAGAGCAAAGCTTGGGTTTGGTGTATCTAATTCCTTCAACCTTGAGCTCTATTTATAGGTGAGGTTTAGTAGAAGGTGAAAGGACACTCTTAATGGTCATAAAAGTCCTTAATCATGTCCATAATGATAATTGATGATGGGAGTTTCATGGTTTGTCCTTTGGCTTTCCAACTTCTTGAGTTAATGCCAACATTAATTGAGATAATTAATCTTACATAACTCTTGGTGTAATTGCTTTTGAAATTGCATGCATGTAAATTTCTTGATCTTTACAGTACGGCCCGGGGATAAAATAGTAGCAAGCTTTCTCGCCTCGTCGTGAAGGGTATCTACACACCAGAAACAAGGAAACTCGTCAATGGGGGCGCCGGAGTGTTCTTCGGCGTCGCCACTCCGATGCTTAAGTTAGACTAAGATGTATGGAGTGGGCTTATGAGATTTAGAGAAATTGAGTGTGAATGTAAAGATGTAGATGAACGTAAAAGAACATACCATAGCCAGGCTAAGGAACCTGGTATTTATAGGGAATTCTTGAGGAAGAGTAATGATTGAATGGAATGAGTCTCCTGACAGCATTAAAGGTGATAAGATGTTTTCCGCAATTTCTGGACAGTGCACATGCCTACTCATTATTATTCTCTGTCACTCTCAGATGATGTCCATGTCGTGGGACCCGCGTTCTGATTTTAACCCGGGAAGGGTGCTCGGGAGGAAGGGGTGCTCGAGGCCAGGGTGCTCCGGGATGACAGGGTGCTCGAGGCCAGGGTGCTCCGGAGGGGTTCTCTGCCTAGGAAGGGAGGACACCTCTTGGCAAGGCAAGACTCCTCCTAGCAAGGGAAGGCTCATTCTGGCAAGGGAAGGCAAGGGAGGACAGCCCTTGGCAAGGCAAGGCTAGTCCCGGTTTTGCTTGGGCTCTACTTCTTTTCGGTCTTCTCTTACCCATCAATCTAGAAATCATTTCGCATCCGGGTTCTCGACAACCACTCGGGTTTGGCGATAACCCGGGAAATTTCACCGGGATATCATATAGATAGCATTAATTATATGTTATATTTATTTAAACATGAGATGAATGCGAGTTAGAGTGAAAAATCATATTATTATTATATTTTTTTGATGTCGTAGTAAAATAAAATATCGAGTTTGCACTAATTAATGGTTGAATTCTTTATTTCTTATTTGAATATGAAATGATTTGAAGAGAAATTTGAATGGGGAATTTGAAACGGAACATATATCGAGTATATTTCAAATATATCATAATTATTATTGAATCTACATGGATTAACAATCTAGATTAACAAGAAATATTTAGTCTCAAGTTTGATTTCCACTGATTGTGGGTAGTTTTCCTAATTTATTTAGGTAGATTTAGATGTTTTCTTTGTGATTCTTCTGTTCAAGATAAGTACGTCTCAAGTCCACGCTCAAGTTCCGTCTATAGTGTGGAAAGCTACTTTATATGGTTGTAATTTTAATCAAGATTATATTGTACTTAAAAAACAGCAATATAAGTTTATCCAAGAAATCAAATAAATTTAAGATTCATGGATTTGAAATCCATAACTTCAAAAAATTTTCATCAAAACATAACATTATAAATATTTTGATATCATGAGGATTATTTGATTGCATTGAATAAAAGAAGCTGAAACTCTGGTTTGTCCAAAGGCCTGGTTTGGTTGACTGTCGGATTTGGCGTTATTCGAACAATGGGATTTATGTGATGAAATCAGGATATCGAGTTGCTATGGACATCCTTGAACAGAATCCAGAACCGGTTGAAGGGGATTGGCGGAAACTCTGGGCCCTAAGTGTACCACCAAAAGTTAAGAATTTTTTGTGGCGGGCTTGTAGGAACTGTTTGTCGACCCGACTAAATCTCCAGTGCAAAGGTATTATTACAACTGGTTTGTGTGCTATGTGTGATTATGAGAATAATTGGAATATTTTTATTTACAGCCCTCTGCGAAGTTTTGTTGGGAGGTGGTGGGTATGTTTAGTTTGGTTGAGCAGTGTGCTGTTGAGAAGGAGTCATTTGCCCAATGGTTTTTTCATATGTTAGCCAAACTGAACGAACCACAAAGGGGTAAGTTTTCAGTAGTGCTCTGGGAAATTTGGAAGCAAAGGAACGATGAGATCTGAAACCAACCTCATTGTCTCCCATCTATAGTTGTGTTAAGGCTCTCCGATCTCTATATGAATGGCTGGCGGCAAAAGATAAGGAAGAGGGGAGGAATGAGAATGTATTGAATCAAACATGTTGTAATCTCTGGCATAAATCGGTTGTCAAATTCTACAATTGCAATGTGGATGTAAGGAATCAATCCGAAATTTGGTTATCGAGAATTCACCAGGAAAACGAAACACACAGATAAGAACAATAATCCCAGAAAGCAGATAACACTAACGCACACAGATCAATCAACCAACTCACGCAAAAACGATTAAACGACGCAAGTATTTACGTGGTTCGGCAAAGATTTGTCTACGTCCACGGGAGAGCAACACACACACTTTTATTAATCACCAACAGAACAATCCAAGCTCAAGAACAGAGCTTATTACAGTGATGGACAACGAAAAACTCTCAAGCTAGATACAGACTCAATTCAAGCTTTTGATACTTGAATTCTTCCCGTCACAATCTTCGCTTGTTTCTCTCCTCCGAAATCTCTCTTTTCTTCTCTCAATATATTCTGAAGAATTTGATTTTCTGTCCTCTTTGTTTTGGCCAGCTTCCATCTGCTTATATAGAGAATTAGACCGACTTTCATCTTGGGCTTTAGGTCAACAGTAACTTATGACCCAATTATAAAGTCAACATGGTCTAGCCCGATAAGTCTTCATTCATCAGTTTGATCTGCCCTTGTATTTCGATCTGCATCGATCTGCCTGCAAGCGTATAGCTTCTTGGACACTTCATCTGACTTCTAACCAAGTCACAATACTCGAGCAATCTATCTGCATGAACTCATCCGAAGACTCGTCTGACCATCACATCGATCTGATCCCAGATACGATCTGGCCATGAACTCATCTGATCACCGAGCTCATCTGATCTGTACTATTCGATCCGATCTCTTCTCTATTCCCATTTAATATGATAGAATCATACTTCAACAATCTCCACCTTGATTCTTTCAGAAGGAATGCTGCTCTCCATCCTAGCCGCCTTGGCTAATTTCCAATCACCGCACTAACTAAGTCCAAACATTTCTTGAACTTAGCATACGGCAGTGACTTAGTCATAGCATCTGCAGGGTTTTCTTCTGATGTTATCTTCACAAGGATCACATCTCCTTTTTCAATTACATCTCTCACGAAATGCATTTTCACGTCTATGTGTTTCGATCATTCATGATAGACTTGGTGTTTCGTCAAGTGTATTGCACTTTGATTGTCACAGTGTACTATAACTTGATCTTGTTTTACACCCAACTCCGCTATCATCCCTTTTAACCACAATCCTTCCTTTATGGCCTCAGTCACAGCTATAAATTCTGCCTCAGTGGTAGAAAGAGCAACCACTGACTGTAAATTAGACTTTCAGGTGATCGTTGTGCCATAAAAGGTGAACACATAACCAGTCAACAATTTTCTCGTGTCTAAGTTCCCAGCAAAATCTGAGTCCACATATCCAACTACCGGACAATCCCATCTTGCTGTTTCTCAAACTTCAATCCCAGCCCAGTTGTGTTTATGAGATATCGGAGAATCCACTTCAAAGGTTCCTAATGATATGTTCCCGGATTAGCCATAAATCTTGACACTACACTGATTGCGCATGCCAGATCAGGCCTACTACACACCATTCCATATATGAGACTCCCCACTCCACTAGCATATGGAATACCAGTCATCTTCATTTTGTATTCCTCACTTTCAGGTGACTGATTCGCAGATAGCTTCAAATGCTGTCCCAGAGGGGTCAAGACAGATTTTGCATGATTCATATTATACCGCAGAACAACCTTCTTCAAATAGTTCTTCTGACTCAGATGAATCTCCTGTCTTTTTCTGTTTCTCACTATGTCCATGCCCAGAATTCTCTTCGCTTCACCCAGATCTTTCATCTCAAACTCTGTGTTGAGATGTTGTTTCAAGGATGATATCTCTGTCCTACTTTTACTTGCGATCAAGATATCATCAACGTAAATCAGTAGGTACAAGATAACATGCCCATCATCATTCTTCAGATAGACACATCTGTCATATTGGCTTCTCACAAAACTAATATCAATCATGAACTCATCAAACCTCTTGTTCCACTACCTAGGACTCTGCTTTAGCCCATACAATGATTTTCTCAGTAAGCAGACTTTGTTCTGGGTTTTCTGATGTATGAAGCCATTTGGTTGTTCCATATAAATGGTTTCTTCCAGATCACCGTGTAGAAACGCAGTTTTCACATCCATCTGCTCAAGCTCCAAGTTGAGCTGGTTCACCAGTGCTAACATAATCCGGATAGAACAATGTTTGACCACTGGAGAATAGACCTCATTAAAATCTATCCCTTCTACTTGATCAAAACCCTTTGCAACAAATCTTGCTTTATACTTGATCTGATCTGTACCAGGAGTTCCTTCCTTCTGTTTATAGATCCACTTGCATCCCAATGTCTTTTGATACTTCGGTCTGTCTACTAGCTTCCAGGTTTGATTCTTCTCAAGTGAGTTCATCTCTTCATTCATAGCTTCAATCCACTTGTTTTTCTGTTTACTCGCCATAGCTTCATCATAAGTATTTGGCTCTGAATACTCCACCTCCTCAGCTACTATCAGTGCATACCAAGCCAGATCAGCTTCACCAAACCTCTTAGGAGCTCTGATCTCCCTTCTGGTCTGTCCCTTACAAGATTATAAGTTCTTAAGTCCTCTTTTGGATCACTTGTTGTCATATCATCATCTTGCATCTCATCTGCCTCTTCATCTGGCACAGAAGACTCCACCTCAATTGGTAGTTTATCAGTCACACTGATCTGACTGTCCTTTCCATCTGTATTAATTTTATTTCCCAGTTTGGATTCATCAAACTTCACATCCCTGGTGTTGAAGCACTTTGGACCTCTTGACTCCAGGTTCCAAACCTTATAACCCTTCACACCATCCGGATACCCAATGAATATACATCTGACTGCCCTTGCTTCCAACTTGTCCTGTTTCAGTTGAGCATATGCTAGATATCCGAATACCCTCAAGTTTGAGTAGTCTGCAGGTGTTCCATTCCATTGGTGTCTTGAAACCAATCGCACTGGATGGACACCTATTGATCAAATATCACGCAATAGATAATGCTTCTCCCCAGAAGGACTTAGGAAGAGAAGCATTGATCAACATACATCTAACCCTTTCCAGAAGAGTTCTGTTCATTCTCTCTGCCAGACCATTTTGCTGTGGCGTTCCTGCCACTGTTCTGTGTCTGGTAATGCCTTTCTCCTTGCATAGCTTGACAAACTTATCTGATAAGTATTTCAGCCCATTATCTGTTCTCAGGTGTTTCACTCTTCGATCACTCTTGTTCTCAACTGCCAGCAGCCATTCTTTGAACTTGTCATAAGCTTTATCCTTAGTCTTTAAGATGAATATCAATACTCTCTTTGAGTAATCATCTATCAAAGACATGAAGTATCTGCCTCCACCATGAGTTTCTGTCCGAGAAGGACCCCATAGATCTGAATGAATGTAGGCCAATGGTTGCTCAGTTGTGTGACTTCCTTGACCAAACGATACTCTTTTAGATTTCCCAAGAGCACAACTATCACACAGCTCAAGTGATTCGATCTTATCTCCACCTAACAGACCCTGTTTAGACAGCTCATGTAATCCCTTCTCACTTACATGTCCAAGCCTCAGATGCCATAGCTTGGTTCTGTCTTGCTGTTCCTGAATACTTGCTGTACTTTCAATAATCGTATCACCTTGTAGTACATACAAGAGGTTCCTTTTGATAGCCTTCATCACAACAAGAGATCCTTTTTACACTGAGATACTGTCTGCTCCTGATTTGAATGAATATCCCTGAGCATCAAGCGTTCCCAATGATATCAAGTTTCTCTTTAACTCGGGCACATACCTCACCTTGGTGAGTACTCCGTCGATCCCATCATGCATCCTTATTCTGATATTTCCAGAGCCCTTTATCCTGCATGATTGATTATTCCCCAATAGTACCATGCCCTGATCTGATTCCTCCAATTTTTCAAACCAAGATCTTATAGGACACATGCGAAAGGAGCATCCTGAATCCAGTATCCACTCGTGGTTTTGATTACCTTTAGAAACCACCAATACTTTTGTTGAGTCATATCCATCTGTAGCTATGGACAGAGTACCATCATCCTTGGGTTTTTCCTGTTGCTTCCCTTTCCTTTCAGGACAATCTCTTCGCAGATGTCCAACCTTCTGACAGGCATAGCACTTCATATTACCCAAGTTTCTGTTCTGGTATCTTCCTTGACTCTTCGATCTGGACTTTGGCCTGTATTTCCCACTGGATGTCCTCTTATCACTTCTGCCCCTCGCCGTAAGACCTTCTTCATGTGATTCAGTGTTTGTGTTCGATTTTCTCTGAAGTTCCTTGGATTGAATAGCAGACATAACTTCTTCCAATGTTATCGTCTGTTCTCTTCCATATAGCAAAGCATCCCAGAAAATTTTCATATGATTTAGGAAAAGCATTCAGAAGTATCAAAGCTCGATCTTCATCCTCAAGCTTTACTTCAATATTCTCCAAGTCATCCAATATCTTGGTGAATTCTTCGATCTAGTCTTCAAGGTTCTTCTTATCCTTAATCACAAAGGAATACAATCTCTGTTTCATGTACAGACGATTAGCCAGGGATTTCGTCATGTATAAATTTTCGAGTTTGAGCCACACCGCCGCTGCAGATTTTTCTCTGGCCACCTCCCGAAGAGGTCTATCTCCCAGACAGAGAATAATTGCACTGCATGCTTTTTCGAGCAATTAATCCTTGTTCTTTATCTCATCGGAAATCTCCTCTTTCTTCTTAAGAGCCTCCACCAATCCTTGTTTTATCAGGATTGCACGCATCTTAATCCTCCAGAGTAAGAAATCGTTCTTGCCCGTAAACTTCTCAATATCAAACTTCATTGATCCCACCATTTTTGCTTAGTTTTCCACAGACGACGCCACTTGTAAGGAATCAATCCGAAATTTGGTTATCGAGAATTCACCAGGCAAACGAAACACACAGATAAGAACAATAATCCCAGAAAGCAGATAACACTAATGCACACAGATCAATCAACCAACTCACGCGAAAGCGATTAAACGACGCAAGTATTTACGTGGTTCGACAAAGATTTGCCTACGTCCACGGGAGAGCAACACACACACTTTTATTAATCACCAACAGAACAATCCAAGCTCAAGAACAGAGCTTATTATAGTGATGGACAACGAAAAACTCTCAAGCTAGATACAGACTCAATTCAAGCTTTTGATACTTGAATTCTTTCCGTCACAATCTTCGCTTGTTTCTCTCCTCCGAAATCTCTCTTTTCTTCTCTCAATATATTCTAAAAAATTGATTTTCTGTTCTCTTCGTTTCGGCCAGCTTCCATCTGCTTATATAGAGAATTTGACCGACTTTCATCTTGGGCTTTAGGTCAACAGTAACTTATGACCTAATTATAAAGTCAACATGGTCCAGCCCGATAAGTCTTCATTCATCAGTTTGATCTGCCCTTGTATTTCGATCTGCATCGATCTGCCTGTAAGCGTATAGCTTCTTGGACACTTCATCTGACTTCTAACCAAGTCACAATACTCGAGCAATCTATCTGCATGAACTCACCCGAAGACTCGTCTGACCATCACATCGATTTGATCCCAGTATACGATCTGGCCATGAACTCATCTGATCACCGAGCTCATCTGATCTGTACTATTCGATCCGGTCTCTTCTCTGTTCTCATTCAATCTGATAGAAGCATACTTCAACAGTGGACCTAGTTGTGTTTAATGATAGGAACTATACGATATTGGCATGGTGTTGAGGGGTGACGATGGAGAGTTTGTTGCTTGCAGGACGATGAAATTCAAAGGAGCTCTAGCAACCTGAGAAGCTGGGGCAATTGGATTGTTGGAAGCTCTCTCATGGATCCGTCATCTTGATTTGCATCAGGTGGAGTTTGAAGTTGATGCTAAGGCTGTAAGTGATGTTGTTCGGAAAAGCAGATCAGATATCTCTGAATTTGAAAGCCTCATTAAAGCATGTCATCAGATTCTACAACAAGAACCGATGTTTTTGGTCAAACATATTAGGCGACAAGCAAATGTAGTTGCTCACGAGCTAGCTCGAGTAGCTCATTGTTATGCTAGTCCCACTTTGGGTTCATCCCCCAGATTTAATTTTTCACTCTATTTCTTTCACTTGTAATTGCATTATCGTTTCAATAAATTGATCTAGTCGTTTTGACTTAAAAAAAAAAAAAAAGAAAGAAAGAAAGAAAGAAGCTCCAAAGCACCCAAGACAAACACAAGCTTTGATGTGTATATAATTTTTTGTCATCGACATCATGTTAAAAAAAATAAATCAAAGATTGTATAAATTAAAATTTTAAAAATATAAATAATCAAACGTAAACGATTAACGTTTCGGTTGTCTCTCGTAATAATCAATATGAACCTCCATCTAAGAATAATTATATAATTTCTTGATTTCTATAATTTATTTGAAAATTATCACTCCTCATATGCATATGATATCATATCTATAATATGACAACAATATAATATGTGAAACTAATTGATGATTCATGCATCATCTCAAATTAACGTTAAATCAATTGACCAAGTGACATTGACACGCCCACAAATCAATCAACGAATCTACTTTGTTTGTGTGGCTCATACGAGTTATAATATATATATATATATTCCTTAAACATCAGTGTACATGATTTTTTTGAGCGACCACTAAAATCACGATTTTGGTAATTTTTTTTAAAAAAAACACTAAAATCTACCAGTGGACTGAGCTTTATTGGTCGCTCGCGAATATCCTGCACATTAAAGTGTGTGATATCAAAAAAATTATATATATATATATACACCAATATATATATATAGTTATTTATTTATTTCCTATCGTTTTGGTATATATATAGTTATTTATTTATTTCCTATCGTTTTGGTGTGTGTCAGTATATATATATATATATATAAATAAATAAATAAAAAAAACTAGAGGATTGTCTTAATCAATCCCAACGACTTGATGATCTATAAATAGATATTTTACATATATTGGCGGTTTATTTGATCAATATGATCTGTAAGTTATTATATTAATTTGATTGCTTATAAAGTTTGCAATGAGAAATACGACTATGAATTCTACCATCATAAAAAAAAAATAAAGATTTTATATTAGATATTATATATATATATATATATATATGAAAGAAATTTTATTCCTTGATATTTTCGCCCTTTGTATTAATTGATATTATTAGATTTTGCTTTCTAGACAAAATAAAATATATGGTAAATATCCTGGGTATATATCGATTATGTTAAAGATATATTTGTCAAAGTTTAAATCATGTCTTGATAAGGTGATTAGTTGATATAATATAATTCGATATTATCAAGATTTGATTTGCAAGATTTGATAGAGTTTATTTTTTACTAAAAGATAGTTGCTTATTCTTGTAGGACTCTATCTAAGGAAATCTTCAAGATTTGAATGCTAATCTATAAAAGGAGATTTCACGCACAAGATGAAAAAAGGTTTCAGACGATAATACACTGCGCATACTCTGAAGAATTCTGTTGAAGAATTTGAAGAACTCTGAAGCAATGTTTGCAACCATCGTTGTTGCATGTTCCCGTGTTGCCGTTCGTGTTAAAGACATCAGAGACAACATTGTGGGAACTGTGTTGTTGAAGATCTTTTCTGTCTCTTCAATTTAGGCTACGGGAGTTGCATTCAATTTTTTTTATACTCTGTTGTATTTTAGGATGCAAGTTTGATTTCTCAACTTGTTGAGAAATTTAGGATTTAATGACTTTTCGTAAAATTACTAGGATTGCTTTGTAAGACTGATCTTACGTTTACTAGTAATATTTAGCCCTAAGGCACCCGCACGAGTTTTCATACTCGTGCAAAATTATTTACTTGTATTTTATTTACGCTTTAAATTTCCGCTGCACTGTGTTGTCTGTGGTGTTACAACACAAAGGACAATACTGCCTATTTTACATAACCAACCACGTACACAGTTTTTTTCACGTGGCATCAGAGCCACCACTTGACTTTATTAAGTGAGTTCCTGATTTGTGTTACAGGTTAGTTATGGACACTCCGTACACAAGTGCAATTCGTCCACCTATTTTGAATGGAACAAATTACGGCCCTTGGAAATTGAAGATGAGCATGTACATTCAATCCATTGAGTGCAGGGCTTGACAACGTGTTCTTGACGGTTGGTCACCACCTATGAGAGATGTTGATGTACCAGGACCAAAGCCAAGATCACAATGGACAGCCGAGGAGAATACTACAACTATTTATAACGCTTAAGCTCTTAATGCTATGTTTGTTTTTGTTGATATGAATATGTTTAATCTAATTGGTACTTGTGCTAGGGATGCTTGGGAGAAACTGCAAACCCACTGTGAAGGCTCGACAAGTGTTAAGAAAATAATGATGCGTCTCATAACTTCAAAATTTGAGAAAATGAGAATGGAGGAATCAGAGACCATCATGGAATATAATGGAAGATTGAAGAGCCTTGCAAATGAAGCATCTGTTCTTGGTGTTCTTATTTCAAACGAGAGACTTGTATCCAAAGTGCTTCGTTCTGTCCCCAAAAGATTTCACACCAAGGTTTGTGCGATAGATGAATCCAAAGATACATCTATAATGGGTTTGGATGAGTTAATAAGTTCTTTTCGCACATATGAGATGGAGTTAGAAGCCGAAGATGACTCCAAAGGTAAGTCTATTGCTTTTCAGGTTTCTAATGATGTTTACAATGATTTTTCTGAAGTTCAACAGGAAGTAAAGGAATCTGATCTTGAATAGAATTCAATTGCTTTGATCTCGAAGAAGTTTACTGATTATCTCAAGGTAATGAAAAAAAAGAAGGATGTAAAAGGTGCACAACCTTCAAAATTTCCTAAATTGCCTACTTCAGAGAAGCCTCAAAAACCTGCTGCTACTCGGGGATCTCGACAAAGGTATGAAGGTAAGGTTCAGTCCTCAAGTAAAAATTTTGATAATGTTCAATGCATGGAATGTAAGGGATATGGTCACTATGCTTATGAATGCGCAAATCGCCTTCGGAAAGATATGAATTTTTCTCTAAGTGATGATGATTCGGAAGAAGAACAAGAAAAGGTTGAACAGGCAGATCTCATATCTTTTACTGCTTTACTGGAAAGTAAGAAAAATTTTCAGATCAATCCACTCGGTGTTGGCTCCGGTGTTGCAACACCTGGACGCAACACAGTTCAAAAATCTGTTTGTTTTGTTGCTTCTAACCTTGATAATTCCAGTAATCATGAAGAACAGGTAGCTGATCCTTATACTCTGGAAGGTATTCAAAAACTCTATGAAGAGTTGTTTTGTGATTGGAACAAGAGGAATCAGTTGAACACAACACTCGCAAAAGAGAATACTGAATTGAAAGCTGATGTGGCTAGATTGGAAGTTCTCATGAGTAAGAAAGATCTGGAATTAGGGTTGCTGAATTCTGAACTTGAAAGAGCAAAAACAACACTTGATAAATTTAATTCAAGTTCAAGCAAACTTGATTCCATTTTGACTATGGGTAAAAATGATAAGTTTGGTCTTGGTTTTAAAGAAAGTGTTTTTGAAACTGGTGAATCTTCCAAAACACCAGTGTTTGTGAAGGAAGGTAATGATTCCTTGAACCATCCTTCAACTGCTTCGAAAGGTAAGAAACTCATTGTTGAAAAGAATGTTTCTGTCCCTAAGCCAAAACAATGGAAGCGTCCTTTTGTATGTCACTATTGTCTCAAATCTTGTCATATCAGGCCCTTTTGTCGAAAGCTGAAAAATGACTATGTAGTGTAGGAATCTAAGAAGGTGTTGCCCCCCGTGTTTCCCAACACCAAGAGCAACACTGGCAGAAAGAGGCCCACTGTGAAGAATGTTTGGATACAAAATGTCATGCCCCAAAACCGGGCCTAGTTGACATCGGCGTTGTTTAACATTTCGAATTGAAAAATAACAAGCCACGTAGTATAGATAACAACCTTCAACCAGTTTTTTATATAATCAAATATGTCTTTACAAAATAGAAAATACGACAATAGCTGAAGCGACAAAATAATAGAAAACAACTACTAATAAAACTTCAACTTGATCACCAACCCCAGAATGCATATTGTTCATCCTCTTCTAAATTTTATTCGGTATCTGGGGAGGAAATTAAGGGGGTGAGTGTTTTGGAAAACACTCAGCAAGTGGGGGCCGATCGAGCACGATAAACACCAAAAATATATTTACATGTACACATGTATATTTCATAATCTCGAAACAAAATAAGCATGCTGAATTCGAACAAATACGAAGCAAATATTACACTGTTAATTATCTCATTTTTCGTGGTTCTACTGATCAGTCTCCTATATGTTACTCCTCTAAGAGGCGAGGCCAAAGTAACGGTTATTATAACCCACCGCATCAGGGCCATATCAAATCAAATCAAATCATCGGAAATTCCTTAATCATTTCTAAATCGACTCTTAACAGTGCATCTCAAATATTTCCAATTAATTCTAACATGCTTCAAATAATATCATGAATATCCAACAAATAATATTTATCAAAGTGGAATGAATATACGTATCATGTCGATCGAATTTTCAAAAGCATAATTATTTATTTTATAAAACTTAACTCACACACAAAAATAAATATAAGTGTAGAAACTTATATTACACAAAAGAAAGGTAGAAGCCCACTTACAGTATTCGATTTCTAATAAAATCGTGAAGGAGTAAACGTTTGTTGAAGAGCCTCGACTGGAGTAAAAATTCGAATTAGATTCACGGCAACAATCTGCTCGATCTTAAGAAAACTAAGCTTCTCGGTTTTGGCAGAAAAATGCAACTTCTCGATCAACTTCGGCGTTGCTTCTTGGACAGATTTCAAACAGCTTTCTGACTTAGGTTGTTGTAGATGATTTATTTAACCTGGACAGATTCTAAGGCTTCAAGAACAAGCAAAAACTTGCTCTCGAAATGGACATAAATTCCTTCAAAATGGATAGAAAGTTTACTTCGAAACGATGCCGACTTTTTCCGAGTTTTCTGGAAACTTTGAAGATCAACACCGAGCAGAGATTTCCGAGCTTCAAACTCCTGCTATGGAGTTTCGAATTTAGGAAGGAGATACGCTCAAAATTTGGACAGAAACATGATCTTAGATTTTTGCTTACTGGTTTTCGAAGATAGCCAAAATAATCCTTCCGATACGATGCCGATTTCTTTGAGGATTCTGGGCAGCAACTTAATCCTTTGAATTGCTCGATTCAATTGCTGCTATTGATCCGTGAAATGGCCAGAAATCAGCTGTCTGAATCCTTGCTAACTAGACTGTAATTTGATGCTTAATTTGGCTGAAAACTGGAGCTCGAAGTGAACAAAATGAACGGAACTCAAAGCTTAAAAAAAATGTTGCTGCTGCTCGAGTATGGAGTGTTGGAGTGATTGAAAATGGTGTGTTTCCCATCAGCTTAATCCATAATTTATAGGCTTCAAGTAGCTACTGAAAGTCCTCCCATGATCAGTCATTTATCCTCCATAATAGCCATTTAATCTCCCTTACATGACTGTTACACTAGCTGTTACAATTCTTCAGTTTTGAATTTGAAAAGAACCTTCGGTTATGGCTCATGTATTCTTCGGTTAAGGCTCATCATCTGCTGGGTTCTCACACAAAATCCTGATGTTAGATGTTTTGTTATTTATACTTCCTTGAAAGCTAACACTGCAGGTAATTGGTATTTTGATAGTGGAAGCTCTCGGCACATGACAGGCTTGAAAGATCACCTCACTGATTACGTTGAACAAAATGGTGGTAGAGTGACTTATGGAGGTGGTGCAAAGGGAAGAATTGTTGGCAAAAGAACACTCAATGTGGAAGGGTTTCCAAAGCTTCATAATGTCTTACACGTTGAAGGACTTAATGCAAACTTAATTTCAATTAGTCAACTGTGTGATGACGACTTGCATGTGAAGTTTGATAAGAATACTTGTGAAGTTTTTGATAATACTAATCATTTTGTTATAACAGGTACAAGATCAGTGGATAATTGCTACCAACTTGGTGAGGAATTGGCATGTAGACACTCAAAGGTTGATGAGTTTAGTCTATGGCACCAAAAGCTTGGACATGTGAATTTCAAGACCTTAAAAAATCTGAGTAAGTTTGAAGCTATCAGAGGTCTTCCAAATCTAAAGTTTGGTGTTCCATATGTATGTGGTGCATGCCAAAAAGGTAAGCAAACCCGTGTTGCGCACCCCGTGTTACAACACTGTGGGACAACACGGTGTCTTGAACTTTTGCACATAGATTTGATGGGTCCCATGGAAGTCGAAAGCTATGGAGGTAAAAGGTATTCCTTGGTATGTGTTGATGATTTTTCTTGTTTTACATGGGTAAGGTTTCTTAGAGAAAAATCAGATACTTTTGATGTTTTTAAGAAGTTGTTTATCAAGATTACTAACCTACATACTTTGACTGTAGCAAGGATCAGAACTGATCATGGAAAGGAATTTGAGAACTCATCTTTTTCTTTTTTTTGTGATAAGAAGGGCATCTCACAGGAGTTCTCTGCCCCAAAAACTCCTCAACAAAAATGGAATTGCCGAAAGGAAGAATAGGACGTTGCAGGAGATGGCTAGGGTGATGATGAGCTCAAAAAATATCTCCAAGAGATTTTGGGCAGAATCATTAAACACAGCATGTCATATTTCCAATCGTGTGTATTTGAGAAGTGGTTCTTCAATGACTTCCTATGAAATTCTCATGGGAAAGAAGCCAAATCTCACTTATTTTCATATCTTTGGCTGTGTATGCTATGTTTTGAATGATAGAAATCACCTATCAAATTTGATTCCAAAAGTGATAAGTGTTTGTTCCTAGGTTATTCTACAAATAGTCGTGCATATAGGATGTATAACCTTAGGACCAGAACAATTATGGAATCTATTAATGTTGTTTTTGATAATGGTGCAGATCTCAAAGAAAAAACTGCTGAAAATGATATTGAAGGCTTGCTGGAAATTTCTCACGAAGAACACAGTGTTGTTCCTGATGTTGCAACACCAAACACAACACTGGTTTCTCCAAAAACTGTTCATGAGGAAAATTCCCAAAATATTAAGGAAACTGAGATGATTACTAAAAAGGATATTCCAAGCAAGATACAGAAGAATCATCCATCATCACAGATTATTGGAGATGTTCATGGAACAAGGCAAACCCGTGCTAAGGACAAAATTGACTACCGCAAGATGGTTGGGTTAGTATGCATGAGTTCCGTGTACTCACAGGTAATGCATTCCTGTTTTGTTTCCAATATTGAACCCAAGAATGTCAATGATGCTTTGAATGATGAATTTTGGGTAAATGTCATGCATGAAGAACTTGAACAATTTGTCCGAAATAATGTGTGGTTTTTGGTTCCACCTCCTGATCATGGTAATGTCATTGGTACAAAATGGATTTTTAAAAATAAAACTGATGAATCAGGAAACATCATTAGGAACAAAGCAAGGCTGGTTGCTCAAGGGTATACTCAGGTTGAGGGGGTTGATTTTGATGAGACCTTCGCTCCTGTTGCCCGCATTGAGTCAGTCCGACTTTTGCTAACTATTGCATGTCATATGAGTATAAAACTTTACCAAATGGATGTGAAGAGTGCGTTTTTGAATGGTATTTTAAATGAGAAAGTTTATGTGAAGCAACCCAAAGGCTTTGAGGATCCACACCACTTGGATCATGTTTACAAGTTGAAGAAGACACTCTATTGCTTAAAGCAAGCTCCACGAGCATGGTATGGTAGGTTGACCGAGTATTTGCTCGAAATTGGCTTCAAACGAGGTGAGGTTGACAAAACCCTTTTTATTCAAAAGGCCAAAGGTGAAATTCTTATTTTTCAAGTTTATGTGGATGACATTATATTTGGTGCCTCTTCTCAAAAGCATGTTGATAGTTTTGTTGAATGCATGTCTTCTACTTTTGAAATGACCATGGTAGGAGAGTTAACTTTTTTCCTTGGACTGCAAGTAAGCAATCAAATGATGAGATTTTTCTTTGTCAAAGTAAGTATGCAAAGAATTTGGTAAAAAAATTTTGCAAAGAGAATGTTAAGAACATGAAAACTCCAATGGGTTCGAGTGAAAAATTGGGAAAAGACAGTGTTGCGGCTGGTATTGACAACACATTGTATCGCAGCATGATAGATAGTCTTTTGTATTTGACTGCTAGTCGTCCTGATATCATGTTCAGTGTGTGTTTATATGATAGGTACCAATCTGATCCAAAGGTAACCCATTTAAAAGCCGTTATAAGAATTTTGAAATATGTTTCGGGTACATTGGATTTGGGATTGTGGTATATGAGGGAAACCAACACTAAACTTGTAGGTTTTAGTGATGCTGATTGGGCTGGTGATGTGAATGATAGAAAGAGCACTACAGGTGGGTGTTTTTACCTTGGCAATAATTTGGTTTCATGGTATAGTCGTAAGCAAAATTGTGTGTCACTTTCGACTGCTGAATCTGAATATGTGGCAGCCGGAAGTTGTTGCTCACAACTTCTTTGGATGAATCAAATGATTGAAGACTATGGTTTTAAGAGTGAACCCCCCATTGTTTATTGTGATAATTCGAGTGCTATTGATATATCAAAGAATCCAGTTCAACACTCACGCACAAAACACATTGACATTCGTCATCACTTTATTCGAGATTTAGTAGAAAAAGGTATGATTCGAATGGAGTTTGTTGGAACCAATAACCAATTGGCAGACATTTTTACTAAAGCATTAGATCATGAGAGATTCTCAACTCTTCGGAGGTCACTCAACATGTGTGCATTATAATTCATTGCATGTGTTGTCTGCGGTGTTACAACACTACCGACAACGCTGTTGTTTTTCTTGTCATGCATATTTAGGATTTTAGGCATTTTTCACTCACTCTGTTATGTGTAATGTTTAAATCTCTGTGTCATTGATTCAATCGATGCCAAGTTTTTCTGCAAAATTTTATTGAAACACACTGGCCCTTGCAAATCGAACTCTGACTAAACCACTAAGTAGTTGAGGGATGTACGTGTATTCCATTTTCTTGTCCCATGTGAAAGGTGGTTTCGCAAATTCAGTGTTCAGTTTTTTAAAGTTTGATGATCAATGTCATATATACAAACTTTATAAATAATCGGAAGAAAATGGAAAAAACTACCTAATTGAGTCCAATGAAGACTGTTCTTTTGGTGTGCAGGCTACCACTTCTGGAATTTTTCTGAAAACAAGGGTAATCAAGTGTGTAAGTGTCAAATGTTTTTTTGAAAAACTATAGTGTTGTTGATGATGTTGGCAACATGAGAGGCAACACTACACTTGTCAACATATTGTTTGCTTGTGATTGCATTCTTACTTTATGTTACATTCTGTTTAGGCATAAAATAGGCCATGCATATGCATTTTTGTTAATAGAGTTCTGTTTTTTGGGTAAGGTTCTAAATAGACGAATTTTGATGATTTACCATATTTACTTAAAATTGAATTTTTGTGATTGTCTTTTTGTTTCAGTGGAGTTAGGCTGATGTGGAGGTAATTCTGGAAGATTTGGGCTGAAATATTTATCTCGGATTATTGCCTTATTTATGGGATTTTATCTCTTAAATCTCGGCTTTTAAAATTTTGGCCGTTTAGGAAAGTTACCGTTGTAACTTGAGGGAGATCAAGGATCAGGGCAATTAAGAGTTTGTTAGAGGGAAATTATTACCGTTTTGTGATAGGATTCTTATATATTTGGTTCCCTTTGTAATCGGGTGTTATTATTCTCCTATTTTTTTCATTACCCGATTGAGTTTTCTGCAAACCCTACCCTTCTCTCACTTTCAAATTTTATTGTAATGACAGGCCTTGATCCTCAAGACATTCGAAGTGAGATGGCCCATAAAGAACCCGATGTTGCCGCCAGTGTTGCAACACCGGAGAACCCAACTTCCAACCCTTCTCTATCGATCATTCCAGTACCCATGGAACCCGTTCCTCTTGTTGTTCTCATGCCTGGAGAACCAGGGAACGCGATTGATTTGGAGAATCCTCCTGATTTTTCCGTTTTGAATAGGGTTAATCCTCCTCCACAAATGGCTCGCCGATCAAAAAGGCAGGCAGGTTACAACCCTGATTTCACCTAGTCTAAAAGGTTTTACAAGGGTCCTCGCATCTCCATGGCTGAAGAAGATCGCAGCTCCGGTGACGATTCTGATGATGCCAACTACGAATTTGTGGCGAGGAAGAAACCCTCTAGTCCTGCTGCTGCCTCTGCCTCAGCTCCTATTGTTGAATCTGCGTCTGAGAGTGATGATTCAAACACCTCTGGTGATGCTCTGCCTAAGGATGCTCCTAAAAAAATTGTACCTCAGGAACCTGCTGGTTCTGATGAAGATGCCACTCTGGCTCAAATTTTGAAAAGCCTGAAGCAAGGAAAGGCTTCCTCGTCTGTTCCTCCCTCTTCTCATCTCTTCGATGATGAGCCTGATGCTGAGATGATGGACGAGTTTGTCGCAAGCAAAGCCCATCAAGCTAATGATCCTTCTTCCTCTTTTTCTTCTGCCGACTCTGATGCTGACTCTTCTGATAAGAGTGCTGATATTGGAGATGAAGAAGACTCTGAAGATATTTCCAGCATGGATGCTGATGAAGAGCCTTTAGAGACAGAGGATGTTTCTGCTATTGATGCCAGTGTTGCTGTTGGTGTTGTCAACACCACGGACAACACTGTTGATGAGGACTATGACATGGATGCTGCTCATTCCCTCATGTTTTACTCTGGTGATGCTGTTGCTGTTTGGCCTCTCTTCGCTCATAGAGGTCTACTGGATGAGAGGAACATAGATGTACGCTCCTATGATAGGTACAATCTTGTTGATTTTATGAAGCTTAGGCAACTTTATTCTACTGTTTTTGCTGTGATACCCTACTGTAAGAGGGTAATTCTGGAATTCTATGCAAACCTGACCGCAAGCATTGAAGATCCAGAATCTGCAAAGTATGGTTTGGTTTATCTTTGGGTTCGGCTGTTTGAGTTTACTTCAGTCGTTATCAACGCTCTATATTCAAACCCGATGTTGATGAAGGACCCCATCCAGATGTTAATGAAGTTATCTCTGTCCTCACTGGTGGGTTGGTCAAGAAATTCTCTGACCATTTTTCTGCAGCCAAGTTGACATCATTTTATTCGGTCCTTCACAAGATTGTTGTGAGGAATTGGATGCCTTCCTCCAACTCTACAGTAATCACACGACCACAGGCGTTCATTCTGTATGTCATAGGGACTGGAAGTCCTTTCAATTTTGGGAAGATGATATTCAAGACAGTGCTCCAGTTTGCTGATGGAGGACTCAAGTCTACTAAGCTGCCTTTCCCATCTTTGATCTACGGCATTTTGGAATCTAAGGCTTTCATCCGTAATATTACAGAAGATCTCACTGATCAACCTGAGATTTTGAAGTTAGCAGCTGGACTTCTCAAGGGAAATCGAGTTCTGGATTTTCCCTGGTCTGCTACTCCTACTCCTGCTGCTGAAGATGCTGGTGTTGCACCCGCTGTTTCCAACACGGGTGACAACACTGAAGAAACAGTGTCTACTCCTACTACCCTGGAATTCACCATTGCCACTATTCAGCTGCTGATGTCTCGTGCTGAAGAGAAAATTGCGCAAGCACAGGAAGATATTGCGTTCTACAGCATGATCTTGGCTGATTGTCGGAGACAACTTGGTATTTCTGGCCAAATAGGGGGAGATAGTGCACAAGATGAAGCTGGTCCATCTGGGACTAAAGATGATGAGGATGAAGCCTCTGATCAAGATGGATCTGATAATGATCAAATTTAGATTTTGCTTCTTCTCTCATCTTTGCTTTATTTGCTTCATTCCGATTTCAATATAATTGTTTTTCTTTTGCTCTAGTTATGTGCCTTAATTGCTCAGATATGTGTTAACTATACTAACATCTTCTACCCCACTTATACTCTGATATATGAATTAAAGAATCTCATGTGTTACTGTCTATGTTATCCACCGTGTTACGACACGGGGGACAACACTTCAGAGGGAGACTTTAAAATTCAGGGGGAAAAGATTTTTAAACTCAGGGGGAGTTTATGATTAGTTCATACTTGTGCAATGTTTTGTCCAGAAAGCAAAAAGGAAGAGATTGAAAGAAATTTTATTTCTTGATATTTTCGGCCCTTGTATTAATTGATATTATTAGATTTTGTTTTCTAGACAAGATAAAATATATGGTAAATATCCTGAGTATATATCGATTATGTTAAAGATATATTTGCGAAAGTTTAAATCATGTCTTGATAAGGTGATTAGTTGATATAATATAATTCGATATTATCAAGATTTGATTTGCAAGATTTGATAGAGTTTATTTCCTACTAAACGATAGTTGCTTATTCTTGGAAATCTTCAAGATTTGAATGCTAACCTATAAAAGGGGATTTCACGCACAAGATGAAAAAAGGTTTCAGACGATAATACACTGCGCATACTCTGAAGAATTCTGTTGAAGAATTTGAAGAACTCTGAAGCAAGGTTTGCAACCATCGTTGTTGCATGTTCCCGTGTTGCCATTCGTGTTGAAGACATCAGAGACAACACTGTGGAAACTGTGTTGTTGAAGATCTTTTCTGTCTCTTCAATTTAGGCTACGGGAGTTGCATCCAATTTCTTTTATACTCTGTTGTATTTTAGGATGCAAGTTTGATTTCTCAACTTGTTGAGAAATTTAGGATTTAATGACTTTTCGTAAAATTACTATGATTGCTTTGTAAGACTGATCTTACGTTTACTAGTAATATTTAGCCTTAAGGCACCCGCACGAGTTTTCATACTCGTGCAAAATTATTTACTTGTGTTTTATTTACGCTTTAAATTTTCGCTGTACTGTGCTGTCTGTGGTGTTACAACACAAAGGACAACACTGCCTATTTTACATAACCAACCACGTACACCGTTTCTTTCACGATAAAATAAATTTCAAGATTATCCATAATTTCTCTAAATGAGACATTTCAACTATAAAACATTTAACGAAATAAACAATTTTTTTTTCTTTATCAATGGGATTAGGAGATAAATTTTGAATTTTATATATAGTCTACAATTATTTTCTTTTGGAATTTAAAATATGAGATATTAATTGTATGTCAGCTAATACTAGCATACCCATAATGTTTCCAGTTATTTACACACAAAACAACGATCCGCAAGCACAGGTGGCACGATTAATTGATTAATCAAATTCATGTTTCCCGCAGACATCATGGATTTATATTCATCTCTGTATGCAAATGAAATAGCTCATGTTTTAGTTACACGTGTCCTTCCTAATAATCATATATGTATATAGATATATAACTGGTCATGCAAATAAAGATTTTCATGGTTGGATGATAATGAAAGCTCTGTATTTCAAACAAAACAAAATAAAATAAAAACAATTCTTTCAGCATCAATATGTAACTCCATGTGACCATGTCTCATTCCATGAAAACCCACAGCTTATATAATCCAAACCAAATTTTCTCAAATATATTCTTCGATCATAATTTTATTTTGATCTTTTTTTTTTTTAATAGTACGAACAAATCAAAATGGCTAATGAGTTTTTCGAGCGACACGAATATTATTCGATTTGCACTTAAAGTTATCAAAATTTGACGTAGCTCAAACATATCAAATATGTTTTCATGCCCAAATCATTTTGTTCGGTGACTCGTGGCCGTTAATAATATGTAAATAAATTTAAAATTACCCGAGCTACAATTCAAAGCTTCATAATTAAATTCAAACGAATTTATAAAACCGTCGCAACATGCGGCAGTTTTGTTTTAAAACCGTCGGCCGCCCAACTTCGTTCAATTTTGGCGACCAATATTATAAAACTGTCGGAAAGTTCGACGGATTTAAAATCCGTCGATCTTGCTCGTTGTTACAGTTTGCAAAAAACCGTTGATAGTTGCGACGGTTTATTTAAAATCCGTAGCAAAAGATTCCAAAGATGTCTGAACCGTAGCAAACATACTGAGTTTTGATTTTCCGATTATTTTTGCTGCGGTTTTTATTAAACCGTGGCAAAGATTGCTACGTTTTTTAAAACCCGTAGCAATTATTTCATTTTTTTGTAGGGTCAAGCTCTTAGGCGAACCAAACTCGAGCACTAAATAATTAATTTTCAAGTTTCTAGCTAACAAAACTATTCATATCAATCGTACAAGTGAAATCTTTTAAACTATACAAGTCACCATTCAGGTTAGCAACTGCAAAACATCGAGAGTAATTGGCATCCAATATACACAAATGATTCCCAGAAAGCTACGAGCAAAGAACAAAGAACATTCAAATAGGCGGGGGATCGACAAATTCAAAGAAAGGCACGGCCTTCCCATTTCAGATGAACATTACAACTGACGTTGTTTCTATGGAAATCACACCATCTACAACAACTAGTAAACAAGAAAACTACCACCATATGCATATAGATGCCAACGAAAAGGGAAAATCGACGCCATTGTTTACAATCCTTGGATGCATATCAGCGTCTCAAATTTCTCCAGAAAAAGTTTCAACATGGATCATCGTCCCCAGCATTGCTGAACAGTCCATTTTCAAAGCTCCTCATGTAAACTACTATGTAGACTATACTCCTCGAATACCTTGAGGAAAATTTCATTACCGCATCATCTCAGCTTCGCTAAAGAATCACTGTTTCAGGGCTTTCAAGTATTGTGTAAGAGATCTACTATAGATTCATTAATCGCTTTCTTTCTGGTATGTCCAAAGGGGTTCAAGTGTGATGACTGTCACTAGTATATATGATACCCTAGAAACGACATATTGCAAAGAGACTCGAAAACGCCAATGGATTGGGAAAAAATGGACTTGACTGGATTCACTAAGGATAGAACTTACTATATACACTCACTCTAATCCTAATACATTATCTAAGATTACCACATGAAGAGCAGATCAACAATTGAAGCAGCAATTTATTTAACAGCAATAAAATGCCAATAACTCCATCTACAGCATCAAGAATAGCAGGAAACACAAAATTGAAAAGAAGCACTGATTTTTTTCTTCTTCAAAGATTGTGTGGATTTTAACAATGCCAACAAGCATATTTCCATGTTAAAGTACTTCAATTGATGATTATCCTTACTCAATCGTCCCCGGTTGGAAAAAGTGTAAGAACCCTCCTCCCGTTTGTTGCAGTAGGGGATCCTAAATCCTCCACAAAGGCTGGAACCGCCATGGAACCGTTGTTGCTTTGCACCGGTGTGCCGGTTCTCTGCATCTGCTGATGTGGTTGCCTCATAAAGGGATGATCAAACTGCCCATTTGGCGGCGAATTCCCAAATTGTCTGAACTGCTGCTGCAGCTGAGTATGGTGGTGCGGCCCTGGCCCTACCACCGCCATTTGGTGGTGATGCTGCATTGCTGCGGCAGCCACAGGCACAAGCGGCAAGAAATGCTCTGAATTTCCCCTGCCCGGGTGCAGAAAATGCGCAGGCACGGGCGAGCTGGCAAACAAGTGGTCCGTAGCGGGGTCCATGCCGGAACCAGACAAGCCGGCGGGGCTGTTGCCGCCTCCGATTCCGCTGCTGCCGTTACTCGAAATGCCCTGCATCCGTTTCAAATAAAGACGGTACTTCTGCAAATGGCTGGCAACGTTCTCTCTCGTAAGCCCATCAACACTCATAAGCTGCATTATCGTCTTCGGGACAGCATTCTTGATCCCTAAATGGGCCACCGCATCGACAAATCTCTTGTGCAGCTGTGGGGTCCACACAAGGCGGGGCCGCTTGAGGGTTCTCGCCGGCTCATCAGAACCGGGACCGCCTCCTGATCCCACCCCGGCGCCACTCAACTCCGGCGAGTCGAATTCGGCCGAGGAATTGGGCTGAGAGGAATGGGTAGCGGACTGCGGCGGAGGAGGAGGCGGCGCGTGATTGCTGTGAAGGGACTGGTGCGTGGTAGGAATGTTGAAAGCTAGCGCTAGATCAGGAGTAATTAACGATTGCGACAAGGGCATCAAGTCTTCAGGTGAAGGCAATTCATCTTCCCATTTGGAAAACCAATTCGATTCCTCTTCCCTCATACTCTTTCCTTTTTATTGCCTCGCTTCTTGGATTATACACTCCTAAAAAAAAAATCAACACTCGTTCTCCAAAAAGGAAAGCTTATGGGGTGCCAAAATTTATGTGAGAAGAAACAAACCAAAATCGAAAACCCCTTCAAATTTTTTTCCCTTCAGAATCTCGACAATCCTTCCCCCATAAAACCAAGAAATTGATGACCCAAACGAAAAGGGAATCAAGAAAAAGTTGCCTTTTTGAAGTGTGTGAGATAATATAAAATACAAGAAAGACTTCAGCTTTTTCAAGAGCTGCGAAGTGCTTGCAGAAGATTCGTGGACTGAGAAAAATTTACAGACTCGGGTTTTTCATTTTCATGTCGCCTCTTGAAATTCTTGCACTCTCAGTCCTCTTCTCTCTCGCTCAAGAAACATAGGAGGAATGAATTTTTGGACAGAGAGAGAGAGAGAGAGGTCTTCGGGGGTGGGGGATGGAGGGTCGATCGAGGTGGATCTTGTTTTCTTCTTTTCAGCTTTTATTAATGTCGCAAGTGTGTGAAAATAAATAAAAATGGTGGTATACGCTGTTTTCTTTTCTTGTTTTTATTTTGTTTTCCAGCTTTTTGGGATTATCTAAGTTTGAGTTTTTTTTATTATTTTATCAAAGTTTGAATTTTTTTAAAAAAACACGAAAATTATCGTGACACGATTTCATCTTGATTTTGTAAGAGTGGATTTCGATAAAATGAAAAATTATTGGATAATTTGCATTAAATTCCCCTACATTTTTTGTTTTTTACATTCAATTTTACGCTTTATGACAAAAGTAAGTTTGTCAAATGCATAAAATGTAAGATATATGAATGCATATGCTCCAAAAACATATTATTTTTTCGTCAAAAATAGGGTACTACTAACCTGTTAAATTCCTATTGTTTAAAAAAAAATCAGAGAAAACAAATTAAAAGAAAGAGTAAACAACATTTTTTTTTCAATTAGATTATTTTTAAAGCGATGGATTTAATTTTATATATGATCGAGCATTTGTGGAAAATGGCTGGAGATGCGTTGGCGCGTGAGGCACACGGAGGAATTTAATTGGGTCCAGGACAATCAGTATTCAGTCATCTGTCATGTGATTTTGTAGGAATCAACGAAGTCAAGTTAGATTTTTTTTTTCTTTTTTTGTTGTTTTCTTAGTCTCAGAAAAATAGGGGTAGCGTAGGAGGACTGAAGGTAGACTATCTTTTAGGGGGAAAAAAATATTCGAGATATTTATAGGAGATAAAATTTGTATTTTTTTTTATTTCAAGGCAAATTTATTTAAAATCCACGGACTAAGACGTAATTTTGCCATTTAATCAATGTAAGGAAAAAAAAAATTTATTTGAACTCACTCATGTACACAAAATATTTATGCACTCTATGAACTCATCTTTTTTTTTTTTACGAGTGAAATCGGTACAAAAAATTGAAATTACGGTACTGATATACGATATTTGAGTACTAACTGGTTTAAATCTTTTACAAAAGATATAATTTTGGGTACAAAATTTGAGCAACTTTATTTATATCAAACTTGTAACACATGTTTGGATATTCAATAATCATATATCATTACCAGATCTAAAATACAAAATATTATATATTAGTATCATATTTTCAAAGTTTTGTACCGTTTTTTATTCGAAAAATGAAAAATATGTAATCAATATCAACACTCGCATACATCTTTGAGTACTCAAAAAGCATATATTAGTATCAAATGTGAAACAATTTATGCTCAATAATATATCAATACTGTATTTTCAATATTTTGTACTAACTTTCATCCGAGAAAAAACACGTGAGCTCAAGAAATGCAAAAATATTTTTGTTATGGATTAGAGAGTTCAAACATATTTTTTTGACAGATAATGAATACAAAATTTTGAATTTGAGGATTTAAAACAAATTTATTTTTGATTTGAGTCATTTTATTTATTTCATTAAATGACAAAGAATTAATTATTTTTTCTGAAAAAAGTCTGCGAATGCTCTCCTACAACGGATATCAAAGGTGCATCTAAGATTTTATTGATTTTCTAATGGATCTCATATTTGTTATTAAATATTCAATATTCTAAGAACGACATGAAATACATATCGTATCATGTCATAGACTTTTTCCTTTCTTCATGTGATATCAATCATAAAACTTATTTAAGGCAATAACGATTTCATATTGATGCCCCATGAATGGGTCCATCACATGTTCAGGCTCAATTGGAGTCCATAGCCAAGAAACAAAACTCAGTTCAGGTTTAAGTGGTATGATTGGCCCATGACAGTAGGTGGTGGAAACGAGACATGTTGAAGTTGGAGTTGGGGATAAATCTAAAAGTGAAGGAGCAGAGGAAGGTGGGAAGGTGATGAGGTGAGGTGTGGATGAACTTAGGAGTTGAGAATGACGATGACGGAGGAGAGTAGTTAAGGTAGAACATACTTGGGATGTGTGAGTCCTTAGCCTAAGCATGTCTCAAGGACAAGACCTCTTAGCTTCAGTCTTGCCTCAAAGACGAGTTTTAGATGAACAAACACGTGAGTCTCATTCACGTGGTCCCCTACGGAATATGCGTAGTCCCTTACGACCCTACCTTCTCTTTTATAAATATCAAGTTTGTTCACTTCATTTGCAACTCATTGCTTTTATTTTTTAGGGGCGCTTAAGCTCTCCTCCACTCATTTATTTTCGACTTTGACTTGAGCTTCGGAGGGGCTACGCTGTGACACCTTCCCGACTCCTCTCTAACACTCTTTGTTTGGTTTCAGGTTCACCTACGAACTTGGAGCTTTGAGCTTTGGTTTGACTCGAATTTTCAAATTTTAGTGAGTATCACATATCTTAAAATACGAATTTCATTTAAAATGTGAGTATTGACAATTCATTATCATTTATTTATTAGCAATCATTCATTTCATTCAAATTCAATTTTTTTTAAAAATATGATGACATAGCCGATGGCGAAACTATAAATTTATTTTTATATAAGTGAAATTAAAGGTCGTCTAATATATGTATGTATATGTATAATTTTTAATCTAGAGCACAAAACGTGACATGTAATAGGATTTCATATTAAATCAAGTGACGTTATGTGTGAAATTATAAAAAAAATTATATGCGCACTCATCGTGGATGATAATAATATGTTTATTTTAAATAAATATTAAGAATAGAAGTATGGTAGAAAGTCTTTTCTTGTGATTAAGAGGGAATATTTTTGTGTGCTCGATGTGATTAGTGGTTTGTTTGGTTGTCATTACCAATTCAACATATATTTATTCTTCACTCGCCTACTTATGTGTCTCACATGTAGGGCTACCAGAAAAGAAAAAGGAAAATTAATTATCTCATTTTAATCAAAATACTTCATGCTTTTATTACCTATATATCATAATATTACTAGATAATTTGCATTTATATATTTGACGTTCATGACATCATGTACACTTTACAAGAGAGATTTTGCTCTTAAAGAAATGATTTCATTCATTTTATTTGTAGACGGGTTTGGATGATCTTTTTTTTGTTCACGGAGTTTTCGAAATAATATCTCTAGTTATTGTACTATAAATCCATCGTAACTATCAAATTTGCATGGTTGAACAACTGATGAAGTTGAAATACACCCACCCAAACAATCAAACGAATATGTTTTTATTCAAACAATAATATTATTTGTTATAAATATATTATTATTGTAGATGATTATCTTAGTAAAGATATGTGATCAAGATAAATATGTAAAGATAATATTTGTAAAAATTTGTATCTTGTAATATTTCCCTATAAATAGGAGTTCAATGAAAATTGTACCTGACTCATATGATTTTCTCTTCTCTCATGAATTCTCTCTACTCATCTCTCTATTTCTATTATGATTTATAACATGTTATCAGCACGATGGTGTAACCAACTGAGAATGAAAATAATTCTCGTTTTATTGATGTTATTGGAATAGCACAACGTGTTGTCAATACTCAAATTTATGAGAGATATTCATTGGTACTCTAGAAATAGCACAAAAAGATATTCATTGGTGCTCTAGAAGTAGCACAATGAAAATAATTGATATATTGGTGCCAAATATCATGAATATGTTGATGGCTATAAAGTAGCACAACATGATTTTATATTGAGAATTTGAAGAAATTCATGATCATGATATAATATATTGAAAATTTTGAGAGATTCATGATTACAATTTTGATATATCGAAAGATATTCATGAATTCATGATATAATATATTGAATATTGAGATATTCAAGATTAAGATATGATATAAGATCAAATATATTGAGAATCTAAAGAGCTAGTTTTCTTGTTATAATATAATATATTGAGAATATGAATAGATTCATGATAAAAATGTGATATATGATTTCGTATATTAAGAAAGTGAAGAAATCATGATTGATTTCTGATATGATATCAAATATCTATAAAATATCATTGAAAAAATTGATCTCATGTCAAAATATATCAATATTGACATATTGATAAAAGGATGTTGTATCAATATTGAACTATTGATAAACGATGCAACATTTGATAATATTCATGAAGAATATTAATATAAGATCCATGATTTGGAAATATTTTCGAAGAATATAATTTAATGCCCTTTTGGTTGTTGAGAATCTTATGAATTGAAAATTTTAGTACAATTTCTCAATGAATATCGATATATGATCTAAAATTGTCAATATCCATAAGAAAATATTATTAAAGATATATGTGAGATATATATCAAAAGATATTGACTCTATATCGATTCAAATCATATATTTGTTTTTAATGTTCTAGAAGAAGCATGATCTATTATTTGTCACTATTTTTATGAATAGCGACTTGATGTTCAATGATGAACTGCATAGGCTATTGATTGAAAATTATGTGAAACGCCTACTACTAATAAAATGCGGAAAGACTTTTTTTTTTTTAAAATAATACTATACATATACGCCCATACATATATGTATATAAAAATAACATATATTTCTTAAATAACCTGAAAAATATTAAATAAATAAATAAATCCTTAAAAATGTTTCATGCATCAATTTAAAATGATAAACAATGCTGCTGAAAAATCTCATATGCGGAATAATAATAAAATAAAACATGTTTCAAAATTCCATCATAATAGACTAAATAACTGCGACGGTCACGGGGTCCACTGCTCCGTGAGCTCATACGTCCTCACCACCGGTAGGAGCTACATAAATGTCATCATGCTCACCTGCACCATATAAGCGTAGTGAGCCTAGAGGCTCAACATGTCTAATCCTTTATAACAAGGTTAAAAATAATGCATCACGTAGATACTAATACATATACATGTACATGAGCATGCATGGAAACATTTTTCATTACATAAATGCTGAATCATAAATCATAAACATAACATAACTTTCTTCATCATACATAACATAATTGAGCATGTCATAAACATAAAAACTGAGTATGGTCATATCCATGAATGTGACTAATAACTGTGCCGACTGATCAGTCTAAAGAACCATCGTACGTGGCGGTGGATAAATCCACCTCTATGCTGGTAGTAAACTACCTCTGTGTCAGTGGTAAAACCACTTCTATGCCGGTAGTAGAACTACCTCTGTGTCAGTGGTAAAACCACTTCTATGCTGTCACATCACTTCAATTTCCATAAAAATATTTTTCATGCTCAATTCTTAAGCATAAACACATCATAAAATATTTCATGTATGCATGCACTTAAAATATGTCCGTAATATATATTTAATTAATTTTAATAATAAATATACTTTTACTTAAAATAGACTTCATGCATAAAAATAATTAAATATATATTCCGGACTTAGTTTATTTTCATGGGTTGGTCCAGACTGCTGATCACTCACTCTAAGCCCATTAAACTTAAATAAAATCCAATAATCATATTTTAGCTCAAATAACTTAATTAAACTTAACTTGACCTAAATAAAATATTTAAGCTCAATTACTTAACTTAAGCCCAATAAAACTCTAGACTGGCCCAAAATCCACTGACTGGCCCAAAAATTCTCATGGACTCTCAAGCCCATAAAAATCATTGTACTAACTTAAATAAATTATTTAAGGCCCAAATAAAATTATTTTGAGGTCCAAATAATTTTATTTCTAATTAATTTGCCCAAAAACCAATTAAAATATTAAACATTTAAAAATTTAAAATACTCAAGCCCGGCCCACCTAACCCGAACCCGGACCGACTTAACCCGACCCATGACTACCTGACCCGACCCAGCACTCAACCCTGACCCATAACCCGACCCAGCGACCCCCCAAACCCCAAACCCGATCACCCCTCTCCTTCTCTTCTCGGCTGGGCGAGCAGCAGCCATTCCATGGCTGCTGCCGCCCTGCTCCAGCCGCCCCTGGCCGGAGCACTACCTCCCATGGATAGCCCACATCCAGTGAGTTCTAACACAACAAGAATCAGACCAAACCATGGCCCGAGGAGTGAGAACGAAGCTCTGCACCAGACGCCTTTCTCCTCCTCGCGCGCAGACTGAGCAGTCGCCAAACTTTCGTTCGTGCGGCTTCCTCCGACAACCAAAGACCGTGAAACCACTTCTCAATTTTATCCAACATCTAAATCTTTTAAACCCAACAAACCACGCACAAATCCATGGCCTGATTAAGGAGAACGACCCCTCTCTTCCCAAAGCCCTAACCTGCGCGTCTATGTGCATCAGAAGTGAATAGCTTCGTTTCCAGCCTATGACACCTTAAAACTCTGAACAAACTCGACCCTAAGGCACCCTGGGACCTCTCTGACTCGAGCCCTCAGCCCTGGACCATACCATGCTGAAGAAAAACGTGAGCCATGCCAAGTAGACACTCAAACATGCATCAAACATCCATGAAATTGCATAATTCGAAAATATCTGATAAAAATCTGAATAAAACCCAACATGAATGGTTAATAGCTTATATGGTGTTCAAACGAAAGAATAAACATGCCTTAAACGAAGATAGATTGAGAAACGAGACAATAATCGCGTGTACGACGCTCCGGGACGACGAACGAACCAAAGACTCCAAGAATCTATGAAGGATCGGCTATGGAGATTGCTTTCTGCTGAACGTGAGAATGGGGGTGGGAGGAGATGGGAGTTGTCGGCTGAGTGTGGTTAGGGTAGGGTAGGTTTTTGTTTTAAATTTTTGTAACTAGGAATAATTTAGGATAATAACTAGTATAAAATAATTAGGTAGATAATATAACATAAATATAAGATTTTAAACTCTTAAAAATACCTAATAATCTGATAACTAATCAAAAATCCCGAAATACTAATTTATAGTATTTTTAAAAATTAATAAAAGTCATTAAAATGACTTATTTTGGCTAAAAATCAACTCTTAAATAAATATATAATTAAATACTAAAATTTTCTTGACAAAATACCTTAAAATAAGATTTTAAGGCTCATAAACTCATAAAATATTTTTGGCTAAGAATTTTGGTATCTCGTCCGTCCACGGTCCCGTCTACGCGATCAAAATAATAAATATTCTCAAAAATCCAAAAATACCATAACTGCGGGTTAAATGATAAAATAAATTTAAATCATGCATATAATTCACATAATAACACATAAATGTCATTTAATCCAAATATAAATTTTTAAATAATTATTTTCCCTAATTATGCATGCGAATTTACGTATTAAAATTTTTGGGTGTTACATTATGAATGTGCGGTAGTAAGATCGCAACACTATCAACCGGAAAAGAAAAATAAATGTTAAACCCAATGAATTGGACCATCATCGATGATGGATTGATGGTAGTCTATGCATGATGATGTCAATGGGTTGATTTATGACTAACTTCAACTCATTTTATTTATTTATTGAACTAATTTATTTTTTGTAAATTAAGTTTTTATTTCTGTTTAAACTAAATTTTGGAAAACTCTAGTATGACTAACTTCAAGTCATTTTATTTATTTATTGAACTAAATATGTCAAGATAATATTTGTAAAGATTTGTATCTTGTAATCTTTCCCTATAAATAGGGGTGTTTGAGTTCAATGAAAATTGCACCTGAGTATTGACTCATATGAATTCTCTCTACTCTCATAAATTCTTTCTACTCATCTCTCTATTTCTATTATGATTTATAACACGTTATCATCACGATGTTGTAACCAACTGAGAATGAAAATAATTCTCGTTTTATTGATGCTATTGGAATAGCACAACGTGTTGTCAATACTCAAATTTATGAGAAATACTCATTGGTGTTCTAGAAGTAGCACAAAGAGATATTCATTGGTGCTCTAGAAGTAGCGGAATGAAAAAAATTGATATATTGATGCCCATGAAATATCATGAATATGTTGATGCCTATAAAGTAGCACAACATAATTTGATATTGAGAATTTGAAGAAATTCATGATCATGATATAATATATTGAGAATTTTGAGAGATTAATGATTACAATTTTGATATATCGAAAGATATTCATGAATTCATGATATAATATGTTGAATCTTGAGATATTCAAGATTAAGATCTGATATAAGATCAAATATATATCGAGAATCTAAAGAGATTTTTAGTTATAATATAATATATTGAGAATCTGAATAGATTCATGATAAAAATGTGATATATGATTTCGTATATTGAGAAAGTGAAGAAATCATGATTGATATCTGATATGATATCAAATATCTATAAATATCATTGAAGAAATTGATCTCATGTCAAAATATATCAATATTGACATATTGATAAAAAGATGCAAGATTGTATCTATATTGAAATATTGATAAAAAGATGCAAGATTTGATAATATTCATGAAGAATATTAATATAAGATCCAAAATTTGAAAATATTCTCGAAGAATATAATTTGATGCTCTTTTGATTGTTGAGGATCTTATGAATTGAGAAATTTAGTACAATTTCTCAAAGAATATCGATATATGATCTAAAATTGTCAATATCCATAAGAAAAAATTATTAAATATATATGTGAAATATATATCAAAAGATATTGACTTGATATCGATTCAAATCATATATTTGTTCTTAATGCTATAGAAGAAGCATGATTTATTATTTGTCACTATTTTTATGAATAGCGACTTGATGTTCAATGATGAACTGCATAGGTTATTGATTGACAATTACGAATATGCGGTAGTAAGATCGCAACACCATCAACTAAAAAAAAAATAAATGTTAAACCAAATGAATTTGACCATCATCTGTATTGAGCAACGATGATTATGGATTCATGGTAGCCTATGCATGATGATGTCAATGAGTTGATTTATGACTAATTTCAAGTCATTTTATTTATTTATTAAACTAATTTATTTTTTGTAAATTAAGTTTTTATTTCTGTTTAAACTAAATTTTGGAAAACTCTAGTATGTGTTTTTATTCACATAAATTATTTTGATGATATAAAATAAGATCTACAAATTTTGTGAATCTATTCTATTAGTCAATATATTGCATGAGATATTGATTATGCAATTTGATGATTTGATAATTTTTATATTTTAAGAATTTATTGGGTTGTTACATCTTTATTCCATAAAATTTGATTATGGATTTTAAATTCCTCAATTTTGATTGTGGATATAAATTTTATTTTTTTTCAAAATCATTTGATTAAGTTATCACTTTTTAAATGAATGATAGAGTATTTTTATCACATGTTATTATCTTACATGTAGGAACATGAATTTAATGTAAAATGACATTCGTGATAGATTGAATGTCATTATTAAAAGTAAAAGATCTACTTGGTGCGTACAAAAATTTGAAAATGAATACAAATTTAATGTGAAATGATATTCGTGATAGATCGAATGTCACTGTTGAAGGTAAAAGATCTACTTGATGTATACATGAATTTGAAAAGGTACGTCCGATTATCAATTTCAATTCATTTATTATAATATCTTATTTATAATAATTAATTTGTTCAAAGAAAGACAATTATGAAAGTTGTCTGATTAACGTGGTCCATTCTTTTAAGTGAATGTGACAGTGCCAATGAACACAGTTGATACACTGTAGTTTAATTCTTCAAGGAAGAATATGTTATCTCTTATCAAGCGAGATATGAATTATGTATTCGGCACAAAATATTGAGATATACGTCACAATCAAGTATTGTACTGAATGTATATCGGTATCTCGTATCACTATCGTACTTGAAGTACGTAAAGAGATTTTATTGATATCTATCAAGCAAGATATAAAAGTTTGTGGAGACCGTTGATGTCTACCCAAATTATATGTTTCATCGTATGTTGATATGAATGTATGAAAGATCTTGAAGATCATTTGATTGACGATGAAAAAAAAATTGATATGATGTGCTTGATATTATAAAATAGTGATATACAATATTGACGTATATGGATTTTTGAATCTAGTAGATATTGATTTGGTTTAAATAGTATATTACAAATCAATATTTCTAGAAGAGCTAGCTAAAGAGCTCCAAAAGTATCATTGATACAATACTTTCAGAGTTTGGCATAATGGATTGAATTGAGCATTCAAATTATATAAATAGTTGAAAGACTATTGATAGTGTACAAAGATGTTAATGAATAAGCCAAAAGTTACTGGATCGATAAATAGAATGGTTTTTAAATCAAAGATCCAGAAAATTTTATGAATTCTTATTGGCTTATCACATTTGATAGCACTATCATAAATGCTCAAATTTATAGAAGTCCCCATATTGTCTGGAATGAATAAATATCGTGGTCCTACGAAGCGCAAAATGATGTTTGCGAAAATACGTATTGAGAAAAACTTTCAGAACATATAATCAAGACAAGCTTGATCAAAAGAGGATATGCATATCAATTTTATGATTATAAATATGTTGGTTTAGTTGATTTCTTTTGCCTCCAATCAACTATTAAACCATGAAAATAAATGCGTCATATTTGGGGATATCTGAAAGATATATTATAAATATTATGAAAAATGCTCATGTACTGAAAGTTAATATTTGTGCGAGAAATGCACTATAATAAATCTCTTGAAGGGATTGTAAATATGTTGGAAATAAATTGAATCTTATGATCAATTATTTTGAGAAATGAGATTTTATGATGCGAAATTCTCATTTATTATTCTTGTAAAACAATGTTTCCAACATTGAGGGGGAGAAAATAGAAGCTACAAGAATATTTGAGATCGATCCCAATGAAATATAAAGTGAACATGATGTTCAAAGTTTAAATCTCAAATACATTATTTGATCTTGTGTATAAGATCGTTTATCTTCATTTATGTTCAAGTTGAACAATTTAAATCGTCTTTAGTGACGAAGAACCCCTTTAAAGAAAATGAGTGAATATCTAAATGTGAAAAGAATAATGGAGGCTCGTCGTTGTGAAAAGATATTAATGTCCTGCAGGACCATATCTTATATTATTTGTAAGTAAATGAAAAAGGATGCTAGAAGCGTGAACGACCAATTATTTCAATGAATCCAATTTGGATTATGTTATTCCTGAAGAATAACAAGTATATTAAAATATGATATTTCACAAACTATTTGGGATCGAAATGATATAATCATTAATGTGTTTTTGTTATTATGCAAAATGATGATTATTTTGAACTATAATTTGTAGAGATTGTCAATAACAAATGATTGAAAAGTGACATGTTGCATATGAGAAAATATTTAGCAAATTTTCTCAAAATATTTCAAGCGGATTATGAGAAAAATATTTGCACTTGTCATGGATGTACTGATTTGATGGTGATACATATTTCTACATACTTGAAGGATTCGATGCTCAAAATATAATTTTTGCCAAACTTGAAGAAGAAAAGATATTTGGTCTTGAAGTACCATATATTTGACAAAATCAGCATCTAAATCAATTTTTGGAAAATAAGTGCATAAGATTGAAATATTAAGAGTTAATAATTTTAAGTGATGCTTGCAAGAGGAGGAGCAATCAAAGTTGTACTATTTTTCTGTTGTCTATGATTTTTCCCACGTGGTTTTTCATAACAAGGTTTTTAATGAGGCAATTAACAAGAATCGCGAGATGTCGTACTTTTTTTCCTTCATTAGGATTTTGTCCCACTGTGTTTTTCCTGATAAGGTTTTAACAAGGCGCATCCATCGTCGGAAAGATATCCAAAGAAAGTATATGGTGTTGTACTCTTTTCCCTTCGTTCATATTTTTCTCACGGGATTTTACTGTCAAGGTTTTAACGAGGCAGCACTCGAGTCCCGATGAAGTCCCGAGCATCCATCTTGCCAAATGAAGATTTTGAAAAATTGGTTTCTTGTGCAAATAATCATCTAAGGGGAGTGTTATAAATATATTATTATTATAGATGATTATCTTTTTAAAGATATGTGATCAAGATAAATATGTCAAGATAATATTTGTATCTTGTAATCTTTTCCTATAAATAGAGGTGTTTGTGACGCAAATTTCTCATTTGTTATTCTTGTAAAACAATGTTTCCAACATTGAGGAGAGGAAATAGAAGCTACAAGAATATTTGAGATCGATCCCAATGAAATATAAAGTGAACATGATGTTCAAAGTTTAAATCTCAAATACATTATTTGATCTTGTGTATAAGATCGTTTAGCTTCATTTATGTTCAAGTTGAACAATTTAAGTCGTCTTTAGTGACGAAGAACCCCTTTAAAGAAAATGAGTAAATATCTCAATGTGAAAATAATAATGGAGGCTGGTCGTTGTGAAAAAAAATTACTGGTCTGCAGGACCACATCTTATATTACTTGCAAGTAAATGAAAAAGGACGCTAGAAGTGTGAACGACCAATTATTTCAATGAATCCAATTTGGATTATGTTATTCCTGAAGAATAACGTGTATATTAAAATATAATGTTTCACAAATTATTTGGGATCGAAATGATATAAGCATTCTTGTGTTTTTTTATTATGCAAAATGATGATTATTTTGAACTACAATTTGTTGAAATTTTTAATAACAATGATATGTGGCAATATGAGCAAATTTTAGCAAATTTTCTCAAAATATTTCAAGCGAATTATGAGAAAATATTTGCATTTGTCATGGATGTACTGATTTGATGGTGATACATATAGAAACATCCTCGATTTGATGCTCAAAATATTGTTTTTGCCAACTTGAAGAAGAAGAAAAAATATTTGGTCTTGAAGTACCATATACATGGTAAAATCAGCATCTGAATCAATTTTTGGCAAATAAGTGCACAAGATTGGAATAAGACGAGTTAATAATTTCAAGTGATGATTGCAAGAGTGGGAGCAATCAAAGTTGTACTATTTTTCTCTTGTCTATGATTTTTCCCACGTGGTTTTTCATAACAAGGTTTTTAATGAGGCAATTAACAAGTATCGCGAGATTTCGTACTCTTTTTCTTTCATTAGGATTTTGTCCCACTGGGCTTTTCCTGATAAGGTTTTAACGAAGCGCATCCATCGTCGGAAAGATATCCAAAGAAAATATATGTTGTTGTACTCTTTTTTCTTCGTTCGTTCACATTTTTCCCATGGGGTTTTACTGTCAAGGTTTAACGAGATAGCACTCGAGTCCCGATGAAGTCTCATCCATCTTGCCAAATGGAGATTTTGAAGAATTGGTTGCTTGTGCAAATAATCATCTAAGGAAGAGTGTTATAAATATATTATTATTATAGATGATGATTATCTTAGTAAAAAGATATTTGATCAAGATAAAATATTTATATGTAAAGATTACGAAGCCTTTGCAGACAAAATTTTTTTATGCCGATATTAAAGTATAATCTAATAAGAAATCCTACATCAACTACTATATCAAAAATCTTTCTATATTATAATAGTTTCACGTCTTAGAATAACTGTTTGGTCTTTTATGTGTTAGGACTGAATTACCCCTAAGCCACTTTCACCCATTTTCTCCCCCCAATCCCCCCACTACACGTTATATTTGCTTCTTAATTTTTAAATTTTTATGTCTCATTTATTATATATATATATTTTAAAAAATCAAATATTTAAAAATAAAATTTAAAGATACGTGTGTTACACATGCAAAGCGTGTGCTAGATGGTTAGTATTAATTATATTATAATGATAAAATATAAATTAAATAAGTATAGAATTTGGTATTAAAATATAATCTAATAAGAAATCCTACATCAACACAAACTGGCGGTGATCGATCTCAAATCTTGTCTTTTTATTAAATGCATAAAAAGAATTTATGAAATCAGAAATCGAAACCGAAAATCGACAGCATCGAGGATTCAAGATAATCATCAATCCATCCCCCTCTAAAATATGAATCAAGTTAGCATATATTCTTCTCTTCTAGGTCAGCAACCAAAAGTGATTTGGCTGGTGGCAGCAGAGCCACCGCCTTCCGTTCCATATTGGTGTATTTTCTGTAGATCCCCTTGAGCTTGTTCTCCGCCGCCGCCAAATGGAAGCTAACCAGTAACTTAGCACAATCCCTGATTCACCAAAAAAAATCAAGATTCATTCCACAACCTGTTTTTCTTGTACATTATTATTATTACACTTACATGAGCTGTGGTTCGGAGAAACCGGTGTGTTTTCTAAGAGTTTCGTTCCAAAGGGGCATCTTATTTAGAGTGGATCTTGCTGCATAGACTGCTGAGGCAGCAATCACCGAGGGACAGTACATTAGTGTGGCATAATTCATCATTCCAAGCTCAGCCAAGAAATAAACCATGTTCTCCACCTATAAAAACCAACCAACACAAGATAAGAATCTTGGGCACAAAAACGAATCAGTGAACTTCTTTCGATGGAACGGTCCGCCTTACATCCGAATCAGTCATGGATGCCTTGATGAAACGGACTAGAAACACGTATGGAGTCGGGACAGTCAAGTTCCATTCCAGTTCACCGAGTATCCGTTTTTCCATGAGCAAGACTTGTTTGTGTGAGTAGGTGTTGTCTGACATGCCAACTAGTTCATTAACCTGCAATAACAACATCACATGGTTAAATATAAGGATGTTTTTCCCTAAATCCAAACAAGTAAAATACTTTTTATGCACCTCAGGAGCCCAAATTTCTTCGTATTTCGAGGCTATCAGCATAGCACTCATGCCCACAAGCTGAAGTTCCCTTCTTGATGTCGTCGTGGCCGACAGATAACGATCCAGGATGTTGATGGTCAGATAAAGAGTCTCCGGAGAAAGCTCGAACTTGTAGTGAACTTGGATTAGCCAATCTATTAGAATGGCTCTCATCTTCTCATTAATTTCCGGCTGTGTATCCATGTAAGCATGTGGCCGGCTTTCGTTCTCGGCCGACTTGTAGTAACTGTACATGTCTTCGACATATTCGACCACTGCCAAGTCATTGTTTACATCTGCAGCATCAATGTCCACTATGTCCTCCTTATGTTTCTCGTTCAATCCGTAAGCAGACTGGAAATCAATCAAAAAGGTCTCTAAGGTTCTGGAAATAGGTAAACAAAAGAAGCTGTAAAAATAAATCACAGAGACAAATGAATATATAGACCTGGCTTCTGGCAGTGAGTGTTGAAGTAAGAGTTGGAGCTTGCTTTCTTGATGACGACTTATGGTGCGATTTCTCAACGAGTTCTTCGACATTTACTACCTGTGGCGGATTCTGTTTTACGTGAACTTCCTCAGTATCAGGGCTGATTTCAATTATTTCCTCTGGATTAGGTTTGGTAACATCTTTCTTCTGAACCGGTCTTTTATGGGGCAGAGCTCCGTCCGCTACAATGGCTGCGTTTCCATTTACAGCCAACGAGTTCTGTAATTCAAGAAAATCCATCAAGATTTGTTAGTGAACGTAGTAAGCTTGAACAAGATGACTATTTTCAAGAAACACACCTTCTCGGCGGCAGCCGCCTGGGCATTGGCGAGTAACTGAGCACAGAAACTCCTGAAGTATCACGAAAACTCGATCAAGATCGATAAAACAATCATACCCACAATCAATTTTCACTAGATGTTTTGTAAAAATTAAAGAAGAGACGATTAAATACCTCGTCGCAGGTCGAGAAACCTGAGGAAGTGGCTTGCCGTTGACCCCACAAGCGGCAACCACATTCCCAATGTCTCCAAGTGCGCGTCGATTCTTCCTTTCTGCTACGATGTTCTTCTGTTTAATGGCCCCTGGAATAGGTGCATCGCCTATTAAATTTCATTGTGGATCAGACAAACAGTAAATTTTGAAAACAAAACGCAAAAGATTTCAAACGAATGAACAAAAAGATGAAGCCACTGACAGAAATTTCTACGCAAAAGTTTTTAAGATATGATTTAACATTCATGAAAAAATGAGTCGAGACATATATCACCATTGCTACGCAAAGGATAACTTAAAATATAAAATACGATATCATTCAAAATCACAGGAGTTCAGAAACTAAAAATAAAAACCAAAAGAAGAAACCCATCAAATTCAACGAACCAAATCGATCAAGAATTCGAAGTATGGCTATCAATAGTCTTTTATCCGATCCCAAATCAAGAATAACATAAAAAGATTGAATCCAATACCTCTGTTCTTCGGCAGAATAACTTGTCTCGTCGCCATTACAGTAAATTTTACCCTTTTCTTTTTCTTCTTTCTTCTTCTTCCTTCTTCAGTCTCTCTCTCCCACACACTTTCAACTCTCTGTGAAAAGTAATGGGAATTTGCAAAAGGGAGAAGAGACGCCTCTTTTTTAAATTAGAGAACCAGCGCTTCGTTCCAACGGTCGTCTGTTCTTGATATCCTGGCCGTTGGATTGGAGAGATCGATCTGACGGCCTGTGTTTATTGTTTGTAAATATGCGTAATGCGCCGCCTTGGGGGTGTTTGTAGCCGTTGGACTTTTCAGTAGTTACCGTTTGAGTATATTTTTTTAGGGTTAATATTGATTGCCATGTCACACGTATATTATTTGCATAATTTGCGCCACAATTAAAAAAAAAAGGAGAAAAAATTAAAATACATAAAAAAATTTCCACGTAAAAAATCTAATTAATTTAATTGTTTTAAAACTTTTAATGTTCAAAGGATGCCTGTTTTGTCTTGTCATGATATATTATACTTTTTTTATGTAAGACTTGCAAATTTATTTTTTTAAAAGGAAAAAAAATATATGTTATAAAATTTACAAACCAAAAAGAAAAACTCCCTACGAATATATTATACTTTTAATAAATCAATTCTGAAAAATAATAATCTAGAACTAAACTCTTCCAACTCGATATTTCTATTAAGAAATTAGACAAAAATTTATTTAACAACATTACATGAAATGAAATTAAAATGTTATGAAATTTATTATTCTCCACGTTCCATTATTTAGGTTGATCTGCGTTTATTTGTATAAATGAAAAAAAAATTAAAAAAACTCATAATATACCCTTATTTCTAATCATTTCTATTATATTTAAAGAGCAAAATTGTGAATTTTTGTTTAATCATAATTTTAATCACAATCGTAATCAATCACAGTAAACAAATTATTATTTATCCATAACACTTTATATCATACCTAATTAATTTAATAATCACCTAATAAATTATATCTTCACAATCCTATCAACATAAATAAACATTACATAGTCCACTTCCATACTTAGCAATCTTTCCATTTTGTTTTAATTATCAATTTACTCATATTAAATTAAAATCATTGTTCCAACTTTTTTTTTTACCAATTTAATCATATTAAATTAAAATCATTATTACTTTTTTTTATCTTATTAAAATATTTATTAAATATAAGAAAAATGAAACCTTGTTGTAAAAAATTACAATACCAAACACTTTAATTTGTATGAAAACACATATAAATCTAAATGAGCAAGACAGATGGAGTAATATATATAGAGTTATATTTTAATGCATCGGCCTATCTGGAAGATTATCGCCAAGCCATACGAGAATGTTCTATAGTTCAAACCCGTGCCCCGAACGATTCTCCAATTGTTTGGCAACCCCGCTTGAGGTTTACTATCGACTGGATGTGGATTCGAGTTTTCAGGAAAGGACAAATAAGTGTGAAGTAGGGGGGGACTGCTTCGAACTCATGATGGTGGAGTGCTGGCAGCATTCGGCAACACATTTCTAATGCCGGATTCAATAATACTTGGGGAATTATTTGCTATCCGCGATGGTCTCAAAGTTGCTCGCTCAAGGAGATTCCATAGAATTCTAAGTTTTTTCATATTTACTTTTGATATTGCAAGTAGTCACAGAGCCGTCAAGTGATTTAAGTTATGTTGGTTTATGTGCTTTTGATAGAGTCTCTGTGCTCTAGATTTTTGTAGCATTTCTTTTTCTCATACTAAGAGGAAGACTAATGAAGTAACTTAATCTCTAATAAAATTTGTTCTTTCCTCTCCTATGCCTTTTTTGTGGGTGTCTGGGAACTTTCTTGCTTGGTAAAATTAACTTGTAACTCAAAATATTATGAATTTTTTAATGAAATTAGAAGTTTCCATAAAAAAAATGACATCCATATTAGATAGATTTTCAAATCCGTTATATTCACCGTTGCATTTACATAAGTTAAGGGAAAGATGAATGTGAAATTCATTCACATAATTTCATCCAAACAATTAAATGGATTTGAAATCGATGAATTGAAAATCGTAGCTTCAGATACTTAAATTCAAGCACAATCTTAGTGCTTTCCACAATTTCAGTACTGGAGTATTTGAGTTGTTATAGCTTGTCATTAACCCTAATGATCCAAAATATTAATATATTAGTTATTTTTAAACTCCACAAGAGTCACGAGATGATGTGCTGAAGATTGTAATTTTAATAGGAGCTTGGATATTATAGTTGTAGATTCATCCCTTACATATACACACATGGATGTTCTATGTATTACATGGAGTTAATAATGCAGAAATCAAAATATGTGTGTTTGCTACCACTAATCTATTTCGAACGCTGACACATTCGAGTACGATAATATTGTGCAATTAAATAACTATGAAGTTCAACATTCAAGGGCTCCACCTATATTATATAATGGAGAAAAAAATCATTTTAGTCTCCTAGCTTTAAATGTTTTATCTTTTAGTCTTGTAATTAATCAAACTTGGGTATTGATATGTTAACTTTTAAATTTTAGCTATTTTGATCATATTTTAATCTAATTATTCAATTTCAGTCAAAAAGCGCTGACTAGACTATAAAATCCGATTATATGGCAATAAATTTGGTGAATGTCTTATTTTTTGCGTGCATCGTCCAGAGTTTGCTCTTTTTTAAAAAGAAAATTTTATAATTTTGGTATGATTTGATGGAGATATGCTATGTTTTGAATCTGTTTTAATTTCTTTGTGAAAAATAATAGCAATTGTTTTCCATCACTGATACACACAGGCACACATTCGATGGCTCGAAAAATAAGCACATAGAAATTGGCATTCAAGCTATATTTCAGCACAAATGGCCATACGAAGAGAAGCTCCGAATCGCAAGATCATCAAGAATGAATTAACAATTGAATGAAAGGCAGAAGGTGTTACAAACTACTAGCTATGAAATAGGCAACACAAAAACCATGCCTACTGACGAATTGTAACGACTAAGGGGACGGGGCCGAACCGATCAAACTCGAATAAAAAGCACACACGAACACACACTCGTAGTTATCTTGCATCAATCGAAACGTAAATCTCGGTTCTTACAGCAGTGCATCATCATCTGGACCAGCAAGCAAGACCTGGTGAATAGATCACCATTTAGAATCTTGTTTCAACAGAATCCGAATTCGATCATACATGAGAAAGAAGTTTTCTAGCGTTTGTGAGTGTAAAAAATAAGATTCATGACAAGAAAGCTACTTACATTGCAGTCAGAAGCATACTTTCTGGCAAGAATCAGGGCTCCGTTTCTGTCGTTCTCGGAGTCGAACACGAGCACAAAAGATTGTCCTTTTCGAGCCTGCCAAAACAGTGACTTGGCTGCAGAATTACCTCCTCCTCTGAACCCACATAGCTGAAAATTAAAGATTATTATCGAAAAGATTGATATCAGATTCTCCAGTTATAAACCTTGATTTTTTTTCTTAGGATTGAAGTTCACAGTTAGTTTCAGGTACATGTTCAAACAGAAGTGTGAATCATATGATTACCACCGTCTATACCTGCATCGACTTCGAATATGAATCTCTGGCCTTGGTGATCCATCCTCTACTAAGCTTGATTCTCGTTTTCCCAACGTGAAACAAGTGTACGGATTGTGATGAATAATTCCGTCCATTCATTTGAGAGATGACAACCTGTAAACCGAAGAGAGTATTAGCATCACAAAGATAGATATTCCAAGAATTATTTGAACATTGCATGGCAATAAACTAAGTTCAAGATTGCTCCATAAACTGGAAGATGCAATTTAAATAAGCATAGATTCTAAGGTCACGTACATTGAAGTCATTGTTTGGTTTCCGCAAAAGTGTCTCTACATAGCCTGCCAAGTTAACAGCTGTAGGGAAAGTTAAAAATAAAACCTCATTAGCCTTCCTCTCCTTTCAAAATTTTTTACGTAGTCTAAGTTGTAACAGGAATTAAGCATGAAGAGCGACTAAGGTAAACCCATGTAATACTTCAATGGCATAAAGATGGGACCTTAATTCTTCAGAGAATCCATTAACCATACACCAACCTTTATCGATAGGACCATCTGTTGTCAGACAGATCTTTTGGCCATTTGAGACTATATCCACTTGCAGAACTCGACCAACATCAATAGGCTCCGGTGCATAAACGGACTTGTTCGCACCTAGAAGGGGTGAATAGATGATGTACTAAGATAAAGATCAAAGAAACTATACACAGATTTTTCTCCTTAAAAGACTGCAATTAATAAAAATTGGTTGAAGAAACGTTGTGCCCGGTATCATTGTATTCTCAACTTTGGATAAAATTTAAAAGATCAAGCATAGTGCTCAATCCTACACTAGTATTATGTGGATATGTTTAGTTTCGCATGGTACCTAACTTATACTTTTTATGCATTATGGATGATGAAATGAAAAAGGTTGTTGATTTTAGTTGTCCCCTTCCAGCTTGATATGATGTAAGAAATACACAAATTCAACGAGAAACAATGCACCATAAGCCAAAAAAAAGGAAGTACTGATACCTAATATAGGCTCCCTGCGGCTGGATTGAGAAGACAAACGATACCATTGTACTGAACATTTTGCAAGCTCTGCTGCTTCGTTTGAGCATGAATGAATCCGTAAAATGGAACCTAACGACTGAGAACCACATAGCTCATATAACTGATTTGAATTGTCCTCCGCCTTCTTGCTCATTTCCAACTGTAAAGCAGGACGACATATAAGTCGGACTAAATTGAGGCTTGAAATAGAAATTTTAATTATGACAAGTCAAAACTGTAGTAATAGAGCTATCCAACAGTATCTGCAGAAGGGTAATGGAGGAAAATGCCAGACCTCATTTCTAAGTTTAACTGAAACCATGCATTTCTCTCTAATTTGAAATCTCAGTTCTCGAAGTTCGTGTTCCATCTCCATAACCTTCCAAACATAAAGTAATTTGTAATTAAATCGAATGAAATAGCAGGGAAACAGAAAACCATCAAACAGGGAATGGTGCGAAATATAGCCAAACAAAGAGCACAATATTATGACATCGCTCACAGTTTAAGAGATCCAAAAGTTAAAGAATGGATATCAAGTAAACGGTTTCAGTAAAGTTGTAAAGGAACAACTTCAAAGGTGATTCTGACACGAAAAATGAGTAGTTCTCTCCAATAAAATTAAAAATTGTCACAAAAGGGTGGATCTGGATATTGCCGGGAGATGGCGGGGTGAGTTGATGGAATGATCTTATACACTTTGCGGAGAAATTTAGAATTTTAGAAAAATTACAAATGATAAATTTCTTTCGTATGAGGGAGCACTCCCTGTGGATTGGCACTACTGTATATGCTTATCAAAACTTAGAATCACAACAATTTCATCACAGAAGCAATAATATAACTTTAATGGTATCTGACAAGGGAAAAGAAAGATTAAAAGTGATTTTTATGACACGATTATTTAAGTAACTACACCCAAAGTTATCAGTCTCTACTAGAAATTGCATGAACTAGCCAAATGTAGCTGAAGCAATATACTGTCGCATCTCAAAAGAATGCTTTAACAACATAATCAAATCAAAAAAATTCAAGAATTGCTACAAAATTTCAGCTACAGTATGAAAGTGATCATGTAAATTTCAATCTAGGATAAGAATGTGAACTACATTAACCAACATATCTGGCCATTTATAAAACGAATTAATGTGTCAGCATGGGGTAATCGTATTTAAAAAAGTCGCGAAAGGCTACAAAAGAACATAGCTCCACATAACCGTTGCGTAAAACCAAAAAGGCTATTTCAACATACTTTAATAGGCTGATGCTTTAATTTGATTCTTCTGGATTCTTGAACCTCTTCGATTAGTCCCTCCAATTCCTGTAAGTTTGGAAACTCTAGACATCATTAAAAAAAATATGGAATCTGCAGCAAGGATAATCGAGGGGGAAAAGGTAGATGAAGGCTTGAAGCTGCTCAAAGGTCAGTTGCCTAGGGGAACTGGTAGGTATATTTGAAAGAAAACCTATCATTTTGTTCGATTGGATTTCTATAGGAAACAAAGTAGGATAAATAAAAACAAATGCATCAAAGATGAAATTTTAAGTTTATTACATTTCCCCACAGAGCCACAGAGGTATGTTTCACATTTGAAGCAAAAGCAAAAGACTTGTTACCTGCTGTTTCCCTGAACTTTGGTTTCTCTCTTGTTCCTCAAGGGCTTCTCCGATCCTCTGCACAACTGCTCTAGCACTCTCGATTTCAGCACAAGCAAAAGACTTCTCTTGGTTGACTAACTTTTTAGCATCTTCAGAAGCCTGCAAAACGAGCAACTTCACTTGTACAAAATCCATAAAGGAGAGAGGAAAATATTTTACAGGTGAGTTCTTGAGGAAAAACAAAATAACCAACAAAATATTGGAGCCAAAACAAAATCGAATGATACGAATAAGATAGTTTTTGTTTTTTAAATACAAATAAGATAGGATGTATATGTCGGATATGCAGAAGGTAAAGATCAGATACTTATAGCAGGAAATTACTGAAAGTAGAAGCTTCTGCCCATACCAAGCTACAATCTACGAACTAATTTCGTATGAATGCGGCAAATAAATGTGGCAACTATGATAAAGTTTGTGTTGTGCGTGTCAACCTGCTTTAGAAAGTTAACTAGCTTTTTCACTTCAAACTTCTCCTGAATTAGCTCGCCTTCTTTTTGAGTCAATTTTACGGCCAAAGCCTCTACCTGGAACATCAACAAATGAGCACTATCATGTAAGAATTTAATAGCATATAAATCAAAGAAATATGGAAAGATTACACTGGATGAACAATAGTCGGACAGCTAAAGTTAGTATGCATACGACTACAAAATTAACATAGAATTGCATGAGAACCACCTAAAAGAATAACATCTTTTTGTTCTTGGTGTTTGAATTTGACGATAAAGAACTCAACTTTTTTCTTTTTAGGTATGATTATAACGCTCTATTGGCAATTGTAGCAACACTGACCAAACCTACAGTAACTGTAAATTCTATGCAGCCACCATCTTTACCTGCATGATTCTAGTAAGCTTTTCGAAAATATTTTGTGTTTCTTCCAAATCAAGCTCATCGGGGCAAAAGAGGAAACAATCATACAAATCTGAGCGTTGAAATGGTTAACTATTAAATCGTTGATTTTGGATGCTCTTTTACGGGTGATGACTGACGAGTGATGATACAAGGGGTGAAACAAGTTCCGAATAATACAAGATCTAACAACCAACTCACAGATGCAGTAGGGATCTGAATAAAAGGTTCGTGAATAATCAGTAAAGAATCTAAAATGACATAACACTATAATCACCATAAACTGACCATCGAAATAGCCTTTTCCACATCTTCTTTGTTCTGACCAGCCAATCGTCCTCTCAGATATTCCAACGCATCCCTAAGCTTCTTCAGAAGCACGTGTCCATCTAAAGAAACTACCTCCCTAAGTTTTGCCTGAATTCCACAACAGATTTCATCATTCATCCCATCATTTCTTTTTGTCATCAATCTAAAGTTATAGGAAAATTTCCAAGAAAAAAAAAAGTCCTTATGTTATGATACCCCAAAATTAAAGGCAGAAGCAAAGTGGCATTAAAGGACCTCATCTGACAACTTAGCTGCAGCAGCCAAATTCTTATCGAATTTGCTGGCAAGATCACGAACAGACAAACGCTTATGTTGTTCCGTTAGCTGATTTGTTTCCTGAACAACCACCTCCTTCAGGGGTGGTCCCTTAATGTCCTCCTTGATCTCTTCTAAAATATGATTATCAGGTCCTAATTTGTATTTAGGAAACTGATCAGACTTGAAGCTCGCATCTGCTGACACTGACCAAACCGCCGGCACCTCATCGCCGAATTCTGGACTAACCTTCGTCATTGCCCTGAGTTTACGCCCTGTTACATCGAGAGTGGAGTCATTTTATCTCAAAGAAAACAAATGATTCAATCAGGATAACATGTAATCAAAACCTTAAGTAGTAAAGAACACCAAAGCCCAACTCACGTTACTTGCATTCAGAGGAACTACACTAATCGTACATTGAAAACAAGGAATCAATCTGAATAAATTTGGCTGAAAATGCAGTTATATGGCTAAATTATAAAAAAAAAAGTATATCTATAAAATGTCTTCAACAATCTAAAAGTAGTAGTTAGAACAAATAAAGGAGTTTAGCACCTGAGCGTGAGCACCAAATCAAGAACTAAAAAAATAGTTTTTCCTCACAAAAACAAACAGCTAGAGCAGCCAAGAATAGGCTTTGTAAAAATAGCCAAACACAGAAAACTGAAATTTTTACAAAGAAATACTTCTGTCAAGAATGATCTCTCACTATCCCCAAAATTACAGCACCAATTGTACGTCGAATATGTATGGAGAGAAAAAAAATAGCCAAACTCCCGAGAAAATCGAATCTTTAGAGGTTCATTTCAGAACCGAATTCTTGAGATAGCAAGAAGGGTTGACAGGACAGATGAATTATATGCGCACACACACAAAAAAAAAAAAGAAAGAAAGAAAGAAAAAAGGAAATCGTGCATAATTGGAAAAGGCCAAAAAATTAAAAAGGAAAAATCTCACTCACAGTGACAAATTATTATTGCATACAATGCAGAGAGTACTACAGTAAGAAACGATGGCGCAGACTCATGTTCTCCATCAAGAACTCGTTAGGCAGAAATGGATGACAAAAAGAAGAAAAAGAACCCAACTTTCACATAGAAAACGAGAAAGGGTTGGCAGCCCAGAAGAATTTAATGCATGAAATTGTAGTACAAATCAAACCAAATTAAAAATAAAAAATAAAAAAAAATATCTAACCTACAGTAACAGAGAACAGTTCCCACAAAATTCACAGAATATACTGCAGTAAGAAGCAATGGAACATATTCACATTCTTGACTTGACCGGCGCCTCTATTCTTCAGCTGTGGAGAAATAACAATAATAGATAGAGAGAAAAGATTGGCGCAAGCAAGCAAATATGTGAAGGGAAGCAGCTGAGGAAGAATATGTAAGCTTTTTAAAAGCAAAGTGAGAACTGAAAAGCAAAAGGCTTGACACCATTTGTGCTGACACCATTCTTGCCTCTATAATTCAGTGTCTCTCTCTTTTACTTTTTTTTCCCCTTTTCTCCATCGCCACCCCCAGTCAAAATCCCTCTTGGAACATTGTGAAATGACACATTAGTCCTCCGGAGTCCACCTTTGAAGATTTTAAGTTATATTTTGTATTTATTTTGTATTTTCGAGTTTAAAATCAAAATTTCATATAAAAAACAGATAAGATATGGTAATTATAGATAAATTAAAGATAAGTTGGTTACTATATATTTTTTAACGTTATGAATATTGCATCGATGAGGATATATTTGTAACTTCATTTATACTTCACCAAATTAATTAATTAATGTAAGGTATTGATTTTTAATTAAATAGTAAAACTAACATAACTATCGGTTTCCAATGAAGATTTTGAAACATTTCCTTATTATTGAATTGACTAAAACAAATGTTAGTGAAGCAACTCTACCAAATATGAGAAAGTAGTATTGATTTAGAAACAGATTTGTTAGATATATAAAAGCATATTAATATAAATGTGAATGGTAAATATTTATATATTTAGAGTTTCAAAATCATAAATTTACAACTTTAGGCTTTAGCCCAAGTAAAGACCCATAAAATTTAATAGCTAATGGCTAAACTATTATTGATTAACTGTCTTATAAAACGATGTCATAAATACTTATCCGTAAAACAAATCTACCTCATCTAAATATAATCCACTGTAGAGTCACACAAAAATTCTTATGACGATTATTTATTGGATTTATGGATGGATAATATAGTCAATCTTTAGTGGAGGGAGGGTGGCAATAGTCAATCAATTGAGAGTAATGTGAGTAAACAAACAGCCTGTAAAAATTGGTGTCTGTAAATATAATTGTGGGTTTCAGTTAAACAATAATAATAATAACAACTAAAAAGAGCTTCTAAGCAGTGTTCAAATTGGTGAATAGATGAATTTTTGGTCATAGATTGGGAGTTCGATTTTTCCTACCAATACCTTCTAAGACTAGTCTGTCACACATGACTTGTATAGTATGGTTTATCTGGCTAACGTAATTTGTAGGCTATTGCATTAGTTCAAAAGTTTATCAAATGCACACCAAAGATAGCGGCCGGATTCCCACGTCACAAAAATAATAATAATAACTAAAAAGAAAGAAAGGACAGTAGCCACGCGCTGTCCCCACTCGCCGCTCAATGAGGTGTTCCACCACCCCAAGCGTAATAATCGATGCGCACGATGGCGCGTGATCGTACGTGCCCTAAAACTTGACAAAGAATTCTTCTGGCCGCGTTTTGCGGGTTATTGATGCGTGCTCATATTTACAGGCTTATTATGGGTAGTTTTTCTTTCTTTTTTTTTTCTACTTTTTTTTAAAAAAACAATTATGAACGGAGTTCGATGTCTCGATGTTTAGAAAAAATCTTTGGCATTATCATCTAAGCGGTTTATAATTACTTATTTTTAAAAGTTGTAAACACTATCTTAATAACTCAGCCTTAAAAAACTAATTACAACTATTTTTTGAATGAATTATAGGAAAATTGTTTATAAACTTTACTTTTGATGATGTTCTTAATTCTTGTGAAAAATAAATAAGCGAATGTATTTGGGACAGACGACATATTTGTTGTATGAAAGTTTATATAATTTACATTTCATATAAATATAATATTTATTTGATATTATATAAATTTACTAATTATGTTTGTGAAAGTTGGATGAGCCGTTTGTCCTTTTGAGTGACTTCACGACAGCTTTCGATGATTACGACTATCACATTTCATTTTGATCTATTCAGTAAATTAATTGAGTGTTGTTTAACCAATAAAGGGGAGGCAAGATTATATTTCTACAAATAAAAAAATTAATATCACCAGTTAATTTTTTTTATAAAAAAAAAACTTGCAGTAATTTTTTTTCAAGTTTAAAAAGTTAAATGACACAAATAGAAACGTTCAATTTCATCTAACAGACTGTTAGATGAGCATCATCATCGAATATCTAGCTACGACTATTTTTCATTAGGTTTTTTCTAACTCCGTCGCCGAGTATATTATATTGTACACAACTAATCATCCGTAGCAACTGTTTGGTAAGTTAACCAAATATTTGACAAAATAGTAGTCACCTTTTCTAATGACAAAAATATATCTTATTAATTAGTTACTATTTCTAATTTCAACAGGATTGGATTTGTTCACGATGATATTCTAAGTGAAGTCTTAATCATTACATCAGTTGGGACATATACTACTTTTGAGCTTTGGGTTCTATTATCCCATCATTATCATTACTCTCTAGCAAACAACTTCTAATTTATATATAGAGGTTGTATTGATTTACCATCCAATGATGTTTTTTTACGGTAAAAACTTGTAATATTATTAAAAAGAGTTTAAATCTTTTGTACAAGATCTACTAACCAAAACGATAACATTCCAGACTCCCAAACAAACGAGAAGGGAGAAAAAATTGTAAAAGAAGCTAGCCTATGGGCTATGATATTAGTCGATCGACGACAATGGTTTAACTTAATAATATATATGACGAAAAGCCAATAGATCTTTCACATTCTTTGCAAGAGCGCCGATATAACTATAATCCTCTTCTGGCTGTTTGCACCGCCAAAAAAAAATCCGAATAGATATCATGAATTTCCAATCCTTTTCCTTGCACCAATTGCAAACCTTCCATAATCGTTGTGAGCTCTAAACAACCGAGTGAGGCTTTGATATCTTCTTTCCAAACGTCAATAGAACCTATGGTCTCTTAATACTCCTCCCGCTGCAAAGCTATTTAATTGTTTCTGAAATGCAGCATCTACATCCATCCTCAAGTGGTTAAGCCTCGGTTTTTTCCATCTAACCTGTGAAAATAAGCTTCTATCTACGCACGAAATATTCAATAATTCCCGAGCTTGTCGAAAATCCATTAACATTGAATCACACCATTCAAAATCCCTTCTGGTCGTAAACCTATTACTATCATGGCCTATGCGTATACGATTCTGCCAAATAGCCCACGTCCTCATCGCAATAAGATTCAAAATCCTTAGTACACAACACCTTCAACATCCATATAAATACATCCATAATACCAAGATTTTTTACTTTTTTAAGAAAAGGTTTGAACACAGTACCTTTCCAACATGGCTCGTGAAAGGGCACCAAAAGAGTGCATGACATGTAGAATCATAAGCATTTTGATAGAAACTACAACCTCCAGAAACTGGAACATGATGCCCATGTAGATTTGCCACTATTGGGATGATCTCATGTAATACTCTCCACCAAAATATTCGGACCTAAGGGGGGATTGCGAGAGACCATAAATATTTCCACCACCTTTTCGCATGAAACTTGGAACAATTGATCGGTGTATCATAGAACCAGATATCCAACTTGTACCCATCTCTAACTGAATATTTGTCTTTTGAATCAAAAAACCAGAATCTTGGATCTTCTCTGCTGGAGTTCGAAATTGGGGTTTCCAATATTTCATGCGCTGAGATTGGAGTAAATAAATTTCGCACCAAAGAAGCATTCCAAGTTCCATTATACATGAGATCACCAACAGTCTCATAGCCATTCAAAACACCCATACGACAGATCGGGCGTCGACCTCCTGGCAGCCAAGGCTCCTCGATTATTGCAATTTTGGATATTCCAGAGCATACTCTCCACCCAATCCCTCGTCTCAACAGATTACGGCTCTAAAATATTGATCTCCATACATAAGAGGGATTATTACCCAAAGAAGCATTCATAATGTCTTGATATTTGAAATATCCCTCTTTAAGAACACGAGCAACAAGAGACTCCGTCTGATCTATAATTCTCCAAATTTATTTTGCCAAAAGTACTTTATTGAAATATTCAAGAGCTCGGAAACCCATACCTCTTATACATTTAGGCCGACATAGGAAACTCGAAGATTTCCAATGCATTCGATTTCGCCCCTCATTAGATCCCCACCAGAAGTTCGCACACTCCCTTTAATAGCCTGGATAACTTATTTTTGCAATCGAAAACAAGACATTGCATAAGTAGGTATGGATTGAATATCATATTTAATCAGAATTTCTTTTCCTCCGACCGAAAAAAATTTGGATCCTCAACCTTGCATTCTCTTAACCACTCTCTCAATAAGATATCGAAACTGTAACTTCTTACTACTTTGAAAGAAATAGGAAGCCCCAGATAGACTTCATGCCCCTGGAATTATCTTATTACATTATTATAGTAGAGACTATTTGATAAACTAATTTTCAATTAATTTGTGAAGTTTGAGGTGAAATTACGATCATATCATAATTTAATTCCCAAAAAAAAACAAATTTATTAGACAAATTAGTCATTTAATATAGTCTCCTCTTTTTTAGCCATTAGATGTTATCTTATTTACCAAATTGACATTCGCTATCTTTGTTTTTTATTTTTAAAATTTTAAATTAGATAGATATCACTCTTAAATTTTTGAATCTCTAATTAATCTCAATGTGAGTTCTAAAAATAACATAAAAATTAATTAACATAAAAAAATTATGTATGTACGCATCGTGTGCAAAAGATGCTAGTTTCTTTAAACATGACAACTAACTATGTCCGTCTCTGATCAGTATCAGAACCGGAAATTTTTGTAATAGAGAACGTAGAAAGAGTATATATAAAGTTTGTAAAATTTAAGGGGAAAAGTCATTTTTTTGTGAGATTAAAATATACGTGGAAACTTTTCGAATCTATTCCATATTGATACAAAACCTAGTAGGGCTGATTTGCATAGTAGCTAATGATGGGTTGATTAGATAAAATTTGGCTAATGGACAGAGCTTCCTTGTAACTTTAGATTTTATTATATGGGTGGGGAGCATTTGGTAGGTAGTATAGCAAAAACTTAACGCCTTTAATAATGACTACTAATTAGCGGTTGAGCTCTCCAAATGGGATTTTAATTTAATTTATATATATAGCTAGAGATGCATGTGACCCTAAAATCCTTGATTATATTATGGACCACCCTATTTTGTGAAAAGTGATGGATCAAGATAATTAATTGCTTATCCCTTTCGTATTTATATTATTGTCGATGTTATTAAATTTATGCCGCTTTCTACCTTTGATGTCCACAAAGTATTAAACCATTAAACAAATGGGTGGTTCGAGTAATTCGTGTGTGTATACACGAACGAAAAAGACAGTTGAGTTCTATGCATCCAATGATCGAGGTTCAAGAAATATATATTGATCACCTCACACATTCAAATTAAATTTAAACCAGTGGATAGATACCGTTTAATTAGTTTGAGTGATGACATACATAATATAGATAAATAATATAATGTAATAAAAAATAAATAAGAAATGATAGTTAATATAATATTTTATTTGATAGATAAATTATAGTTTATTTGATTTGATTGATTAAATTTTATATAAAAATGATAAATTATCATTTTATCGTTTTAACAATAAATAAAATGTGAATAATATTATCTATAAGGAGTAATTAATATAGTAATTTAAATTCAATTATTTGATTGATGTAAGATAAATTATTAATTATTTGATTGATATAAAATTAATAATTAATAAATAGATAAATAATATAACGAGAAGAACGCGAGATTGGATGAGATAAGTTATGCATAAATTAATAATACATTCAACCAAACGGTAACGTGAGAATAGTATTACCTCGTGCTAGCATCTCATGATCAGTTGTTCATCGGGTCTTCTTTCGATTTGATATAAAAAAATCCGCCCGATTTTTTTAATATATTTGATTGATTTGATGGGAAAAAAAATTATCACTAAACGATGAAGTAGGTATATGTAACAACGTTGTTTACGAAGTTATAACGCATGTCATTCTCTTAAGAATAATTAATCTTTTAATAGTGACGATATTAATATAATTAATTAGAAGTGAAAGTTACGTTACTGCATATATATTATATATTATGCATGTTATTTTAGATTTATTTTATTTTAAAATAAATGTATTCTTGTATCTGAAAATAGATCTACAAAGAGTGAAACAACTTGAGATTCAATGGTCACACCAATAAATGTCATGGATATTGAGTCGTATTCAAAGTTCGTTAAGCAAAAAGTGCATATTTAATGACGTCTTATCAACTAATTCGATTAAATATTCTACAACTAAACCCTATCAATTAATTTTTAATAATTTTTTTTTGAATTTGATAGCAAGATATGCACAAGATAAAATCGTTTACGTGCATGTTGCCTATATTGACTTGTGCATTTTTCCTTAAACCAGCGTATGCAATGGGAGGGACCAATAAGATCCATCATCCCATGAAGTTAAATAAAAACATATATTTTTAGGAAAATAACATTTTTGTAATGTAATTAGCGCAATTTTTTAAAAAAACAATTATTGTTTATCTTATCGATCAATTTATGATTTTAATCAACTAACTTGCACTATTTTTTCAATTTTATTCATTTGTTTTTGGAGTGTTCAATGATCTCGGACACGTCAACAATCAATATCTGATGTCACGTCATAATTTTTTGATATCATATCTTTATTTCTCACAGACATTTCAACGTTTCGATGAAAAAAGACCAAAATTGAATGAGGCAAATTAATTGGCTTAATTAGACTACGAAATGACCAATAAAAATGATCAAAAATGAAAAATAGAATGTTTCCACGTCATTAAAAAAATATAAAATACAAGCCTAAAAATATCGAACTCCCTATATTTGTATATTTAGTTTTTAAGATATATATACTTTATCATCGGTAGACCATACAATATATATAAAATATCTAATATAAATTCATTTAGTTGAAGGTGAACGGATCGAGTTCGAGGCACAATGGACTCGGTACAGAGATTAAGCTATTTATTCATGTAAAATAGCACGATTCGTTATCTCAAAAAATAAAAAAATAAAAAAATAGCACGATTCGAACGTTTGGTCTTATAAATCGTAAATGTTTTATTATTTACTATATTAATTAGAATTTTTTTAATTTAATCATTTTTTTCCTCGTGAGAATTTATACGAAAAAAAAAATTTGACGAGACATGACAAAAAAAAATCAACAAATTTTATGGATTTTCTATAATATAAATTAAAATTTGCAGTGTAATAATTTCGTGGTTTTAATTTCACCTTTTGAGGTCAACCCGAAGGGAGAAGATGAATACATTTTCACACTTGATGATTATTCCTTTTGGCGTTCAACACATCACATGGTGGTAGGGTTTCAATTTCAAAGCAGCCCCCCACCAGCGCAGCTAGCTAGGCCTTTCTATTTCATATATCATCTTCTAATTTGTTTTATATATTTCAATTAATTAATAATACATTTTTCTATAATAATAAATTAATGGTGCATTTACTTTTACAAGCATGTAAAAAAATATTAACATATATAATTTGGTATGAAATATTTGACGCCATGAGATGAGGTTCGCAAGATTGAATCATGACGTCTCAAATTGAGCTTTATTTCATAAAATTGACTCATAAAAAATCATAAAAGTTTTTGTATGAATATAATATATAGTTGATGGTTTCCAAGTATTATCCATAAATCTCACTCCTTGCTTTGTTCCAATTAATAACACTATTATTTGGAGTTTTAGTGGGAATTTATCACTCTTTAAATTACACATTATACGAAAATTTTCATGTAAATACATGAAAACATTAATGAAGTTTTGTTGGACATTTCACTCTAAATATATGTTGAATAAAAAAATCAACTATCTTCGTTAAATATGTTGAATAATAAATAATTATATAATATATGTCGAAACTCAAAATCATGTGCCGACTCTTATCGTGTTACTTGAGAGAAGTCCAGGAACTAAACAATATATAATAGTACTGACGGGCCACGGTCCATTTGTACTAAGGGTAGCCCACTGAGGCCCAATTATGACCCGTCATATTGTTAAGCCCAACAAAGCAATGGTAGGGTTTTTTTTTTTTTTTTTTTTAACAAAATATTTTATTTTATATATATATATATATATGAAAAACTACAATTTTGGTCCTTTATATTTGTAACTTTGCGATTTTCGTTCTCTATGTTTTCATATTTCAGTTTTAGTCTTACATGTTTCGATTTTTGCCAATTTCAGTCTTTTTTATTCGAAAATGCTTGCGTGTTACTATACACTTCAGCTCCACATCAGCAATGCATTGGTGTCATATCAGAAAAAAGAATAAAATTGTCAAAAAAATAAAGATAGCAGACTAAAACTGAAATCTAAAAATATAGAAAACCAAAATCGCAAAGTGACAAATATAAAGGATTAAAAAAATAATTTTTCTTATATATATTTATAGTTAAATTTAAATTCTTTTATTTAAAAACATTAAACTTTCTGGTCCTTGGTTGTACCCATCCGGATAGAGAGAGATTTTCAAAGTTTTCAGGGCACAACTACGTGACAAGCCATTTGGCTAGATACATGGTACATTGGCTTACGCACAAACATTACAATTCCCGATAATGTTCCATAATTTACTATTTTGGTCCTCGTGTTTTTCTTTGAATATGTTGTAGTTTTGAAAATTTTGGTCATTTTCCACAAGGTTACTGATGTGGCAGTATCAGCATAACGTCTGAAAAATTATTAAAATTGAAAAAAAATAAAAAAGAAAATAGCTTATTGAATATAAAAATATGGTACGTCGACATAAATATCAAAATTATAAATGAACAAATATATAATCAGAACTCCAATTTCCCTAACATACACACATACCTCCAATTGATTAAACATCAAATTTTATTGAAATATACACAATTAATAGTTCACAAATTCAAAACTAATTTATATGTAAACACATACATACATATATACATATTATACATATTATTATTATTATTATTATTATTATTATTATTATTATTATTATTATTATTATTATTATTATTATTATTATTATTATATGTAATTAACTCGCATCAAATTATATGTGCACGTATGTGAAAAATAAAAGCTAACGTCGTTGACTATTATTGGAATCTGGAGATCGTAGGAAATTGAGTATGAATGTTTGAATATTATATATATATATAAAAACTGGTAAATCACGCACACGATAATTAGCGTGCACAGATTTTTCATGTAATTAAAATTTTCTTAAAGAATATCTTAGCTATATTTTAAGAAAATCTTTAAGATCAGTAGTTTTCATAATCGAAACAATCATTAAACCAATAAATCTTTAAAAACGATTCAACATGTTGAACCGAAATATTGTTATATTGTATAAAATAATAATATAATATAGTAATTGATTTATTTTAAATTTTAAAAATATGTATATGTATAATAATATATATTTACCAAAGTTTAAAATCTAAACAATAACATATATATAATCAAAATATCAAATATAATTATTTATTTATTATATGAACAAAAAAAATCAAAATTAGCTCAAATATTAATAAAATATTATTTTAAAAATTTTAAAACCAAATAATAATGTTAACCAAAAATAAAAAAATTTAAATTTTAAGTATAGGAAATAATTTTTTAAAGGGATATAGGAAAAAAAAATTTAAAAATTATTTTAAAAAAAATTAGATGAATAGGTCGAATCGGTTCAAGGCCGGTTTTTGATCGGGTTTGACCAGTTAATACAATTTGACCGAAAAAATGATTCTTGGCATTACTTTAGACTGGACTTGTGATCGGTTTGCAGTCGAACTAGTCGGTCCGATCCACTCTAGTATTCTAGTTTAAAAACATTGTTTAAGATATTGATTATAATTAACAAATCAATTAGTTACTTTTTAAAATTACTAAAATAAATCTAATTTATTGTAACAACTTTTATTGAATGAAATAAGTGTATTTTTATTCATCCATTAAATTACCAAGTTAGTTACTTTAAGGGTTGATATTTTATTATCTACATACAATTGTATTGATGCACGCTTTGTGTGCTTATATAATATTTTTATAACTAATTTGATTTATATTCATATAAGAGTAATATCATAGTCGTAAAAATTATCGAGAGAATAAACTGTAATTTGAAATGTCGAAATTAAAAATAAAAAAAAAAACACACACAAAATTGTAATATCTATAACACATAAGAGCAATTTTGATTAAAAAATTAAAGATGATGTCTAAGAGACAGATTCTTTATATATAAGAGAAAATAATAATAATAATAATAATAAGAATAATAATAATAACAACAACAATAATAATAATAATAATTATTATTATTATTATTATTATTATTATTATTATTAATTAATAATTAATAATAATAAATCTCTATATATAAAGAATCTCTGCCTTAGACACAATATTTTCATTTGCCGAACTTGCTCTTATGTGATATAAATATAATACTTTTATTTTTATTTTCTTTTTTATTTTTTGAAAATTTTCATATTTTTTCTCAACTAAACATTATAAATAAGATAAATTGAAACATTATAGATAAGATAAAATGATAAATAAATTTTAAATTTATTTTAATATTATTTTATAAATGAAAAAATAAATTTAAATATTATCGAAATAATATTTATACATAACATATAATATTAAATATATTATATGATTTTATACACACACAATGCGTGTGTGCGATTATGCTAGTATAGATAATATATGAAGGAGAGAAGTAAAATAATTAATTTTCAATTTTTTTTAATTATTTCGTTAATATCAAGAAATAGCAGAAATTTTTGGTGGAAATTAAACATATTGGGCACTCATAAATATTGTGTTTTGACAGACCGCTGCCCAAATGCATGTCCAGACACAATACTGTGCTTTCTTGAATCTTCCATGCAGCACAAGTTCTTGGCGTTTCCTGTGAGAGAACAATGACACTAGTAGGACTTGATGTGGTTTATATATGCTCACGATATCGATTCATATAAACGAAAAATTACGAAGTCGACAATAAATATAATTATTTGACCATGTTTTTGTCCAAATAGTTTGTTCACCACTCTCTATGTTGTCTATGTCTAATCAATTTGAGACAAACATATATTGTTCTTTCTCGTTTTATATATATATATATATATATATATACATATAGTTATGTTATGTTGTCCACCTCCCGTGTCCATCTCCATGCCCTCCTATGAGATGACAATCATCCAATGAATGAGATGAATCATAAACAAATGGTTCATCCAATGGATGAGTGCCACCTCATAGATGGGCATGATGGTAGGCACGGAAAATGAACAGTATAACAAAACTGTATATATATATATTCTTTTAACAACAACCGTAATTGTTAAGATCGTGGACTTATGTCTAACTCCACTTCAAAAAAACAGATGAAGATTATAATTGATTTACGATATTTAACAATCATAATAACAACAACGACAACGAGAACAATAACAATGGTTGCTATTATTATTATTATTATTATTATTTTGAAGTTTGGTTGACTCCACTCTTTGTTTTTGAAGACAAGAAGTGAAGAATGGGTGGGCTTCACATCACATGTAATGATCCGTATGCAGCATGTGCCCATTACATTACAAGTAGCTTATCTATCGGATCTTGCCTACTTTCGAGGCACCCTCTCCCTTCACTTATTTTATTTCAATAATAATAATAAATTTTTCATTTTTTGTGTTTATTTCATTTACGCCCTCCAACTATATGATTAATACGCATTTCCAACCTCTCCTCTCTCTTATTACACCCTTTAACCCCCCGATCTCACTACATTTTTATTATCTTACCGCACTTGCAATTGTAAAATAAAATGTAATTAAAGCATAAAATATATATTTATTCCCGACTATATAGACGTCAAATTACAAAGATAAATAGTAAGTCTATTCTGAGACGGTCACAGATATTTATCGTGAGATGGATGAAGTCACTCAATCCATATATAAAATAAAAAAGTAATATTTTTGCTCCTAAGGGGGTGTTCAAGTTGGTGGAGTAGATGAACTCTTGGCCATAAGTCAGGAGTTCGATTTTTCCTGCCAACATCTTCTTGGACTAGCCTGTCACACAGGGCTTGCCTAGTGTGGTTTACCTGACTAGCATAGTTTGCAGGCTATTGCATTAGTTCAGGGGTTTACCCAGAGCGCACCGTAAAATAGCGGCTGGCCGGCTGCGGTGTATAATTAATTAAGAGCAAGGATTTCAAAAATATTGAATTTGATAGGAGTGTAGGGGCAAAATGCAAAAGGGGAAGAAACGTGCAATTATTGTTGATCTGATCCATCTATCTACATGTGCACATGTATATATAAAAGAAAAGGAAGACAAAAATGGATAGATGGTAACGTTGGTTAAATGAGATGGGTTCTTGGGTCCGTACGATTACATCTCCCTTCAGAAAAGCTTGCACTTTCTTCAACCATCAACAACACCCACACAGAACCACTACCCCCAACTCCACCCCACAAGGTACCTAATTACTTAAATCATTCACAAATATTATTGTACATGTTAATTCTACATCATATTCATATATCATCATCTTCTTTATGAAGAATTTAATGTGTGTATATATATAGGGTTGTGTTTGAACTTCATTAATTCTCATTTAAAAGACAAGATTTTGATAGCACATCTCTTTGAGATTTGTGGAGTTGATGAGTGGGTTTATAATATAATGTGATTGATGATTGAAAAAGAATGGGTTTTAGATTTTGGAGTTGAGTGGACTGGATTTAATGTCTGATGAATACAGAGATATTTACGTAGTAGAGTTTAGATAAAGTACAAAACAGAATTCATATGGGTGGCTGTGGGAGTTCTGAGTTCATTTTCTTGTATAAAAAAAAAAAAGAAAGAAAATCTCTTTTGTCCATTTTAATTTCTCTCTAAAACTGAAACATCATGCATGTGCAAAAATGACAGAGGGACAAGAGAATGCTATAATGGACTTGGAGGGAGAAGTGATGGCTTGCGCGTACGAGGATGTTCAAGTGATGTGGTCGATTCTGGACAAGTCCAGGCACACTCCTAATTGCACCACCATGTTTCTACAGAACAATTCCATCAATTGATCACATTTTGCGCCGCAATTTTCTCTTTTTGGTTTTTTGTAGTTGGAAATGTACATATATAAATATATATATCTTTTCGTGCTTGTGGCTGTGGCTGGATGAGGATGACCAAGACGCCCAAACACAAGTCTCTGTTTTGAATTCTGTGGGAGGAAAAAGGGAAAAAAGAGTTTCGAGGAAGTCTTTGTTTGATCAAGAAACATTCGAGTAGTACTGTCACTGTTTCACTCTGTTGTGACCGATTCATTCTTGTAATGGAGTCGAGTTGTGTTTGCTTTGAAACATTTTGAAATCAAGTGATTGGATTTTTTTGATTCTGATACATCCCGTGGCTTAATGGAATCCATGATGATAGGAAGATTAATCTTTAAAAGGGAAATTTCCTAATTCCTAAAGCAGTACACATGCATTACAATGTGTCCCTTGATCATCTAATGTGTATAGTGAAATTTCTGTGTTCTTGAGCGGCTTGATTCGAGTAGATTACTCATGTGTTGATGTTTGTTTCCTTTGCACAAAACTCATCAAGAAATTATCAGAACCTCCAACACTAGTGCACTTGTATTGGTTTAATTCTAAGCAAACATGCAGCCATTTTAGGCATCTTGATGCGTTTTTGGAGTTTATTCGTCTAATGGATGTCCCTCTTCATCTGAACCAAAGCCTGGTTAAAATCCAACTTCTTGTACATGATAAGTTGTAGGTATGTTTGGGACGATGCATCAAGATAATGTAAACCTCAGTAGGTTCTTGCATAAGTCGCCGATTAAAGAGGAATTGGTTTCTTCTGATGTATACCTTTGATTAATAAGAAAGTACTTGTGATCTTCAACGGTCTTTGTATTATTAATTTTAAAAAAAAATTCAAATTTAACATATATAGTAGAGGATTGCAATCCTCCGCCTATCTTTGACAGGGTTTAGTCTATACTACCCCACCCGGGCACTGCTCGGGTGAGGATCCAACGGCTCGGATCACGCGACAGATCAAATGGCCATTGAAGATCACAAACTTGCACTTTTCTTCTTTAATTTTAATCATTTTTTTCTAAAATAATACTAACGTGACACCAATAATGTCTGTCATCGCATAAACAATTTCTAACACCACGTTAACACTCCAAAAATTAATCGACCATTAATAGTAAGACCAAAAATTGAAAACATGCGTGTTCCAAGACCAAAAATGCATGTAATTAATTAATATTGATTTTTTTAAAAAGAAAAATTAATATCAGCAGTACACACACATGACATGCATATAATCAATTACCCGCTTTTCTCCATTCAAATAAATAAAGCAATAAAACCAAATCAGTTTGAAGAATTAATTCAGAGTGTTTCTTTTAATTTCTGCTCATTATAATCCCATCCCATCTCCCGGCCAAGAAAACCAAGAAATCTGGAGAAATGCTGCGTCCAGATGATGTGCTTGTAGGTTCTTTCATGGCAGAGATTCTCGTGCTTCCGCATCACACGCCCACCATCGGAGGCCATGAGACCGTTTCTTTGGCTCCCGATCATTCTCTTGATTGCGACCCAGATGCCATTCGAGTCTACGGTACCAAACACCCCATTGAACTCGTCGGCTATCTCCAACACAATCATCTTTGCGTCCTCCGTGACTTGCTTAACAGTGGCTTCATCAGGATTGAAGGTGGTAATGCTTATGATCAGTTGAAAAGACAAATTTATAATGTTCAGTATCAAGATTTTAATTAATTTCTTGCATGTCATGTACGTGTGTATACTAACACACCAGGTTACGTGCCGGAAATAGCACCAGCAGAGCTGCGTGGAGTGAATGTTCCATGTCGAATCAACGTTTATTCGAATGAGAACCATTTCAAGGAGGTGAAATCCGCCATTGCTCGCGATGGGGGGATGCAGCTTTTTTTGCCAGTAGTTGATCAAAACCAAGAGGGTACCGTATGTATATATGTGTTTCTCTACTCTTCTGTATATTAATTCACATGTACGTACGTTCCAAAGCTTAATTATATTTCTCAAGATGTATATATAAAATATAGGCGTGGAACGATCAACTGCAAAGAAAGGAAAGGCTCTTGGACCTGATTGCGGGATTTTTCACAATAAAGAGATATTAGATGTATGGAATTACATCCAAAAGAACAAGCTGCAACGAAAGAATTACGTTATCTGTGACGAGAACCTGAAAAAGGTTTTCAATGGCAAGCCTAGAGTCGATATTTCCGGCCTAGAGAGTTTGATTAATTTTCTTGTTTATAATCATAAACTCGTAGATGCTGAGTCGTGAGTATGAATGATATATGAAAAGAGAGTGAATGAAAACATTTACATACAACAATCAGAAGCATATATGCATTTTAATTTGTGAACACAATGGTGATTACTTCGATTGCAGATACTTGATATGTGTGATGAGATTTGGTCTTTAATATTCCAATCTTTTATCATATGTTTGGCTAGTATATTTACATGTACTTGAGCATAGTCGAAAGTCTCATGTTGTCTATATCAATGCCTGATTATGTATCTTGTCTATCATGTGACTATATATGGTGCATAAATAATACAAGCTTGGTTTTATCTTCCAATCTGATAACTTCAATAATCACAGTATGATTTATTATTTGGTAATGAACAGGTAGAATAGCTAGCGCATGCCTCCCCGATGTTTCTGTGCCGTTGTGGCTATGGTTCCGGGGCTCGATCGGAAACAGAAGCTTTGGTAGGACTTCCTACAAAATGCAGCTGTCTACGTAGAGAAAGTCGTTGTATGCACAAACAAGATGAGAATGCAACAATAACTTCGAAAAGAAATTAAGCTCGATCAAGTATATTATTGAAATTTTCATAACAATAAGAATCAGCTGATATTCTCAATCTAAGATTAATAATGTCAGGTTACAAAATCACACAATGGCTTGAAAAGGGTACAACTGTGGATGCTGATAGGATTAGCCTTGATAAGATTAGTCGTGCAACGTTCCAAGAATATCATCCTCTCGATACAGATGGTACCTGAAGCATTATCAAGAATACACGACGAACATTAGCATAAAATTTTATCAAACGAATTTAACAGCTTTACAGAAGCCAAAAACATAACTAAATAAATTCCCCTGAAAAATTTATACCTGATGAATTTTATTTCAAGTATAATAATTAATAGAAAAAATTACATGCCATGTCAGAGGGGAGAGGGGACAATATTTCGATTGGATTGGCATACCGAGGAATATTTCCAATTTTGAGGACCACAAACTTAGTAGATTTGCTGGTGGTAAGATCATCCTACCATAGAATATGTGCAAGGTCTCATGTTTTTTAGTCCACAATCGTTGCTTGCAGTGTTCCTTTCGGACTTGGTGTCAGATTTTTAACAGAACAATAAAAATTTGAGAGAGTCGATGGAAAGCTAAATGATTCCATTAGTCTAATGTACTGATATAACACACATTAACTATTCATTCATTCAGGTCCCCAAAGATTAACTAGGAAAAAAAATAGAGAATGATTTAACCAAACAGGAAATACACAATTCACATGACTTACTCTTTTTCCCCGAGCTTAACCTCGGAGCCCCCATACTCGGGAAGCAGAACAGTATCTCCTTCCTTCACATTAACAGGAATGAGCTTTCCTTCCTTGTTATGACATCCAGGACCAACAGCAACTACTTTTCCAGAATTCAGCTGATAAAATTCTCACACAACTAAATTTCAGTACTTCAAGATGAAATATTGAAGCCAATTTAACTTAAAAATTCGCATTTACTTCATCTCATATATAAACTGAAATCTAAGACGACTAACTGAAAATCCATAATGAGTGAGATTGACAAGTAATAGCCAAACTACGAAGCCCTAAAAAATTAGATCCTCCATCTTGCTGAATTTTTTTCCATAATAATCATTCATCCAAATTCATCTGGCTCTAATTAAACCGGACTCGGATTATATTGTTGTCAACAAATCCGCTCGTGTAGTTGGTTTTCAAATGCCTAGAGCTCACCTACTGAATGCGTGTCAAATGAAAGAAAGAAAGCCTAAATTTTTAACTGCAGCAAAGTCAATTACAAAAGACCCATTCCATTTTCAAATGAGATCACGTACATGGTGAATCATGACACAATTGAAAGACAAACCAATCTTCAGAACCAAATCACTAGCATAATCTTCAAGGGAAATCAACAATAGTGGATCCAGCTCAGTATAAAGCAAGGCAATGCAAGAAAGAAACAAATGCTCAACAGAGTAAATGAAACCCATGTCATAAATGAAAATTCGAACCGAAGTCGTGCTTCCGGTGGCATTTTCCAATCCAAAAACTAAAGAGTACTAACAAAAGAAATTCGACCCACATTAAATTTGCTGAATAGAACTAACATTTTAATCTTATTCAACATTTTCAGAAACAAAAAAAAATGATCTTTCACATTTCGAAGGAAGGGTGAGACCTTGGCGGTTCTCTCAGGGAGGAGAATTCCGGAGCTGGTTTTCGATTGAGGGACAATCTTCTCGACCAAAACCCGGTTCAGGAGTGGCATCAAGCGCTTCGCCATTTTTCCTTTCCGTAAAGAATACAGAGCTAGGGCTTTGCGAGGGTTTAAGAAGAGCGTCTCTTTTCTTAATTGACCAAATTAACCTTCTATAGCCATACTTAATTTTTAATTAATAATTAATAATTGAAATTTTATTTTTCCAATTTCTTTTTCTAATTGCATCTCCAAGTAACGATTATAGTTCTAATAATCATAACAATATATAAATATATATTTTTTTCTTTTTTAAAAAAACCAAATTTTATTGTGTTGGAGGAAAATTGATGCCTTGCATTTACATTTAATTGTACCACATAAAAAATTCTTAAATTATTTCACAATAAAGGTCAACTCAATTTAAAATAAAATTTGTTATCATTATTATTATTTTTTAGGATCAAAATTTGTACTTCTTTGTTGTACAATAAATCGAGTTGTATATATGATATCATAATAATAAATAATAAGATGTGTAATAAGAGACATGTCAATCTCTTGAAAGTTTTTTTTTTCTTTTAAAATGGTTGATCCCAAGGAGGACCTCATCTCACATGAGTCAAAGGCTCATTGAATCATGCGGGGTTAAATCGAAGGATGTGTAGAGAGAAAACAACATTGTCAATCCCCAAAGTATACCCCACAATATTTCAACAAAAATATGCTCCACACGAAGATCGAACCCGCAACGCTGGAAAATTTTTCTCACGTTACCTCAGTCTTACCAACTCGCCTATGCCCCTGTTGGCGATGTCTTGAAAGTTTTTTCGACACACTCCTTTGTTCATGAGTAAATCCTTTATTAGATAGATTTCACCGTTCACGTACACATATCAATGAATGAGAAAATAATATTTTTGTAAACGAAAATAATTTTTTTTTTCTCATGAATCAGATAAAAAATTCATTTGTGACAAATGATACAATTGATAAGAGCTTTTGTTAATTGTGCCTATGATTTCATAATATTGCTAGCAAGAAAAGTCACTGGATCGAAAGTTCCACTATTATAAATAGCATAAAAGAATAAATTTTAATTATAATCTTTTCTGCATGGTATAATAGTAATACTAAAATTTGATATCTAAGCACATATTAATGTTGTACAGTACAATCGATTTAGTCACGCGTAAAGCATGTACAATATAACTAATATGTTAATTATTATTGAGAATGGTGCATTGAGTAGCAGTAAAAAGGGTCTAGTTCTACAAAGAAGGCCGTAAAAATCCCTACAAATTAATGTTTAAATTTTAATCTCATTAACCATATAACACATATGCTACATAAAACATAAAGGGTGAATGGTGATTGTGTTCTAAAAATACCTCAAAGCTTAGAGGTATTAGCAAAGATTCTACTCAATGCAACTGCAGCCTTGGAACCAGGACACCTGCCCAAATGTTTGCTGATGAAATCTCCAGCCAACATAACTTTCCTGAGATCCACGTTCGTTGCCACTCCGAGTCCATTCAACATATAAACAACATCCTCAGTAGCTACGTTCCCAGTAGCACCTTTGGCATACGGACAGCCACCTAGGCCCGATACAGAGGAATCCACCGTGCTAATACCCAGCTGTTGGGAATGCCACAATGTCAAACGGCTGATGTGATGCAAAACTATAAACCTCATTGTCAGGATTGCATTCTTCTAAACGTGAAAAAAAATTGCATGCTTAAAAAAATTGTCAGCATTTTGATTTGCCTCAGAGAGTGATCGAGGTCTGAATAATCGTGACGGTACCTATGAGGTTTAGTTGATATTGTATGGTTCAAGGGGCCTAGAAATGACAAAAACTGAACTGAAGGGACACTGTTGCGATCACTCAAAGCTCATTGGGTGTCCGTATAATAAAGTCAAATTTCACATAATGTTCTGGTAATTTACCTCAATTTTACAGATATTTCAGTTAGGAAGAAGATTTGAATCAGATGCATAATGAATTTGTAAAACTATCCGTTGGTTACAAAACGAGCCTTGACATGACCATGTAAGAAAACACAAAGATATGATCCATCATGGCCAGGAAAATGTAAACAAAGTAAAAAAAACGGGAAAAAAGTAAACTTACTTGGAGGGACAGAAGAATGTTTGACAGAGCTTGCCCATATGTGTCATGGAAGTGCACAGCAAGTTTCTCCACAGGAACAACCTCAAGAACAGCTTCGAGCATTGGAATTACAGTGCCTGACAATAGGATAAGAAAAGGGGTGGGTTGTTAACAAGCAGATCTATTGTGATACTCTGCGCACAGAGGATTTGAATATTTTGACACAATATAGAATGAAACTAATAGAACTACTATATCGCTTTCAGTGAAAATACGTCTCATCCAGGAAACATGAGGTGCATGAAATGTGGGTGAATGAGTTTTAATTTTGATAATGAAACCAGGAGAGGTAAAACAATCCAGAACAACATACTACAAGATAATTCAATATGTTATGTGTTATTTCTTAACCATTTATGGGTCAAGAGGCGGTGGAATGTTTTTACAAGAAAATGTGCATACACTCGCAATAGTAGTACCAGGAAAGCAAATTTAGTATTACCAGGAGTGCCCACACCAATTGTATCACCAAGGGAGATTTCAGCACAACCCATATTAACAAGTTCTTGTGCAACGTATGCTACCTTTGATGGAGGTACTACTCCTTCCACCGGACAGCCCACAACACATGATATATATCTGACAAAAATTATTCATTCTTTAGATACAGCAAATAAAATCTACATGTTCCAAGAATTTTAAAGATTAATGCAACAAGAAAATGTATTAATAAGCTGACTATGGCTGCAGAAGTTCAAATTTGACCATATAGCACACCAAAAACTAACGAAATATTCACTCAAAAAAAAACCCTAACGATATCAAAAACATTTAACATCCACAAATTCACACTATTTCACACTATTTGGTAAGCACACATCTGTAAGAAGCTGCAAATGCCCACACATGATTCATCAATCAAAATTTTGACAAGTACTACTAAATTTATCCAGAATCAACTAATAGCTTTAACATGGCACAAAGTGCGTTCCACAGAGGAGGCAATGTATGGATATTCCATTATATTACATCAGTAACTTCCTAAATTAGGCACGGTCCTTCGAACTGTCCCTTTCCGACTCCAAACATCTAAAAACATTATTATAAGCACAGTACACATGTCATACCAACCCATTACAAAAAAAATTTGAAAAATTTGATAGCAAGAATCCTGACAGATATTAAAAGTAATTCTAGGAGTTATGGAACAGTAGAGAGGACAAGAAACCCTGGAGCATACCCACGAACAGGAAGTAAGTGGTTCCTAGCAGCAAGGGTAACATCACGATACCGAGCAAGACTATCTTCAATGCTGCAGTTTATATTTGACACGGAAAAGGACTCCGAAGCTGAAGCAAAGACAGCCACTTCTTTAGCTCCCGCGGCTACAGCAGCCTCAAAACCCTGGGCAAAGAGATGGAATATTATGAATATCTATAAGGCTCATAACACTATTAACGGTGAATGTTGCATGCTAAGTTCTTGACAGAAAAAGCAACGTACTTTGAGATTTGGAGTCAAAACAGGAAATCTACAATGCCCAATGCCGCGTATGGCTGACATGACATCCTTGGAATCGGCTAGCTGAAATTTAATTTTTACCATATTGATTAGTTAAAAAAAAAATGCTTGAAGAATCATGACTTGAGATTAAAAAATCAACATAATCTCGCATATACACATGTAATCCACATCAAATGAAGTAAATTTTAGGTCGTGGCTTATAACATAATTTGTTAACAGGCAATACAAACTCTGCTAATTAGTTCATCAGCAGCACACCCCCGCAGGGTAGCAATTACAAGAGAGAGGATTTGAGCAATTTCTTAGCGAAATTTGTGTTGCAAACCACAGCAAATTACTTTTTTCCTTACAATTAATGATAGTAAAAATTTAAAACAAAGCAGTGATTGAAGTCTCTCAAAAAGTTCACATTCCAGAAACTTTGTCTCTGCATAACATACCATGTCATCATTGTATTTAATGACATGGATTAAGTCATGAAGACACCAAACAAGCAGCCATGTCAAGTTACATTGTGATCACACAATCGGTGTTCATCTGAAACTGATGATGGTCCCCTTGTTTTCTTCACCAACAAATCAGATAGTGAAAGCTACAGAAAATAATGAAATTAAGAGAAACAGAAATTGGTTGACAACAAAGTGAGTGCGTGAAGTAAAATCTCAAACTAAGTTATGGCACAATCATCTTTAAGAAAACCACATCAAACGGACATCATCAAGGAAAATGAAAGAAAGGCTCTGCTACCAACACCCAATGTGGTGCAACAGCACAAACCTTTAGCAACTAAGGGAGAGGCACTCAAATCCACGTTAAAACACCCACCCCCAACCCAACAAATTATATTCAAAATATAACTGTTGATGCAAGTTATCCTCTGAGATTGATAGGGATACCATACCTGAGGTACCCACTTTGGTGAGACGAAACTGGTGGCCTCAACAACAGGCAATCCTGAAGAAACAAGCATCTTTATCAATTCAACTTTTACTGCAGTTGGTACAACTTCCTTCTCATTTTGAAGTCCATCTCTAGGACCAACCTCCACTATCTTCACAAATTTAGGAATAGAACTCAACAGCTGCAAGTAATTCAGACCAAAGGGAGTTAACAAATTGGAAAGAAACCAAAAACTGAACCAACACCCTTCAACCACAGTTAGTAAAAACAAAACTAGAGGGGATCTTACAATTATAACTTTTTAAGGCTTTGTCAAGTGAGGGAAAAGTAAATTATCTTTCCAAAAAAGAGAGGCAAATGAGAAAAAGGAGTGCTTGTTCCATTTTGTGCTTTATTAAATAAAAGCTAAAAAAGAAACTGGAAGTACTTGAACTAAATTTCCAGGTTCAAAGACTTCATTTATCATCGAAGGAACGGAAAATCATCAAAAAAATCTATTGTAAGAATATATTTTCCATCAGTACCTACTACACACGCTTTCATGAATGGAATGGTACCTTGTGTTTTACATCCGCAGAATGACAATGGGAGCTGAAATGAAGACTTTGCATGTGCGGGGTGCTACATCTGACTACTTCAGTTGACCGATTGAAGAAAAAGTTGAAGGGCGATCTCTTAGTTTCAACTTGGAACAAATTTGGTCCCTTTGGTTTATCCTTGCTACAGATAAGACACTTCTAATGTTTTTTATTAGAGAACAGGGACTAGACAGTGGACTCACATGTAAGTGGCAAAAAGGACGAGACTAAATAGTCATCAAAAGATGTAAGGTAAATACAAATAGTTCTCATCAAATTTTAGAATGTATTTCTTTTGCGTGAACTGAACATTACCGATCATGACAATGCAAACATTAGAATGTAAGCTCGTAACGCTCAACTTAAAACAAGCGCCAGGCAGTGTTCTTCAACTCAAAAGCATTTATTGGAAATCAAAACTTTGAGTTAATCATAGTCTGAAGACAAACTTACAACTAATGCATGCCAACCCAGAATTGGAGTTACAAGATCAAACCAGATAAAAAGAACAAAACATGAATTCGAGAACCTTATACATGACAGCTCAAACTTACTTCATACTTCCCCAAACAACGGGGTCCCCATTATCGAAAAATTCTTGTCCCATTTCATCACCCGAGAAAATAAATGAGAAATTTTTCCTCCTCCACCGAGTGGATATTTTGTCGCCAGACTTACGTAAAAACATCGGTAAACTGAAAAAAAAAAAAAAAAAAGCAATGAATTCAGAACCAAATCATGTTACGAAAGTTGGGAACTCATGTCTTCCGACAATAAAAAAAAACGACAAAATGGGTTAAAAATCTACATAGAGAGAGACTTACAGTAGAAAAATCGATCAAGCTGGAACCGATTGTTCTCGTTAAAAACCTAGATTGAGAGTTTGAACTTTTGGGAAAGGAAAACCAAATTTGCTTTGCGGCAGCAATGTTTTCGGAAGCTAATCTTTAATTGACTTTATTTTTTTAAAAAAACTAATCTTTATGAGGATATTGGTTTATTAACGGAAAATCCTTTCGCTCAGAACACTTTATTCAATACAATGTAGAAATTAAATAATTTTACCAAAATATCAGTGATGAAACGGGGACTTACCCAAATTGATTTGGCGGAAGCAATCAATGTGGCGAAACCTTTGCCACCAGTTTAGATGGGAAGGTCAGTACCATCTCATCATCATATGAGACCAATTCTATCAGGAGAATCCACCAATGTCAGGATTCCGAGGCTGGTCTAATGATGCCGCCGGCACAGGTGTTTCCGATTACACCTGCTGGTGTGGTTGCTGGTTTCCAATAAACATTTTTTTGGATATATATATATATATATATATTAGTCCATCAACCGTGTCAACCTCCATGCCAATCAACCGTGTCAACCTCCTGCTCACTCACCATGTCTACCTAATGTGCCCACCATGAGGTGGCACTCAACTATTGGACGCACAATTCATCACATCCAATAGTTGAGTGCCACCTCATGGTGGGCACATTAGGTGGACATGGTGAGTGAGCAGGAGGTTGACACGGTTGATTGGCATGGAGGTTGACACGGTTGATGGACTAATATATATATATATATATATATATATATATATCCAAAAAAATGTTTATTGGAAACCAGCAACCACACCAGCAGGTGTAATCGGAAACACCTGTGCCGGCGGCATCATTAGACCAGCCTCGGAATCCTGACATTGGTGGATTCTCCTGATAGAATTGGCCTCATATGATGATGAGATGGTACTGACCTTCCCATCTAAACTGGTGGCAAAGGTTTCGCCACATTGATTGCTTCCGCCAAATCAATTTGGGTAAGTCCCCGTTTCATCACTGATATTTTGGTAAAATTATTTAATTTCTACATTGTATTGAATAAAGTGTTCTGAGCGAAAGGATTTTCCGTTAATAAACCAATATCCTCATAAAGATTAGTTTTTTTAAAAAAATAAAGTCAATTAAAGATTAGCTTCCGAAAACATTGCTGCCGCAAAGCAAATTTGGTTTTCCTTTCCCAAAAGTTCAAACTCTCAATCTAGGTTTTTAACGAGAACAATCGGTTCCAGCTTGATCGATTTTTCTACTGTAAGTCTCTCTCTATGTAGATTTTTAACCCATTTTGTCGTTTTTTTTATTGTCGGAAGACATGAGTTCCCAACTTTCGTAACATGATTTGGTTCTGAATTCATTGCTTTTTTTTTTTTTTTTCAGTTTACCGATGTTTTTACGTAAGTCTGGCGACAAAATATCCACTCGGTGGAGGAGGAAAAATTTCTCATTTATTTTCTCGGGTGATGAAATGGGACAAGAATTTTTCGATAATGGGGACCCCGTTGTTTGGGGAAGTATGAAGTAAGTTTGAGCTGTCATGTATAAGGTTCTCGAATTCATGTTCTGTTCTTTTTATCTGGTTTGATCTTGTAACTCCAATTCTGGGTTGGCATGCATTAGTTGTAAGTTTGTCTTCAGACTATGATTAACTCAAAGTTTTGATTTCCAATAAATGCTTTTGAGTTGAAGAACACTGCCTGACGCTTGTTTTAAGTTGAGCGTTACGAGCTTACATTCTAATGTTTGCATTGTTATGATCGGTAATGTTCAGTTCACGCAAAACTACGAAGCCCTAAAAAATTAGATCCTCCATCTTGCTGAATTTTTTTCCATAATAATCATTCATCCAAATTCATCTGGCTCTAATTAAACCGGACTCGGATTATATTGTTGTCAACAAATCCGCTCGTGTAGTTGGTTTTCAAATGCCTAGAGCTCACCTACTGAATGCGTGTCAAATGAAAGAAAGAAAGCCTAAATTTTTAACTGCAGCAAAGTCAATTACAAAAGACCCATTCCATTTTCAAATGAGATCACGTACATGGTGAATCATGACACAATTGAAAGACAAACCAATCTTCAGAACCAAATCACTAGCATAATCTTCAAGGGAAATCAACAATAGTGGATCCAGCTCAGTATAAAGCAAGGCAATGCAAGAAAGAAACAAATGCTCAACAGAGTAAATGAAACCCATGTCATAAATGAAAATTCGAACCGAAGTCGTGCTTCCGGTGGCATTTTCCAATCCAAAAACTAAAGAGTACTAACAAAAGAAATTCGACCCACATTAAATTTGCTGAATAGAACTAACATTTTAATCTTATTCAACATTTTCAGAAACAAAAAAAAATGATCTTTCACATTTCGAAGGAAGGGTGAGACCTTGGCGGTTCTCTCAGGGAGGAGAATTCCGGAGCTGGTTTTCGATTGAGGGACAATCTTCTCGACCAAAACCCGGTTCAGGAGTGGCATCAAGCGCTTCGCCATTTTTCCTTTCCGTAAAGAATACAGAGCTAGGGCTTTGCGAGGGTTTAAGAAGAGCGTCTCTTTTCTTAATTGACCAAATTAACCTTCTATAGCCATACTTAATTTTTAATTAATAATTAATAATTGAAATTTTATTTTTCCAATTTCTTTTTCTAATTGCATCTCCAAGTAACGATTATAGTTCTAATAATCATAACAATATATAAATATATATTTTTTTCTTTTTTAAAAAAACCAAATTTTATTGTGTTGGAGGAAAATTGATGCCTTGCATTTACATTTAATTGTACCACATAAAAAATTCTTAAATTATTTCACAATAAAGGTCAACTCAATTTAAAATAAAATTTGTTATCATTATTATTATTTTTTAGGATCAAAATTTGTACTTCTTTGTTGTACAATAAATCGAGTTGTATATATAATATATCATAATAATAAATAATAAGATGTGTAATAAGAGACATGTCAATCTCTTGAAAGTTTTTTTTTTCTTTTAAAATGGTTGATCCCAAGGGGGACCTCATCTCACATGAGTCAAAGGCTCATTGAATCATGCGGGGTTAAATCGAAGGATGTGTAGAGAGAAAACAACATTGTCAATCCCCAAAGTATACCCCACAATATTTCAACAAAAAATATGCTCCACACGAAGATCGAACCCGCAACGCTGGAAAATTTCTTCTCACGTTACCTCAAGTCTTACCAACTCGCCTATGCCCCTGTTGGCGATGTCTTGAAAGTTTTTTCGACACACTCCTTTGTTCATGAGTAAATCCTTTATTAGATAGATTTCACCGTTCACGTACACATATCAATGAATGAGAAAATAATATTTTTGTAAACGAAAATAATTTTTTTTTTTCTCATGAATCAGATAAAAAATTCATTTGTGACAAATGATACAATTGATAAGAGCTTTTGTTAATTGTGCCTATGATTTCATAATATTGCTAGCAAGAAAAGTCACTGGATCGAAAGTTCCACTATTATAAATAGCATAAAAGAATAAATTTTAATTATAATTTTTTCTGCATGGTATAATAGTAATACTAAAATTTGATATCTAAGCACATATTAATGTTGTACAGTACAATCGATTTAGTCACGCGTAAAGCATGTACAATATAACTAATATGTTAATTATTATTGAGAATGGTGCATTGAGTAGCAGTAAAAAGGGTCTAGTTCTACAAAGAAGGCCGTAAAAATCCCTACAAATTAATGTTTAAATTTTAATCTCATTAACCATATAACACATATGCTACATAAAACATAAAGGGTGAATGGTGATTGTGTTCTAAAAATACCTCAAAGCTTAGAGGTATTAGCAAAGATTCTACTCAATGCAACTGCAGCCTTGGAACCAGGACACCTGCCCAAATGTTTGCTGATGAAATCTCCAGCCAACATAACTTTCCTGAGATCCACGTTCGTTGCCACTCCGAGTCCATTCAACATATAAACAACATCCTCAGTAGCTACGTTCCCAGTAGCACCTTTGGCATACGGACAGCCACCTAGGCCCGATACAGAGGAATCCACCGTGCTAATACCCAGCTGTTGGGAATGCCACAATGTCAAACGGCTGATGTGATGCAAAACTATAAACCTCATTGTCAGGATTGCATTCTTCTAAACGTGAAAAAAAATTGCATGCTTAAAAAAATTGTCAGCATTTTGATTTGCCTCAGAGAGTGATCGAGGTCTGAATAATCGTGACGGTACCTATGAGGTTTAGTTGATATTGTATGGTTCAAGGGGCCTAGAAATGACAAAAACTGAACTGAAGGGACACTGTTGCGATCACTCAAAGCTCATTGGGTGTCCGTATAATAAAGTCAAATTTCACATAATGTTCTGGTAATTTACCTCAATTTTACAGATATTTCAGTTAGGAAGAAGATTTGAATCAGATGCATAATGAATTTGTAAAACTATCCGTTGGTTACAAAACGAGCCTTGACATGACCATGTAAGAAAACACAAAGATATGATCCATCATGGCCAGGAAAATGTAAACAAAGTAAAAAAAACGGGAAAAAAGTAAACTTACTTGGAGGGACAGAAGAATGTTTGACAGAGCTTGCCCATATGTGTCATGGAAGTGCACAGCAAGTTTCTCCACAGGAACAACCTCAAGAACAGCTTCGAGCATTGGAATTACAGTGCCTGACAATAGGATAAGAAAAGGGGTGGGTTGTTAACAAGCAGATCTATTGTGATACTCTGCGCACAGAGGATTTGAATATTTTGACACAATATAGAATGAAACTAATAGAACTACTATATCGCTTTCAGTGAAAATACGTCTCATCCAGGAAACATGAGGTGCATGAAATGTGGGTGAATGAGTTTTAATTTTGATAATGAAACCAGGAGAGGTAAAACAATCCAGAACAACATACTACAAGATAATTCAATATGTTATGTGTTATTTCTTAACCATTTATGGGTCAAGAGGCGGTGGAATGTTTTTACAAGAAAATGTGCATACACTCGCAATAGTAGTACCAGGAAAGCAAATTTAGTATTACCAGGAGTGCCCACACCAATTGTATCACCAAGGGAGATTTCAGCACAACCCATATTAACAAGTTCTTGTGCAACGTATGCTACCTTTGATGGAGGTACTACTCCTTCCACCGGACAGCCCACAACACATGATATATATCTGACAAAAATTATTCATTCTTTAGATACAGCAAATAAAATCTACATGTTCCAAGAATTTTAAAGATTAATGCAACAAGAAAATGTATTAATAAGCTGACTATGGCTGCAGAAGTTCAAATTTGACCATATAGCACACCAAAAACTAACGAAATATTCACTCAAAAAAAAACCCTAACGATATCAAAAACATTTAACATCCACAAATTCACACTATTTCACACTATTTGGTAAGCACACATCTGTAAGAAGCTGCAAATGCCCACACATGATTCATCAATCAAAATTTTGACAAGTACTACTAAATTTATCCAGAATCAACTAATAGCTTTAACATGGCACAAAGTGCGTTCAACAGAGGAGGCAATGTATGGATATTCCATTATATTACATCAGTAACTTCCTAAATTAGGCACGGTCCTTCGAACTGTCCCTTTCCGACTCCAAACATCTAAAAACATTATTATAAGCACAGTACACATGTCATACCAACCCATTACAAAAAAAATTTGAAAAATTTGATAGCAAGAATCCTGACAGATATTAAAAGTAATTCTAGGAGTTATGGAACAGTAGAGAGGACAAGAAACCCTGGAGCATACCCACGAACAGGAAGTAAGTGGTTCCTAGCAGCAAGGGTAACATCACGATACCGAGCAAGACTATCTTCAATGCTGCAGTTTATATTTGACACGGAAAAGGACTCCGAAGCTGAAGCAAAGACAGCCACTTCTTTAGCTCCCGCGGCTACAGCAGCCTCAAAACCCTGGGCAAAGAGATGGAATATTATGAATATCTATAAGGCTCATAACACTATTAACGGTGAATGTTGCATGCTAAGTTCTTGACAGAAAAAGCAACGTACTTTGAGATTTGGAGTCAAAACAGGAAATCTACAATGCCCAATGCCGCGTATGGCTGACATGACATCCTTGGAATCGGCTAGCTGAAATTTAATTTTTACCATATTGATTAGTTAAAAAAAAATGCTTGAAGAATCATGACTTGAGATTAAAAAATCAACATAATCTCGCATATACACATGTAATCCACATCAAATGAAGTAAATTTTAGGTCGTGGCTTATAACATAATTTGTTAACAGGCAATACAAACTCTGCTAATTAGTTCATCAGCAGCACACCCCCGCAGGGTAGCAATTACAAGAGAGAGGATTTGAGCAATTTCTTAGCGAAATTTGTGTTGCAAACCACAGCAAATTACTTTTTTCCTTACAATTAATGATAGTAAAAATTTAAAACAAAGCAGTGATTGAAGTCTCTCAAAAAGTTCACATTCCAGAAACTTTGTCTCTGCATAACATACCATGTCATCATTGTATTTAATGACATGGATTAAGTCATGAAGACACCAAACAAGCAGCCATGTCAAGTTACATTGTGATCACACAATCGGTGTTCATCTGAAACTGATGATGGTCCCCTTGTTTTCTTCACCAACAAATCAGATAGTGAAAGCTACAGAAAATAATGAAATTAAGAGAAACAGAAATTGGTCGACAACAAAGTGAGTGCGTGAAGTAAAATCTCAAACTAAGTTATGGCACAATCATCTTTAAGAAAACCACATCAAACGGACATCATCAAGGAAAATGAAAGAAAGGCTCTGCTACCAACACCCAATGTGGTGCAACAGCACAAACCTTTAGCAACTAAGGGAGAGGCACTCAAATCCACGTTAAAACACCCACCCCCAACCCAACAAATTATATTCAAAATATAACTGTTGATGCAAGTTATCCTCTGAGATTGATAGGGATACCATACCTGAGGTACCCACTTTGGTGAGACGAAACTGGTGGCCTCAACAACAGGCAATCCTGAAGAAACAAGCATCTTTATCAATTCAACTTTTACTGCAGTTGGTACAACTTCCTTCTCATTTTGAAGTCCATCTCTAGGACCAACCTCCACTATCTTCACAAATTTAGGAATAGAACTCAACAGCTGCAAGTAATTCAGACCAAAGGGAGTTAACAAATTGGAAAGAAACCAAAAACTGAACCAACACCCTTCAACCACAGTTAGTAAAAACAAAACTAGAGGGGATCTTACAATTATAACTTTTTAAGGCTTTGTCAAGTGAGGGAAAAGTAAATTATCTTTCCAAAAAAGAGAGGCAAATGAGAAAAAGGAGTGCTTGTTCCATTTTGTGCTTTATTAAATAAAAGCTAAAAAAGAAACTGGAAGTACTTGAACTAAATTTCCAGGTTCAAAGACTTCATTTATCATCGAAGGAACGGAAAATCATCAAAAAAATCTATTGTAAGAATATATTTTCCATCAGTACCTACTACACACGCTTTCATGAATGGAATGGTACCTTGTGTTTTACATCCGCAGAATGACAATGGGAGCTGAAATGAAGACTTTGCATGCGGGGTGCTACATCTGACTACTTCAGTTGACCGATTGAAGAAAAAGTTGAAGGGCGATCTCTTAGTTTCAACTTGGAACAAATTTGGTCCCTTTGGTTTATCCTTGCTACAGATAAGACACTTCTAATGTTTTTTATTAGAGAACAGGGACTAGACAGTGGACTCACATGTAAGTGGCAAAAAGGACGAGACTAAATAGTCATCAAAAGATGTAAGGTAAATACAAATAGTTCTCATCAAATTTTAGAATGTATTTCTTTTGCGTGAACTGAACATTACCGATCATGACAATGCAAACATTAGAATGTAAGCTCGTAACGCTCAACTTAAAACAAGCGCCAGGCAGTGTTCTTCAACTCAAAAGCATTTATTGGAAATCAAAACTTTGAGTTAATCATAGTCTGAAGACAAACTTACAACTAATGCATGCCAACCCAGAATTGGAGTTACAAGATCAAACCAGATAAAAAGAACAAAACATGAATTCGAGAACCTTATACATGACAGCTCAAACTTACTTCATACTTCCCCAAACAACGGGGTCCCCATTATCGAAAAATTCTTGTCCCATTTCATCACCCGAGAAAATAAATGTCCACCGAGTGGAATTTTGTCGCCAGACTTACGTAAAAACATCGGTAAACTGAAAAAAAAAAAAAAAAGCAATGAATTCAGAACCAAATCATGTTACGAAAGTTGGGAACTCATGTCTTCCGACAATAAAAAAAAACGACAAAATGGGTTAAAAATCTACATAGAGAGAGACTTACAGTAGAAAAATCGATCAAGCTGGAACCGATTGTTCTCGTTAAAAACCTAGATTGAGAGTTTGAACTTTTGGGAAAGGAAAACCAAATTTGCTTTGCGGCAGCAATGTTTTCGGAAGCTAATCTTTAATTGACTTTATTTTTTTAAAAAAACTAATCTTTATGAGGATATTGGTTTATTAACGGAAAATCCTTTCGCTCAGAACACTTTATTCAATACAATGTAGAAATTAAATAATTTTACCAAAATATCAGTGATGAAACGGGGACTTACCCAAATTGATTTGGCGGAAGCAATCAATGTGGCGAAACCTTTGCCACCAGTTTAGATGGGAAGGTCAGTACCATCTCATCATCATATGAGACCAATTCTATCAGGAGAATCCACCAATGTCAGGATTCCGAGGCTGGTCTAATGATGCCGCCGGCACAGGTGTTTCCGATTACACCTGCTGGTGTGGTTGCTGGTTTCCAATAAACATTTTTTTGGATATATATATATATATTAGTCCATCAACCGTGTCAACCTCCATGCCAATCAACCGTGTCAACCTCCTGCTCACTCACCATGTCCACCTAATGTGCCCACCATGAGGTGGCACTCAACTATTGGATGTGATGAATTGTGCGTCCAATAGTTGAGTGCCACCTCATGGTGGGCACATTAGGTGGACATGGTGAGTGAGCAGGAGGTTGACACGGTTGATTGGCATGGAGGTTGACACGGTTGATGGACTAATATATATATATATATATATATATATATCCAAAAAAATGTTTATTGGAAACCAGCAACCACACCAGCAGGTGTAATCGGAAACACCTGTGCCGGCGGCATCATTAGACCAGCCTCGGAATCCTGACATTGGTGGATTCTCCTGATAGAATTGGCCTCATATGATGATGAGATGGTACTGACCTTCCCATCTAAACTGGTGGCAAAGGTTTCGCCACATTGATTGCTTCCGCCAAATCAATTTGGGTAAGTCCCCGTTTCATCACTGATATTTTGGTAAAATTATTTAATTTCTACATTGTATTGAATAAAGTGTTCTGAGCGAAAGGATTTTCCGTTAATAAACCAATATCCTCATAAAGATTAGTTTTTTTAAAAAAATAAAGTCAATTAAAGATTAGCTTCCGAAAACATTGCTGCCGCAAAGCAAATTTGGTTTTCCTTTCCCAAAAGTTCAAACTCTCAATCTAGGTTTTTAACGAGAACAATCGGTTCCAGCTTGATCGATTTTTCTACTGTAAGTCTCTCTCTATGTAGATTTTTAACCCATTTTGTCGTTTTTTTTATTGTCGGAAGACATGAGTTCCCAACTTTCGTAACATGATTTGGTTCTGAATTCATTGCTTTTTTTTTTTTTTTTTTTTCAGTTTACCGATGTTTTTACGTAAGTCTGGCGACAAAATATCCACTCGGTGGAGGAGGAAAAATTTCTCATTTATTTTCTCGGGTGATGAAATGGGACAAGAATTTTTCGATAATGGGGACCCCGTTGTTTGGGGAAGTATGAAGTAAGTTTGAGCTGTCATGTATAAGGTTCTCGAATTCATGTTCTGTTCTTTTTATCTGGTTTGATCTTGTAACTCCAATTCTGGGTTGGCATGCATTAGTTGTAAGTTTGTCTTCAGACTATGATTAACTCAAAGTTTTGATTTCCAATAAATGCTTTTGAGTTGAAGAACACTGCCTGGCGCTTGTTTTAAGTTGAGCGTTACGAGCTTACATTCTAATGTTTGCATTGTCATGATCGGTAATGTTCAGTTCACGCAAAACTACGAAGCCCTAAAAAATTAGATCCTCCATCTTGCTGAATTTTTTTCCATAATAATCATTCATCCAAATTCATCTGGCTCTAATTAAACCGGACTCGGATTATATTGTTGTCAACAAATCCGCTCGTGTAGTTGGTTTTCAAATGCCTAGAGCTCACCTACTGAATGCGTGTCAAATGAAAGAAAGAAAGCCTAAATTTTTAACTGCAGCAAAGTCAATTACAAAAGACCCATTCCATTTTCAAATGAGATCACGTACATGGTGAATCATGACACAATTGAAAGACAAACCAATCTTCAGAACCAAATCACTAGCATAATCTTCAAGGGAAATCAACAATAGTGGATCCAGCTCAGTATAAAGCAAGGCAATGCAAGAAAGAAACAAATGCTCAACAGAGTAAATGAAACCCATGTCATAAATGAAAATTCGAACCGAAGTCGTGCTTCCGGTGGCATTTTCCAATCCAAAAACTAAAGAGTACTAACAAAAGAAATTCGACCCACATTAAATTTGCTGAATAGAACTAACATTTTAATCTTATTCAACATTTTCAGAAACAAAAAAAAATGATCTTTCACATTTCGAAGGAAGGGTGAGACCTTGGCGGTTCTCTCAGGGAGGAGAATTCCGGAGCTGGTTTTCGATTGAGGGACAATCTTCTCGACCAAAACCCGGTTCAGGAGTGGCATCAAGCGCTTCGCCATTTTTCCTTTCCGTAAAGAATACAGAGCTAGGGCTTTGCGAGGGTTTAAGAAGAGCGTCTCTTTTCTTAATTGACCAAATTAACCTTCTATAGCCATACTTAATTTTTAATTAATAATTAATAATTGAAATTTTATTTTTCCAATTTCTTTTTCTAATTGCATCTCCAAGTAACGATTATAGTTCTAATAATCATAACAATATATAATATATATTTTTTTCTTTTTTAAAAAAACCAAATTTTATTGTGTTGGAGGAAAATTGATGCCTTGCATTTACATTTAATTGTACCACATAAAAAATTCTTAAATTATTTCACAATAAAGGTCAACTCAATTTAAAATAAAATTTGTTATCATTATTATTATTTTTTAGGATCAAAATTTGTACTTCTTTGTTGTACAATAAATCGAGTTGTATATATGATATATCATAATAATAAATAATAAGATGTGTAATAAGAGACATGTCAATCTCTTGAAAGTTTTTTTTTTCTTTTAAAATGGTTGATCCCAAGGAGGACCTCATCTCACATGAGTCAAAGGCTCATTGAATCATGCGGGGTTAAATCGAAGGATGTGTAGAGAGAAAACAACATTGTCAATCCCCAAAGTATACCCCACAATATTTCAACAGAAAATATGCTCCACACGAAGATCGAACCCGCAACGCTGGAAAATTTTTTCTCACGTTACCTCAGGTCTTACCAACTCGCCTATGCCCCTGTTGGCGATGTCTTGAAAGTTTTTTCGACACACTCCTTTGTTCATGAGTAAATCCTTTATTAGATAGATTTCACCGTTCACGTACACATATCAATGAATGAGAAAATAATATTTTTGTAAACGAAAATAATTTTTTTTTTCTCATGAATCAGATAAAAAATTCATTTGTGACAAATGATACAATTGATAAGAGCTTTTGTTAATTGTGCCTATGATTTCATAATATTGCTAGCAAGAAAAGTCACTGGATCGAAAGTTCCACTATTATAAATAGCATAAAAGAATAAATTTTAATTATAATCTTTTCTGCATGGTATAATAGTAATACTAAAATTTGATATCTAAGCACATATTAATGTTGTACAGTACAATCGATTTAGTCACGCGTAAAGCATGTACAATATAACTAATATGTTAATTATTATTGAGAATGGTGCATTGAGTAGCAGTAAAAAGGGTCTAGTTCTACAAAGAAGGCCGTAAAAATCCCTACAAATTAATGTTTAAATTTTAATCTCATTAACCATATAACACATATGCTACATAAAACATAAAGGGTGAATGGTGATTGTGTTCTAAAAATACCTCAAAGCTTAGAGGTATTAGCAAAGATTCTACTCAATGCAACTGCAGCCTTGGAACCAGGACACCTGCCCAAATGTTTGCTGATGAAATCTCCAGCCAACATAACTTTCCTGAGATCCACGTTCGTTGCCACTCCGAGTCCATTCAACATATAAACAACATCCTCAGTAGCTACGTTCCCAGTAGCACCTTTGGCATACGGACAGCCACCTAGGCCCGATACAGAGGAATCCACCGTGCTAATACCCAGCTGTTGGGAATGCCACAATGTCAAACGGCTGATGTGATGCAAAACTATAAACCTCATTGTCAGGATTGCATTCTTCTAAACGTGAAAAAAAATTGCATGCTTAAAAAAATTGTCAGCATTTTGATTTGCCTCAGAGAGTGATCGAGGTCTGAATAATCGTGACGGTACCTATGAGGTTTAGTTGATATTGTATGGTTCAAGGGGCCTAGAAATGACAAAAACTGAACTGAAGGGACACTGTTGCGATCACTCAAAGCTCATTGGGTGTCCGTATAATAAAGTCAAATTTCACATAATGTTCTGGTAATTTACCTCAATTTTACAGATATTTCAGTTAGGAAGAAGATTTGAATCAGATGCATAATGAATTTGTAAAACTATCCGTTGGTTACAAAACGAGCCTTGACATGACCATGTAAGAAAACACAAAGATATGATCCATCATGGCCAGGAAAATGTAAACAAAGTAAAAAAAACGGGAAAAAAGTAAACTTACTTGGAGGGACAGAAGAATGTTTGACAGAGCTTGCCCATATGTGTCATGGAAGTGCACAGCAAGTTTCTCCACAGGAACAACCTCAAGAACAGCTTCGAGCATTGGAATTACAGTGCCTGACAATAGGATAAGAAAAGGGGTGGGTTGTTAACAAGCAGATCTATTGTGATACTCTGCGCACAGAGGATTTGAATATTTTGACACAATATAGAATGAAACTAATAGAACTACTATATCGCTTTCAGTGAAAATACGTCTCATCCAGGAAACATGAGGTGCATGAAATGTGGGTGAATGAGTTTTAATTTTGATAATGAAACCAGGAGAGGTAAAACAATCCAGAACAACATACTACAAGATAATTCAATATGTTATGTGTTATTTCTTAACCATTTATGGGTCAAGAGGCGGTGGAATGTTTTTACAAGAAAATGTGCATACACTCGCAATAGTAGTACCAGGAAAGCAAATTTAGTATTACCAGGAGTGCCCACACCAATTGTATCACCAAGGGAGATTTCAGCACAACCCATATTAACAAGTTCTTGTGCAACGTATGCTACCTTTGATGGAGGTACTACTCCTTCCACCGGACAGCCCACAACACATGATATATATCTGACAAAAATTATTCATTCTTTAGATACAGCAAATAAAATCTACATGTTCCAAGAATTTTAAAGATTAATGCAACAAGAAAATGTATTAATAAGCTGACTATGGCTGCAGAAGTTCAAATTTGACCATATAGCACACCAAAAACTAACGAAATATTCACTCAAAAAAAAACCCTAACGATATCAAAAACATTTAACATCCACAAATTCACACTATTTCACACTATTTGGTAAGCACACATCTGTAAGAAGCTGCAAATGCCCACACATGATTCATCAATCAAAATTTTGACAAGTACTACTAAATTTATCCAGAATCAACTAATAGCTTTAACATGGCACAAAGTGCGTTCCACAGAGGAGGCAATGTATGGATATTCCATTATATTACATCAGTAACTTCCTAAATTAGGCACGGTCCTTCGAACTGTCCCTTTCCGACTCCAAACATCTAAAAACATTATTATAAGCACAGTACACATGTCATACCAACCCATTACAAAAAAAATTTGAAAAATTTGATAGCAAGAATCCTGACAGATATTAAAAGTAATTCTAGGAGTTATGGAACAGTAGAGAGGACAAGAAACCCTGGAGCATACCCACGAACAGGAAGTAAGTGGTTCCTAGCAGCAAGGGTAACATCACGATACCGAGCAAGACTATCTTCAATGCTGCAGTTTATATTTGACACGGAAAAGGACTCCGAAGCTGAAGCAAAGACAGCCACTTCTTTAGCTCCCGCGGCTACAGCAGCCTCAAAACCCTGGGCAAAGAGATGGAATATTATGAATATCTATAAGGCTCATAACACTATTAACGGTGAATGTTGCATGCTAAGTTCTTGACAGAAAAAGCAACGTACTTTGAGATTTGGAGTCAAAACAGGAAATCTACAATGCCCAATGCCGCGTATGGCTGACATGACATCCTTGGAATCGGCTAGCTGAAATTTAATTTTTACCATATTGATTAGTTAAAAAAAAAATGCTTGAAGAATCATGACTTGAGATTAAAAAATCAACATAATCTCGCATATACACATGTAATCCACATCAAATGAAGTAAATTTTAGGTCGTGGCTTATAACATAATTTGTTAACAGGCAATACAAACTCTGCTAATTAGTTCATCAGCAGCACACCCCCGCAGGGTAGCAATTACAAGAGAGAGGATTTGAGCAATTTCTTAGCGAAATTTGTGTTGCAAACCACAGCAAATTACTTTTTTCCTTACAATTAATGATAGTAAAAATTTAAAACAAAGCAGTGATTGAAGTCTCTCAAAAAGTTCACATTCCAGAAACTTTGTCTCTGCATAACATACCATGTCATCATTGTATTTAATGACATGGATTAAGTCATGAAGACACCAAACAAGCAGCCATGTCAAGTTACATTGTGATCACACAATCGGTGTTCATCTGAAACTGATGATGGTCCCCTTGTTTTCTTCACCAACAAATCAGATAGTGAAAGCTACAGAAAATAATGAAATTAAGAGAAACAGAAATTGGTTGACAACAAAGTGAGTGCGTGAAGTAAAATCTCAAACTAAGTTATGGCACAATCATCTTTAAGAAAACCACATCAAACGGACATCATCAAGGAAAATGAAAGAAAGGCTCTGCTACCAACACCCAATGTGGTGCAACAGCACAAACCTTTAGCAACTAAGGGAGAGGCACTCAAATCCACGTTAAAACACCCACCCCCAACCCAACAAATTATATTCAAAATATAACTGTTGATGCAAGTTATCCTCTGAGATTGATAGGGATACCATACCTGAGGTACCCACTTTGGTGAGACGAAACTGGTGGCCTCAACAACAGGCAATCCTGAAGAAACAAGCATCTTTATCAATTCAACTTTTACTGCAGTTGGTACAACTTCCTTCTCATTTTGAAGTCCATCTCTAGGACCAACCTCCACTATCTTCACAAATTTAGGAATAGAACTCAACAGCTGCAAGTAATTCAGACCAAAGGGAGTTAACAAATTGGAAAGAAACCAAAAACTGAACCAACACCCTTCAACCACAGTTAGTAAAAACAAAACTAGAGGGGATCTTACAATTATAACTTTTTAAGGCTTTGTCAAGTGAGGGAAAAGTAAATTATCTTTCCAAAAAGAGAGGCAAATGAGAAAAAGGAGTGCTTGTTCCATTTTGTGCTTTATTAAATAAAAGCTAAAAAAGAAACTGGAAGTACTTGAACTAAATTTCCAGGTTCAAAGACTTCATTTATCATCGAAGGAACGGAAAATCATCAAAAAAATCTATTGTAAGAATATATTTTCCATCAGTACCTACTACACACGCTTTCATGAATGGAATGGTACCTTGTGTTTTACATCCGCAGAATGACAATGGGAGCTGAAATGAAGACTTTGCATGTGCGGGGTGCTACATCTGACTACTTCAGTTGACCGATTGAAGAAAAAGTTGAAGGGCGATCTCTTAGTTTCAACTTGGAACAAATTTGGTCCCTTTGGTTTATCCTTGCTACAGATAAGACACTTCTAATGTTTTTTATTAGAGAACAGGGACTAGACAGTGGACTCACATGTAAGTGGCAAAAAGGACGAGACTAAATAGTCATCAAAAGATGTAAGGTAAATACAAATAGTTCTCATCAAATTTTAGAATGTATTTCTTTTGCGTGAACTGAACATTACCGATCATGACAATGCAAACATTAGAATGTAAGCTCGTAACGCTCAACTTAAAACAAGCGCCAGGCAGTGTTCTTCAACTCAAAAGCATTTATTGGAAATCAAAACTTTGAGTTAATCATAGTCTGAAGACAAACTTACAACTAATGCATGCCAACCCAGAATTGGAGTTACAAGATCAAACCAGATAAAAAGAACAAAACATGAATTCGAGAACCTTATACATGACAGCTCAAACTTACTTCATACTTCCCCAAACAACGGGGTCCCCATTATCGAAAAATTCTTGTCCCATTTCATCACCCGAGAAAATAAATGAGAAATTTTTCCTCCTCCACCGAGTGGATATTTTGTCGCCAGACTTACGTAAAAACATCGGTAAACTGAAAAAAAAAAAAAAAAAAGCAATGAATTCAGAACCAAATCATGTTACGAAAGTTGGGAACTCATGTCTTCCGACAATAAAAAAAAACGACAAAATGGGTTAAAAATCTACATAGAGAGAGACTTACAGTAGAAAAATCGATCAAGCTGGAACCGATTGTTCTCGTTAAAAACCTAGATTGAGAGTTTGAACTTTTGGGAAAGGAAAACCAAATTTGCTTTGCGGCAGCAATGTTTTCGGAAGCTAATCTTTAATTGACTTTATTTTTTAAAAAAAACTAATCTTTATGAGGATATTGGTTTATTAACGGAAAATCCTTTCGCTCAGAACACTTTATTCAATACAATGTAGAAATTAAATAATTTTACCAAAATATCAGTGATGAAACGGGGACTTACCCAAATTGATTTGGCGGAAGCAATCAATGTGGCGAAACCTTTGCCACCAGTTTAGATGGGAAGGTCAGTACCATCTCATCATCATATGAGACCAATTCTATCAGGAGAATCCACCAATGTCAGGATTCCGAGGCTGGTCTAATGATGCCGCCGGCACAGGTGTTTCCGATTACACCTGCTGGTGTGGTTGCTGGTTTCCAATAAACATTTTTTTGGATATATATATATATATTAGTCCATCAACCGTGTCAACCTCCATGCCAATCAACCGTGTCAACCTCCTGCTCACTCACCATGTCCACCTAATGTGCCCACCATGAGGTGGCACTCAACTATTGGATGTGATGAATTGTGCGTCCAATAGTTGAGTGCCACCTCATGGTGGGCACATTAGGTGGACATGGTGAGTGAGCAGGAGGTTGACACGGTTGATTGGCATGGAGGTTGACACGGTTGATGGACTATATATCCAAAAAAATGTTTATTGGAAACCAGCAACCACACCAGCAGGTGTAATCGGAAACACCTGTGCCGGCGGCATCATTAGACCAGCCTCGGAATCCTGACATTGGTGGATTCTCCTGATAGAATTGGCCTCATATGATGATGAGATGGTACTGACCTTCCCATCTAAACTGGTGGCAAAGGTTTCGCCACATTGATTGCTTCCGCCAAATCAATTTGGGTAAGTCCCCGTTTCATCACTGATATTTTGGTAAAATTATTTAATTTCTACATTGTATTGAATAAAGTGTTCTGAGCGAAAGGATTTTCCGTTAATAAACCAATATCCTCATAAAGATTAGTTTTTTTAAAAAAATAAAGTCAATTAAAGATTAGCTTCCGAAAACATTGCTGCCGCAAAGCAAATTTGGTTTTCCTTTCCCAAAAGTTCAAACTCTCAATCTAGGTTTTTAACGAGAACAATCGGTTCCAGCTTGATCGATTTTCTACTGTAAGTCTCTCTCTATGTAGATTTTTAACCCATTTTGTCGTTTTTTTATTGTCGGAAGACATGAGTTCCCAACTTTCGTAACATGATTTGGTTCTGAATTCATTGCTTTTTTTTTTTTTTCAGTTTACCGATGTTTTTACGTAAGTCTGGCGACAAAATTCCACTCGGTGGACATTTATTTTCTCGGGTGATGAAATGGGACAAGAATTTTTCGATAATGGGGACCCCGTTGTTTGGGGAAGTATGAAGTAAGTTTGAGCTGTCATGTATAAGGTTCTCGAATTCATGTTCTGTTCTTTTTATCTGGTTTGATCTTGTAACTCCAATTCTGGGTTGGCATGCATTAGTTGTAAGTTTGTCTTCAGACTATGATTAACTCAAAGTTTTGATTTCCAATAAATGCTTTTGAGTTGAAGAACACTGCCTGGCGCTTGTTTTAAGTTGAGCGTTACGAGCTTACATTCTAATGTTTGCATTGTCATGATCGGTAATGTTCAGTTCACGCAAAACTACGAAGCCCTAAAAAATTAGATCCTCCATCTTGCTGAATTTTTTTCCATAATAATCATTCATCCAAATTCATCTGGCTCTAATTAAACCGGACTCGGATTATATTGTTGTCAACAAATCCGCTCGTGTAGTTGGTTTTCAAATGCCTAGAGCTCACCTACTGAATGCGTGTCAAATGAAAGAAAGAAAGCCTAAATTTTTAACTGCAGCAAAGTCAATTACAAAAGACCCATTCCATTTTCAAATGAGATCACGTACATGGTGAATCATGACACAATTGAAAGACAAACCAATCTTCAGAACCAAATCACTAGCATAATCTTCAAGGGAAATCAACAATAGTGGATCCAGCTCAGTATAAAGCAAGGCAATGCAAGAAAGAAACAAATGCTCAACAGAGTAAATGAAACCCATGTCATAAATGAAAATTCGAACCGAAGTCGTGCTTCCGGTGGCATTTTCCAATCCAAAAACTAAAGAGTACTAACAAAAGAAATTCGACCCACATTAAATTTGCTGAATAGAACTAACATTTTAATCTTATTCAACATTTTCAGAAACAAAAAAAAATGATCTTTCACATTTCGAAGGAAGGGTGAGACCTTGGCGGTTCTCTCAGGGAGGAGAATTCCGGAGCTGGTTTTCGATTGAGGGACAATCTTCTCGACCAAAACCCGGTTCAGGAGTGGCATCAAGCGCTTCGCCATTTTTCCTTTCCGTAAAGAATACAGAGCTAGGGCTTTGCGAGGGTTTAAGAAGAGCGTCTCTTTTCTTAATTGACCAAATTAACCTTCTATAGCCATACTTAATTTTTAATTAATAATTAATAATTGAAATTTTATTTTTCCAATTTCTTTTTCTAATTGCATCTCCAAGTAACGATTATAGTTCTAATAATCATAACAATATATAAATATATATTTTTTTCTTTTTTAAAAAAACCAAATTTTATTGTGTTGGAGGAAAATTGATGCCTTGCATTTACATTTAATTGTACCACATAAAAAATTCTTAAATTATTTCACAATAAAGGTCAACTCAATTTAAAATAAAATTTGTTATCATTATTATTATTTTTTAGGATCAAAATTTGTACTTCTTTGTTGTACAATAAATCGAGTTGTATATATGATATATCATAATAATAAATAATAAGATGTGTAATAAGAGACATGTCAATCTCTTGAAAGTTTTTTTTTTCTTTTAAAATGGTTGATCCCAAGGGGGACCTCATCTCACATGAGTCAAAGGCTCATTGAATCATGCGGGGTTAAATCGAAGGATGTGTAGAGAGAAAACAACATTGTCAATCCCCAAAGTATACCCCACAATATTTCAACAGAAAATATGCTCCACACGAAGATCGAACCCGCAACGCTGGAAAATTTTTCTCACGTTACCTCAGTCTTACCAACTCGCCTATGCCCCTGTTGGCGATGTCTTGAAAGTTTTTTCGACACACTCCTTTGTTCATGAGTAAATCCTTTATTAGATAGATTTCACCGTTCACGTACACATATCAATGAATGAGAAAATAATATTTTTGTAAACGAAAATAATTTTTTTTTTCTCATGAATCAGATAAAAAATTCATTTGTGACAAATGATACAATTGATAAGAGCTTTTGTTAATTGTGCCTATGATTTCATAATATTGCTAGCAAGAAAAGTCACTGGATCGAAAGTTCCACTATTATAAATAGCATAAAAGAATAAATTTTAATTATAATCTTTTCTGCATGGTATAATAGTAATACTAAAATTTGATATCTAAGCACATATTAATGTTGTACAGTACAATCGATTTAGTCACGCGTAAAGCATGTACAATATAACTAATATGTTAATTATTATTGAGAATGGTGCATTGAGTAGCAGTAAAAAGGGTCTAGTTCTACAAAGAAGGCCGTAAAAATCCCTACAAATTAATGTTTAAATTTTAATCTCATTAACCATATAACACATATGCTACATAAAACATAAAGGGTGAATGGTGATTGTGTTCTAAAAATACCTCAAAGCTTAGAGGTATTAGCAAAGATTCTACTCAATGCAACTGCAGCCTTGGAACCAGGACACCTGCCCAAATGTTTGCTGATGAAATCTCCAGCCAACATAACTTTCCTGAGATCCACGTTCGTTGCCACTCCGAGTCCATTCAACATATAAACAACATCCTCAGTAGCTACGTTCCCAGTAGCACCTTTGGCATACGGACAGCCACCTAGGCCCGATACAGAGGAATCCACCGTGCTAATACCCAGCTGTTGGGAATGCCACAATGTCAAACGGCTGATGTGATGCAAAACTATAAACCTCATTGTCAGGATTGCATTCTTCTAAACGTGAAAAAAAATTGCATGCTTAAAAAAATTGTCAGCATTTTGATTTGCCTCAGAGAGTGATCGAGGTCTGAATAATCGTGACGGTACCTATGAGGTTTAGTTGATATTGTATGGTTCAAGGGGCCTAGAAATGACAAAAACTGAACTGAAGGGACACTGTTGCGATCACTCAAAGCTCATTGGGTGTCCGTATAATAAAGTCAAATTTCACATAATGTTCTGGTAATTTACCTCAATTTTACAGATATTTCAGTTAGGAAGAAGATTTGAATCAGATGCATAATGAATTTGTAAAACTATCCGTTGGTTACAAAACGAGCCTTGACATGACCATGTAAGAAAACACAAAGATATGATCCATCATGGCCAGGAAAATGTAAACAAAGTAAAAAAAACGGGAAAAAAGTAAACTTACTTGGAGGGACAGAAGAATGTTTGACAGAGCTTGCCCATATGTGTCATGGAAGTGCACAGCAAGTTTCTCCACAGGAACAACCTCAAGAACAGCTTCGAGCATTGGAATTACAGTGCCTGACAATAGGATAAGAAAAGGGGTGGGTTGTTAACAAGCAGATCTATTGTGATACTCTGCGCACAGAGGATTTGAATATTTTGACACAATATAGAATGAAACTAATAGAACTACTATATCGCTTTCAGTGAAAATACGTCTCATCCAGGAAACATGAGGTGCATGAAATGTGGGTGAATGAGTTTTAATTTTGATAATGAAACCAGGAGAGGTAAAACAATCCAGAACAACATACTACAAGATAATTCAATATGTTATGTGTTATTTCTTAACCATTTATGGGTCAAGAGGCGGTGGAATGTTTTTACAAGAAAATGTGCATACACTCGCAATAGTAGTACCAGGAAAGCAAATTTAGTATTACCAGGAGTGCCCACACCAATTGTATCACCAAGGGAGATTTCAGCACAACCCATATTAACAAGTTCTTGTGCAACGTATGCTACCTTTGATGGAGGTACTACTCCTTCCACCGGACAGCCCACAACACATGATATATATCTGACAAAAATTATTCATTCTTTAGATACAGCAAATAAAATCTACATGTTCCAAGAATTTTAAAGATTAATGCAACAAGAAAATGTATTAATAAGCTGACTATGGCTGCAGAAGTTCAAATTTGACCATATAGCACACCAAAAACTAACGAAATATTCACTCAAAAAAAAACCCTAACGATATCAAAAACATTTAACATCCACAAATTCACACTATTTCACACTATTTGGTAAGCACACATCTGTAAGAAGCTGCAAATGCCCACACATGATTCATCAATCAAAATTTTGACAAGTACTACTAAATTTATCCAGAATCAACTAATAGCTTTAACATGGCACAAAGTGCGTTCAACAGAGGAGGCAATGTATGGATATTCCATTATATTACATCAGTAACTTCCTAAATTAGGCACGGTCCTTCGAACTGTCCCTTTCCGACTCCAAACATCTAAAAACATTATTATAAGCACAGTACACATGTCATACCAACCCATTACAAAAAAAATTTGAAAAATTTGATAGCAAGAATCCTGACAGATATTAAAAGTAATTGAGTTATGGAACAGTAGAGAGGACAAGAAACCCTGGAGCATACCCACGAACAGGAAGTAAGTGGTTCCTAGCAGCAAGGGTAACATCACGATACCGAGCAAGACTATCTTCAATGCTGCAGTTTATATTTGACACGGAAAAGGACTCCGAAGCTGAAGCAAAGACAGCCACTTCTTTAGCTCCCGCGGCTACAGCAGCCTCAAAACCCTGGGCAAAGAGATGGAATATTATGAATATCTATAAGGCTCATAACACTATTAACGGTGAATGTTGCATGCTAAGTTCTTGACAGAAAAAGCAACGTACTTTGAGATTTGGAGTCAAAACAGGAAATCTACAATGCCCAATGCCGCGTATGGCTGACATGACATCCTTGGAATCGGCTAGCTGAAATTTAATTTTTACCATATTGATTAGTTAAAAAAAAATGCTTGAAGAATCATGACTTGAGATTAAAAAATCAACATAATCTCGCATATACACATGTAATCCACATCAAATGAAGTAAATTTTAGGTCGTGGCTTATAACATAATTTGTTAACAGGCAATACAAACTCTGCTAATTAGTTCATCAGCAGCACACCCCCGCAGGGTAGCAATTACAAGAGAGAGGATTTGAGCAATTTCTTAGCGAAATTTGTGTTGCAAACCACAGCAAATTACTTTTTTCCTTACAATTAATGATAGTAAAAATTTAAAACAAAGCAGTGATTGAAGTCTCTCAAAAAGTTCACATTCCAGAAACTTTGTCTCTGCATAACATACCATGTCATCATTGTATTTAATGACATGGATTAAGTCATGAAGACACCAAACAAGCAGCCATGTCAAGTTACATTGTGATCACACAATCGGTGTTCATCTGAAACTGATGATGGTCCCCTTGTTTTCTTCACCAACAAATCAGATAGTGAAAGCTACAGAAAATAATGAAATTAAGAGAAACAGAAATTGGTCGACAACAAAGTGAGTGCGTGAAGTAAAATCTCAAACTAAGTTATGGCACAATCATCTTTAAGAAAACCACATCAAACGGACATCATCAAGGAAAATGAAAGAAAGGCTCTGCTACCAACACCCAATGTGGTGCAACAGCACAAACCTTTAGCAACTAAGGGAGAGGCACTCAAATCCACGTTAAAACACCCACCCCCAACCCAACAAATTATATTCAAAATATAACTGTTGATGCAAGTTATCCTCTGAGATTGATAGGGATACCATACCTGAGGTACCCACTTTGGTGAGACGAAACTGGTGGCCTCAACAACAGGCAATCCTGAAGAAACAAGCATCTTTATCAATTCAACTTTTACTGCAGTTGGTACAACTTCCTTCTCGTTTTGAAGTCCATCTCTAGGACCAACCTCCACTATCTTCACAAATTTAGGAATAGAACTCAACAGCTGCAAGTAATTCAGACCAAAGGGAGTTAACAAATTGGAAAGAAACCAAAAACTGAACCAACACCCTTCAACCACAGTTAGTAAAAACAAAACTAGAGGGGATCTTACAATTATAACTTTTTAAGGCTTTGTCAAGTGAGGGAAAAGTAAATTATCTTTCCAAAAAAGAGAGGCAAATGAGAAAAAGGAGTGCTTGTTCCATTTTGTGCTTTATTAAATAAAAGCTAAAAAAGAAACTGGAAGTACTTGAACTAAATTTCCAGGTTCAAAGACTTCATTTATCATCGAAGGAACGGAAAATCATCAAAAAAATCTATTGTAAGAATATATTTTCCATCAGTACCTACTACACACGCTTTCATGAATGGAATGGTACCTTGTGTTTTACATCCGCAGAATGACAATGGGAGCTGAAATGAAGACTTTGCATGTGCGGGGTGCTACATCTGACTACTTCAGTTGACCGATTGAAGAAAAAGTTGAAGGGCGATCTCTTAGTTTTAACTTGGAACAAATTTGGTCCCTTTGGTTTATCCTTGCTACAGATAAGACACTTCTAATGTTTTTTATTAGAGAACTGGGACTAGACAGTGGACTCACATGTAAGTGGCAAAAAGGACGAGACTAAATAGTCATCAAAAGATGTAAGGTAAATACAAATAGTTCTCATCAAATTTTAGAATGTATTTCTTTTGTGTGAACTGAACATTATCGATCATGACAATGCAAACATTAGAATGTAAGCTCGTAACGCTCAACTTAAAACAAGCGCCAGGCAGTGTTCTTCAACTCAATAGCATTTATTGGAAATCAAAACTTTGAGTTAATCATAGTCTGAAGACAAACTTACAACTAATGCATGCCAACCCAGAATTGGAGTTACAAGATCAAACCAGATAAAAAGAACAGAACATGAATTCGAGAACCTTATACATGACAGCTCAAACTTACTTCATACTTCCCCAAACAACGGGGTCCCCATTATCGAAAAATTCTTGTCCCATTTCATCACCCGAGAAAATAAATGAGAAATTTTTCCTCCTCCACCGAGTGGATATTTTGTCGCCAGACTTACGTAAAAACATCGGTAAACTGAAAAAAAAAAAAAAAAAAGCAATGAATTCAAAACCAAATCATGTTACGAAAGTTGGGAACTCATGTCTTCCGACAATAAAAAAAAGACAAAATGGGTTAAAAATCTACATAGAGAGAGACTTAGAGTAGAAAAATCGATCAAGCTGGAACCGATTGTTCTCGTTAAAAACCTAGATTGAGAGTTTGAACTTTTGGGAAAGGAAAACCAAATTTGCTTTGCGGCAGCAATGTTTTCGGAAGCTAATCTTTAATTGACTTTATTTTTTAAAAAAAACTAATCTTTATGAGGATATTGGTTTATTAACGAAAAATCCTTTCGCTCAGAACACTTTATTCAATACAATGTAGAAATTAAATAATTTTACCAAAATATCAGTGATGAAACGGGGACTTACCCAAATTGATTTGGCGGAAGCAATCAATGTGGCGAAACCTTTGCCACCAGTTTAGATGGGAAGGTCAGTACCATCTCATCATCATATGAGACCAATTCTATTAGGAGAATCCACCAATGTCAGGATTCCGAGGCTGGTCTAATGATGCCGCCCACAGGTGTTTCCGATTACACCTGCTGGTGTGGTTGCTGGTTTCCAATAAACATTGTTTTGGATATATATATATATATATATATATATATATTAGTCCATCAACCGTGTCAACCTCCTGCTCACTCACCATGTCCATCTAATGTGCCCACCATGAGGTGGCACTCAACTATTGGATGTGATGACCACCATGAGGTGGCACTCAATTATTGGATGTGATGAATTGTGCGTCTAATAGTCGAGTGCCACCTCATGGTGGGCACATTAGGTGGGCACGGTAGGTGGGCAGAATAGCAAAACTCTAAAACTATACAATTTTGCTATCATGCTCACTCACCGTGCCCACCTAATGTGCCCACCATGAGGTGGCACTCAACTATTGGATGTGATGAATTGTGCGTTCAATAGTTGAGTGTCACCTAATGGTGGGCACATTAGGTGGGCACGGTAGGTGGACAGAATAGGAAAACTCTAAAACTATACAATTTTGCTATCCTGCTCACTCACCGTGCCCACCTAATGTGCCCACCATGAGGTGACACTCAACTATTGGATGTGATGAATTGTGCGTCCAATAGTTGAGTGTCACCTCATGGTGGGCACATTAGGTGGGCACGGTAAATGGGCAGAATAGCAAAACTCTAAAACAATATATATATATATATATATATATATATATATGGATAAATTTCAGAAAAATACTCATGCATAAAATAAAGTTGTTGTTCAGTACCTATAACAGTAAAACTTAAAATTTAGTACCTGACAAACAATTTTACTTATTTTTTACTCCCTTTCATTATCATTTACATTTAAATTTATTATTATTATTACTACTTAACACATCACTAACCCTCTTCCTTTCCCCAATTTCTTAATCGCTACATCCAATCTTGCCCAGCACTTACCGATCAATCACCCACTGATGTCGAATATAACTTCAAAAGCCTACGGTTTGAGCAAGCCCATCAACAAATAGGTTGAAGCAAGCGACGTGGGTGAAAGACAGAGTCGAAGCCAGCCTTTCAACTCGGAAAAATAGTAAATTTCTTCAATTCTCGCTGTTTTTGAATCGATTAATCGCATTATTCTATGTTTTTTGAATGAACTTTTTTTTTGGAGAAGAAAATGTGTCGTGAGATTAATATTGGAGAGAAATAATTATCAAAGAGGTTGAAGAAAGTGGAATTTTGCTCACTACCTTTAATAATTGGGTATTTCATGTCTTTTGTATCTTTATTTATATAAACATTCTTGATAATATTTAAAGCCAACTTTTACTGAGGTTAAGTGTGAAATTTGTTATTCTCTTTATTATACACAACAAATGATAATTTTTGAAAAGTTTATTTATCTCATTTGCTATTTCGATAAGTACAAAATTTAGAATTCATTTTATGTTCGGATGTACATTGTCATTGACCATGTCTTAATCATTGAGATAAATTTTAAATTTTCCTGATATTTCATGTCATTTTATTGATGGAAGTCGGATCTGGGAGCGGTAATTTTTCATTTCTTGGAAGTTGCTGCTATGTCAATGGTCTTTATTTGATTTCAATTCCTAATGGAGCAACTCTATTCGAGATATTCCAGAGTCTAGGACAAAAGTGTGATGTTATTAATCCTGAATTAACGATATTGCAATACATAGCACCTCATGAGAAGATTGCAGTAACCCTAAATGAAGACGATGACATCCGAAACATGATAAACCTTCATATTTGTTTGAAATTGAGTATAATCAATTTAAGAGCAGTTGCAAAAGATGATTAGAGTCAGGGTAACATAAATGCTGAGAGGTATTATTTCTGCATTGTTATTTTGGTCTAAGTCAAGGTTTCAAAATTTGCAAACTTCGTGATATCTTTATGCTGGTTATTTATTTCTGTAAACAACATGAAAATTATTTTTCATAGTTTATTTTGCATATTAGTTAATTATTGTTATTTAAAATGTGTTATAGTTTATAATGCAAGTTAAATTTCTAATAAACGAATTTTGAGTTTTATGCTCATGTATTCAATTGATTTGTATTTGAAATGGTAAGGTTTGATTTCGATGATGACGGAGGTCACGAGCTTGAAGTTTGCACTTTAAGCAATTCTCTTGATTATTGGATTCATTGCATACGTGGTAACGGACAATCATTTAAAGATGCTGCAGAATTCAGGATTTGTCTTAAAAACTTTCCAATTGCCACAAGAAAGTCATTTTCTTATAGGAAAAATGACAGTGAAAAGATCTTAATTGTTTGTAGCGAAGAAAAATGTCAATGGAAAATTTATGTCTCAAAACATAAATCTGACAATTCATTCTCCATAAGAAAATGCAACTTAAGTCATAGTTGTGGGGATGACAATTTGCGGACTAGAGGTCACCCTAAAGCTAATGCATCTTGGGTAGCTAACTTGGTGAAGGAAAAGTTGAGAGGAGAGCCATCGTATCGTCCATGTAAAATGATGAAGGACCTTCAAAGTGATTTTGGAGTAGAACTTAAGTATCATAAAGTTTGTATGGGCAAAGAAATGGCGATTCATGATATTCATGGGACTGATGAGGGATCATATGATAAGTTGCGATGATATTGTCAAGCTGTTAAATAAACAAATCCAGGGAGTTTTGTTGAATGTGAAATTGATCCGATGAAAATTTAGACGATTATTCATATGTTTTCACGCATGTCTTGTTGGTTTTATTAGTGGTTGTCGGCCATTAATATTTTTGAATGGGACTCACATTAAGAACAAGTACAAAGGATGTTTATTAGTCGCAGTGGCCAAGGATGCAAACGATGATATTTTTACACTGGCATATACAGTTGTAGATGCAGAAAATGATTCTAATTGGGAATGGTTTTGCTACCATTTGAAAAATGTCTTGGCATCTCAATACATGATGGTATTCCATAGGTACACTTTTTTCTCTGATCCGCATCCTGAATTGATCAAGGCAATTCAATCTGTGTTCCCTGGTAGTTATCATTCTTATTGTCTGAGACATTTGGTCGATAAATTCGTCAAATAGGTTTTTCGTATGTTGATTTAACAATATTTCAGTTATATATTTATTGTTTTCTATCAATAGGTTATTATCTTTAAATTTTATTTTTGTAGGTGTTGCGTAGGTATCCTCTTCATAACAAAAAACATTGGTCTTATGTCTTGAAGAAAGCCGCTTACACCCCATCAAGACATGAGTTTACTCAACATATGAAAAGTATAATTGATTCAATGCCGCTCGCCCAAGATTTTCTTGTGAGCTCATCCCCAGAAAATTGGGCCAATTCTTTGTTTTTGGGTGAACGATGGGGTGTCATAAACAATAACATTGTTGAAAGCTGGAACAATTGGGTAAAACCTGTGCGCCATCTACCTATCATGTCTAAGGTAGATAATATACGCATTTAAATAATGACCATGATGCACCAAAGACGAGAAAAAACACTGGAGATGACACGAGAACTAAGTCTAATGAAGGATAAGGATGTATCGATTGCATATGGTAAATTTCGAACCTTAAAGGTGCTCAAGTCTTGTGGAGTTCAGTTTGAGGTTGTAGATGGAGACAAAATGTTTGCAGTTGATATAAATTCATGGCATTCTTCATGTCGATCTTGGCAGATATATAGGCTTCCTTGCAAGCATGCTTGTGCTTGCATAGAATCTAAGTCTCTATTTGTCTATCAATTCTGTGATAGATATTTTAAGATGGACATGTACCGCCAAGCTTACAAAGGAATAATTAATCTCATTCCTACATCTGACATGAATGAGGGATATCTCGATGATGGACATACCATTTACGCTCCTACAACCCGTAGCCAGCCAGGACGTAGAAGGACTAAGCGTATTCCTTCTCAAGTTGAACAACGTCTGAAAAAGTATGGAAGATGTCATGGGCAAGGGAATAATAGACGAACATGCAAAGAACCAGTGCCATAATTGGTTTGATTGATAAAAACAATAATACAATATATTTTCATTCGATTGTACTAATTTTTTGTGATGTTATTTATTTTAAAAATTCTATATCTACCCCTCATGTATTGTTTTCTTTTCTTGCAGGCACAAGAGATTACTAAACCAAGAAAGTAGCAGTTAACATTGTCGAAAAAGAGCTACAAGATCAAGTGTCATTTTGTGATTAATTTTTGTTTTGAATTCAACAAGACTACTGTGTCAAAAAAGAGCTACAAGATCTGGTGGCATTTTGTGATTAATTTTTGGTTTGAATTCAACAAGACTACTGTGTTGGTATAAGACATTGTTGATTGTGTAAGAATTTAAAAACATTAAGTGGTTAAACAAATCGGTGGATGTTGTTTGTGCAATTGTGTTCGAGACATGCATTATGAAATGGTCGGTAGATTGATCATTAAACTCTTCTGATAAGTGCTAATTTCACACACACACACACACACACATATATATATATATATATATATATATATATATATATATTGTGATAGGTTGCGGTTTCTAACAATTACAAAATAACCATGCAAAATTTTGCAGGGTAAATTTTGGTCTAAATCAACAATTAAAAATAAACTCACGCAATTTTTTTCGAGGGGAAATTTTGGACTACTCGACACCCATTTTTACTTTGTTTAAAAAGAAGGCAAGTTAGGATAAGTTTGAGATGATAAAAAAAAATTTTATCAGTCAACACCATTGGTATTTCCATGGAACATATTTTTGCATGACTTAAGAGTGAAGACATTTAAACTTTGGAAAAATATGTTTTCCACGAATTACTGAATTACAAATTAATTACTTTATTTCATATTATACTTATCAGTATGTGTTCAAAATACCTGTTGCTAGCTATTATGTTCATTCATAATATAAACTAATTTGAATTAATGTTACAACAAGAAAACAATTAATTTCATGACAAGAGATTATTTCATCTCATATTATACAAATCCTCATTCGTTGACAATACCTACTGGAATTAATGAAACAAAATGATAATTTTATTTTATATCTACTATTGTTCTCTCATTTTATCTGAAAATTACTTAATTTGAGCTTTCCAATACGTGATTTAGTACATTTAATACTCCATATGTGTAGCAAAATACTTGATTTTTTATTGATCGCATTAATGAAGTCACTATTGGCGTTTTCATGGAACAAGTATTTGCATGACATAAACATGTCCTTTAAATTTTTTTGGAAAAACATGTTTCCCACAAATTAATGAATTACAAATTAAGTATTTTATTTGTACTGTAAAATACTAAATTGGAGCTTTCAAATACATGATTTAGTACATTTAATACTTTGAATATGTAACGAAATACTTGAATTTTTATTGATCGCATTAATGAAGTCAATATTTGCGTTTTCATGGAACAAGTATTTGCATGACAGAAACATGTCCTTTAAATTTTTTTGGAAAAACATGTTCCCCACAAAATAATGAATTATAAATTACGTACTTCATTTGTACTATAAAATTCTTAATTTGAGCTTTCAAATACGTGATTTAGTACATATAATGCTCCATACATGTAGCAAAATACTTGATTTTTTATTGATCGCATTAATGAAGTCACTATTGGCGTTTCCATAGAACAAGTATTTGCATGACATAAACATGTCCTTTAAATTTCTTTGGAAAAATATGTTTCCCACAAATTAATGAATTACAAATTAAGTACAACATTTGTACTATAAAATACTTTATTTGAGCTTTCAAATACGTGATTTAGTACATTTAATACTTTGAATATGTAATAAAATACTTGAATTTTTATTGATCGCATTAATGAAGTCGCTATTGGCATTTCCATGGAACAAGTATTTGCGTGACATAAACATGTCCTTTAATTTTTTTTGGAAAAACATGTTTCCCACAAAATAATGAATTACAAATTAAGTACTTCATTTGTACTGTAAAATACTTAATTTGAGCTTTGACATACATGATTTAGTACATTTAATACTTTGAATATGTAACGAAATACTTGAATTTTTATTGATCGCATTAATGAAGTCAATATTGGCGTTTTCATGGAACAAATATTTGCATGACATAAACATGTCTTTTAAATTTATTTGGAAAAATATTTTAACAAGATATTATTTTATTTCATATTATATTATCAGTATGTGTTCATAATACCTGTTGTTATTATATTCATTCATAATATAAACTAATTTGAATTAATGTTACAACAAGAAAACAATTAATTTCATGACAAGAGATTACTTCATTTCATATTATACGGATCCTCATTCGTTGACAATACCTACTGGAATTAATGAAACAAAATGATAATTTTATTTAATATCTATTATTGTTTGCTCATTTTATCTGAAAAATAATTAATTTGAGCTTTCCAATACGTAATTTAGTATATTTAATACTCCATATATGTAGCAAAATACTTGATTTTTTATTGATTGTATTAATGAAGTCACTATTGGTGTTTCCATGGAACAAGTATTTGCATGACATAAACATGTCCTTTAAATTTCTTTGGAAAAACATGTTATCCACAAATTAATGAATTATAAATTAAGTACTTTATTTGTACTGTAAAATACTTAATTTGAGCTTTCAAATACGTGATTTATTAAATTTAATACTCCATATATGTTTTCTCGAACAAAAAATACTCCATATATGTAGCAAAATACTTGATTTTTTATTGATCGCATTAACGAAGTCACTATTGGTGTTTCCATGGAACAAGTATTTTCATGACATAAACATGTCCTTTAAATTTCTTTGGAAAAACATGTTTTCCACAAATTAATGAATTACAAATTAAGTACTTTATTTGTATTGTAAAATACTTAATTTGAGCTTTCAAATACGTGATTTAGTACATTTAATACTTTGAATATGTAACGAAATACTTGAATTTTTATTGATTGCATTAATGAAGTCAATATTGGCGTTTTCATGGAACAAATATTTGCATGACATAAACATGTATTTTAAATTTCTTTGGATAAACATGTTCCCTAGAAATTAATGAATTACAAATCAAGTACTTCATTTGTACTGTAAAATACTTAATTTGAGCTTTCAAATATGTGATTTAGTACATTTAATACTTCGTATATGTAGCAAAATACTTGATTTTCTATTGATCGATTAATGAAGTCACTATTGGCGTTTCCATATAACAAGTATTTGCATGACATAAACATGTCCTTTAAATTTCTTTGGAAAAACATGTTCCCCACAAATTAATGAATTACAAATTAAGTTTTTTATTTTTATTGTAAATTACTTAATTTGAGCTTTCAAATACGTGATTTAGTACATTTAATACTCCGTATATATAGCAAAATACTTGATTTTCTATTGATCACATTAATGAAGTCAATATTGGCGTTTCCATGGAACAAGTATTTTCATGACATAACCATGTCATTTAAATTTATTCGGAAAAACATGTTTTTCACAAACTAATGAATTACAAATTAAGTACTTCATTCGTATTATAAAATACTTAATTTGAGCTTTCAAATACGTGATTTAGTACATTTAATAATCTGTAAATGTGGCGAAATAAGCATTCACCCCATAGACAAACAAAAACACCACAACTCTTATCATCTCCTTGTTGTCGACTCTTTACAGCAATCACTTCACCTTTGCCAATATCACGATTTTTCGCATTCCAATGATATCCCGATAAAAATTTGGCCTAAATGAAAAATTCAGTCAATATCAATTTTCAAATCAACCCTAAACAATGTGCACACTTTTTTCATAAAAATATTTTTTCATGTCCTACTTACAAATTTCTTTGCTGCACCTTTGTAAACAGCACCACCCAAAGAATCTTTGAGCGTGAAACACTGATTGCTTGAGTGTACATGAGCAAGATCCAATGTGATTTGTAACTAATCGGGAAAATTATGTGCTTACAACGCTCTAGAAGCTCTTTGTTTAGTTTGGACAGCATGCTCAATGTACTCCTGTCCAACTTTGATGTAAATTCTAAAAAATCTTGAGCTTTCACCCTTTTCTGTTTCGTTTTCTCGAGCATCCCAATAACTTTAATCTGTACAAATTATTAAAAATATTATTAATTGTACCTATGATGAAAATATTCATTAATAACTTTGACAATATGTACCTGGACATTGGGAGACATGCAATATATGTCATGCCCATAATTATGCTTTTCATTGCTCAAAATATTGAAATAGGCGTGAACAAGGTCAGATCGCAGTTCGCCACCAAACAAACAAAATAATAACTCATGCCCACACAATATTACAGAATCATCTTGCCAAACTACACCACTACAAAGAGAAAGTAGCAAAATTAACTCAAACAAACATAAAATGACATATTATGATTTCAGAAAAATAAAATAAATTTAGATGTTTTTACCCAAAGTTTCTTCGCAGATGTACTTCTTAATAATGTTTTTATGTTCCGTTGAGATTTGATCATGCCCATTATAGTCTTGTCTTTCTCGGAACTCCTGTACATATTCTTCACAGCACTTTTAGCTATACTTTTAACATCAATATCATCGTATATGAAAGATGAAAAATACACTATTCAATAAAAAAATAATGTAAGCACTACAAAATTGTAAAATATATAAACCATTTGTAGGTATTGTAAAAATATACCGTGTCCAACCATTGGGGTGAATGATGCTTTCTCTTTCTCTTTGGGGTTGTACTGGGGGTGTCATATAGTCAGGATCTTTTCTTTTTTTTTTTAACCGGTTGTTCTTTTATGAACGGTCTTCACAATAGATGATTTTGGATTAAAGATAATAATCTCTTTCCCTTCCCCAATGTCGCTTGCCACGCGATCATTTTCTCCATCATTTGTGTTCAATCGCACTTCATCCACAACCACTTTCACAAAACTCTCCAGATCAACTGTCTCGTCTGTGTTCATTTTCACTTTTTTGTCATCCACTTCGTTCAAACTTTCAACAATAGGATCAACATATCCATCCACATCTTGCTCGATATGAACTTCATCGTACATATATGAGGCATCCTTAAAACCAAATCGGATTGCATCATATGCAACCACTTCATTTTTTTCCTTCAACAATTTAATCTCATTTTCAAGCCTTCTAATGTGATCCAACAATTCTGAATCATTGGATCGAGAATGAACCTTGAAATATAAGTGTTAATTAAGCATGCTATATTGTTATTGGTTGAATAATATACTAATAATAAATTTTCTTTCATGAATCATAAATAGTTACCTCATCAAACCTCACTATATAATCAACAAGTTTTTTTTCCTCTTCAAATGGTTTGATCGGAAAAATCTAAAGACAAAAAAAAATTATATTACATTTAAACAAAATTATAGAATAATATAGATTAAATTGTGCGAACCTTGTTTGATCCCACAGTCATTAATACAGCCTCTGCACCTTTAGGATTAATGGGAATCTTGCTCTCTCCCCACTTGAATAATCGCGGAAAACAACGTAAAAAACACGAGGTTCACCAAGCATATTAACTCTTTCATAGACCCAAGCCTAATACAATTGTTAGCACTTATTAACTCCACAAATAAAATACATAAGCTGAAAAAAAATAAGAACATAACATCAATCCAACTATGCAACCTCCCATATTCTTTTTATCCTTTTTTTTTCACTTTAGAGAATCCTAGATGGTCTTCAACTTCATTACGCAAAAACCTAAAAGTTGCATCTCCCCAAGCATTGTAGTAACCCAGATTCCATTTTAAGATAATAATATGTTAAACATGATTAAGGGTTAGTAATTTCGGAGTGTTATTGGACTTCGAAAGAGATTATGGGCTTTTGACTTTGGGCCGGATCGGAAGCTCCAAACCCAGATCGGAAGTTCCGATCCTAGCCACTTCGAAAGCTCATCGGAAGCACAGAGATCGGAAGCTCCGATCCTGGAACGGACGTTCCGATCTCCAGCTGCTAGCAATGCTCGATGACTCAGCCGCGAGTTTTGACAAGTGTTGAACCTAGAGCAGATCGGAAGCTCCGATCGCCCGATCGGAAGTTCCGATCCCAACGTGTCACACATGCATGCAATAAGCTGGATCGGAAGCTCCGATCCCGAAATCGGAAGTTCCGATCCTGACCGAGAATTTTGCCTATAAATAGGGCTCGTTCGATTTCATTTTGAAATACGAATTCCCGAGTTTCCTTCTACAGTTATATAGTGTGAGATATACACTTGAGGGCCCTATAGGTTATAATAGAGGTTCTGGAATAACCAAGGTGTGGTTATAGTCATCCGGGACTAGCGACTTCAAAGGGCTAACTACGGACGAAGGTATGGTCCGGGAATCTATTTAAGTTTTGGGAGTACTTATTAGCTTAGTTAAGGCTTATAGAATTTATGTAGTGATACGGTGAACTTTTGAATATAGGCTTGGAACCTATGATCCTACTTTACTTGAACTAGCCTAGAGGTACGTAGACATTGACTGAGATTGCCAGCGAGTATACATGTTTATATGTTGCATTTATTTGGCATTATTATATGGCATGATATATGATTTACCGCTTTCTATATTCATATGTCATGTGCATATACACGTTGAGCCTATACCTTGTTATACCTGACTATAGAGCCGCTCAGCTCTATACTCGATAGTCTGTCACTGAGAGTACCGCGACGACGGGGGCATTTATGTCTGTCTACTCTAGTGTACTAGACGAGTGTGGTTGCACCCAAAGGTTGATCCGTGCGGTGGCAGCACTCATGTGGCGCCGGTTCTGAGCATGATTTTTCAGATGACCCTGTACCAGTCATCATGTTGCATGCATTATATACATATGTTTACTCATGTCTATGTACTGGGCGTTAGCGCTCACGTCCTAGTTGTTATCTTGGACACCCTATTCCATAGGACAGGTCACAGGATGGACGGAGCTGATAGTTCAAGGCAGGACTAGGGAGCAGGAGCCTTGAGGATTTTATTATACAGCAGGATTCGATATAGCTGTATAATGTTTACTTTTAAGTTTTTGATTTGGTTGTATCACTACAGATTTAAGCCTGGATTATGTTACTAAGCTGATATGTAAATTATGGTTTTGTTTCCGCACATTTTACTCTGTTAAGTATTTTTCTGAATTAAGATTAATGCATGCTATTAGTTGCCAGTTAGTAGGTGATTCCATGCAGGGTCACTACATTTTTGGTATCAGAGCATGCTTAGATTTTGGGATTAGTACTTGGGATTTAGAATTAGTTTTGAGTAATTCTTGCGCATTTGGGATTTTAATGTGCAATTCTTTTCAGGATATGGCTGACGAGAGTCACGGTAGTGTTGGCCAGGGAGGTGGTCATCATCATCGTCGCCTTCATCATCATGATGATCAACATCGTCATCATGAGGGTAGATGTCGCTACTCTATCAATAAGTTCATGCAAGTAGGACCGAAACCTTTGGTGAGAGGCGAGAATCCTGAACAGGCGAGGAGTTGGATGTCTAAACTCGAGAGTACTTTTCGTGCTTTCGATTGCACTGAGGATCAGAAATTGGAAGTTCTAGAATTTGTTCTAGAAGATCGAGCACGTTTTTGGTGGGATGCCAAGGCTGCTCAGGCACATACTGAGAGAGGACAGTTGACTTGGGGGGATTTCTATCAGGAGTTCCAGAAATTGTATTTTCCTCCGGCTGTTCGCCAAGCACGATCGATGGAGTTGCTTACTCTGAGGCAAGGATCAATGACTATTGATCAATATCAGCAACGATTTCTTGATCTGCTACCTTTCAGTCCTCATATCAATGAGAGTGATGCATCGAAGTATGATATCTTTCTACAAGGTTTGAACCAAGATATCTACTCTCAGGTTGTCGTCTGTGATGACCCGGTATCTTTTGAGACTTTGGTGAACCGTTGCCGTCTTGTGGAGACTAGCAACAGGCGGGCACAGTTGATGATGCCAGGACAGCCTAGTGGATCTTTTGAGCCTAGAGCTCAATCTGTTGTGCAATCTGGACCTACGTCTTCTTCTACTCCTACTAATTCATCTGGATCTCGTGGTTCATGAGTTATGTTCCGTTTTGGGAAGAAGAAGAAGAAGGAGGAATTTTGTAGCCATTGTGGAGGGAAGCATCCTGCAGCTTCATGTCGGAGAGCTACTGGTGCTTGTTATATTTGCGGTCAGCAGGGACATCTGCGGAGAGATTGTCCTCAGCGCATGGGTTTTGCTAGTGGATCGGGATCACAGGTTGGATCTCAGGCTTCTATTGTTCCACGTCAGCAGCCAGCACCACAGAGTTCTTCTGGTTATCGTCCCCAGACTCAAGGGCAGGTGTTTGCTCTATCTCAGGAGCAGGCTACAGAGGGAAGCGATCGCATATTGGCAGGTATCTTTCTGTTATGTGGTATTCCTGCACTTGTATTAATTGATACTGGAGCATCGCATTCCTTTATTTCTAGTCGCTTTGTTAAGAGACATAGATTACCTTATGTATCATTAGATATGGATTTAGTTGTATCTACTCCGTTGGAGCAAGAGATAGTAACTAAGCGTCTAGTGATGGGTTGCCTTCTGGAGTTTGAGGGTAATGTGTTAGCAGCTAATTTGATGATATTAGCGATGGCAGATTTTGACTGTATCTTGGAAATAGATATGCTGACTTTGTATCACGCTACTGTGGATTGTTATCAGCGTCTGGTACAGTTTCATCCGGATGAGGGTGATAGCTGGTATTTTTATGGTGAGGGTGCGCGACCTCCGATGCAACTTGTTTCAGCTCTGAAGGCATGTCATGTCTTGGAGTCAGGTGGGGAGGGCTACCTTATCTATGCAGATGATATGTCCATGAGTAGTACGGGTATTGATCAGTTACCGGTTGTCAGCGAGTTTTCTGATGTATTCCCTGATGAGATTCCTGGTTTTCCTCCGGTGCGAGAGGTTGAATTTGGTATTGATTTAGTACCAGGAACTATGCCTATATCCCGAGCGTCTTATCGTCTGGCACCTTCAGAGATGAGGGAATTGAAACAGCAGTTACAGGATCTGCTTGATAAGGGATATATTCGTCCGAGTGTTTCTCCGTGGGGAGCACCTGTTTTGTTTGTCAAGAAGAAGGATGGATCGATGCGATTATGTATTGATTACAGGCAGTTGAATCGTGTCACCATCAAGAATAAGTATCCTTTGCCGCGGATTGATGATCTGTTCGATCAATTACAGGGTACTTCTGTTTACTCGAAGATAGATCTGAGATCTGGATAGCATCAGATGCGGGTACGAGACTCAGATATATCTACGACTGCTTTCAGGACCAGATACGGGCATTATGAATTTCTGGTGATGCCATTCGGTTTAACGAATGCACTGGCAGTCTTCATGAATCTGATGAATCAGATATTTCGAGAGTATCTGGATAGATTTTTCATCGTCTTCATTGATGATATTATTGTCTATTCTCATGACAAGGATGAGCATGCACAACATCTAAGGATTGTTTTACAGACGTTACGAGATAAGCAGCTGTATGCGAAATTGAGCAAGTGTGAATTCTGGCTTGATTGGGTAGTGTTTCTCGGTCATGTGATTTCTAATGAAGGGATATCTATTGATCCTAGTAAGATAGAGGCAGTGTTGAACTGGTCTCGTTCGATGACGGTTGCTGAGATTCGTAGTTTCTTGGGTCTAGCTGGATATTACCGTCGGTTCATCGAGAATTTTGCACAGTTGGCAAGGCCTTTGACACAGCTTACACGGAAAGATGTTGCCTTCATATGGTCCTCGGATTGTGAGGAGTCATTTCACGAGTTGCGTAGACGTCTTACTACTGCACCTGTGCTAGCCCTACCTTCTGGATCGGGAGGTTATGTGGTTTATACTGATGCCTCTGGTCAGGGGTTAGGATGTGTTCTGACACAGCATGGACATGTTATTGCCTATGCTTCTCGACAGTTGAAGACGCATGAGAGTAATTATCCAGTGCATGATCTCGAGTTAGCCGCCATTGTATTTGCGCTCAAGATTTGGAGGCATTATTTTTATGGCGAGAAATTTGAGATATTCACGGATCACAAGAGTTTGAAGTATTTATTCACTCAGGCGGAGTTGAATATGCGACAGAGACGCTAGATGGATCTTCTGAAGGATTATGATTGTGAAATCAAATATCATCCAGGTTCTGCCAATCTTACTGCTGATGCCTTGAGTCGGTAGGTGAGACTTTCTGCACTTCAGACTAGTGAAGTATCTCATATGAGTGCTGTTCATTGAGTTTTACGCTCAAGCACAAGAAAGAGAGAAATGGGATTCGATTGTATACTATTCTATCTGAGCCAGCATTGTATTCTCGGATCAGAGATGCTCAGATATCTGATGTTAAGACTCAGCGTTTGGCACGTCTGGCCAATGGAGTTAATACATCTGGATTCCATTTTCAGGCAGATGGTTTATTATGCCTATCTAATCGAGTGGTTGTACCTAATGATGCGGATCTCAGGAATGATATTCTATCTCAAGCTCATAGGAGTCGATTATCAGTTCATCCTGGTAGCATGAAAATGTATAAAGACTTGCAAACTAGATTCTGGTGGAAAGGGATGAAGCGAAGTGTGTATCAATTTGTTTAAAGATGTTTGGTTTGTCAACAGGTCAAGGCTGAACATCAACGACCAGGTGGATTACTGCAGAATCTTGAGATTTCCGAATGGAAGTGGGAGCACGTAACTATGGATTTTGTCACCCACTTACCTATGAAGTCACGTCAGTGTGATGCTATTTGGGTCGTTGTTGACCGTTTGATGAAATCAGCACACTTTATTCCTTATAACCGGGAATATTCTTATGATCACATGACACGTTTATACATCCAGGAGATAGTGCGATTACATGGGATTCCAGTGAGCATAGTCAGTGATAGAGACCTGCGATTTACCTCACGTTTTTGGGGTAGTTTTCAGGAGGCGTTGGGTACCACTATGAGTTTGAGCACTGCATATCATCCGGAGACTGACGGGCAGTCAGAACGGACAATTCGTATGCTGGAGGATATGCTACGTTCTTCTGTCATGGATTTTGGCTTATCTTGGCAGGATCAGTTACCTTTGATCGAATTTGCCTACAATAACAGTTATCATCGTAGTATCAATATGGCACCTTTCGAGGCATTGTACGGTCGATGGTGTCGTACTCTGTTATTCTGGGATGAAGTCGGGGAACGACAAGTCGAGGGTCCTGAATTGGTGCAGCAGATTGTAGACAAGGTAGATTTGATCAAGCATAGGATCAAAGTTGCTCAAGATAGACAAGCCAGTTATGCTAATATTCGCCGCAGGCCACTTCAGTTTGAGCCTGGTGAATATGTGTTCCTTCGAGTATCACCTTTCAGGAAGGTAATGAGATTCGGCATGAAAGGCAAGTTGTCTCCTCGTTTCATTGGGCCTTTCCAGATACTGGAAAAGATCGGATATGTTGCATATCGTTTGGCTTTACCACCAAATCTTTCCAGTATATATAATGTTTTTCATGTGTCGTTACTTCGACAGTATATAGCTGATGAATCTCATGTGATTCAGTCTACTGATATTCAGCTAGAGCCAGATCTGTCTTTTGTTGAACGACCAATCCGTATCCTAGGCAGGAAGGAGAAAGTTCTTCGGAACAAGACTATACCACTTGTGATGGTACAGTGGCAGCGCCAAGGCATTGAAGAAGCAACTTGGGAAACTGAAAGTCGTATGCAAGCAGAATATCCTGAGTTGTTTGCTTTGTACTTTTGATTTACCATGTAAGATGTAATTACAGTTATTGTAATAAAACATGGTTTGATGTTTCATATTGTTATCTTGATTTTGTCTTTGATGTTATTTCACGGACGAAATATCTAAAGGTGGAGAGAATGTAATAACCCAGATTCCATTTTAAGATAATAATATGTTAAACATGATTAAGGGTTAGTAATTTCGGAGTGTTATTGGACTTCGGAAGAGATTATGGGCTTTTGACTTTGGGCCGGATCGGAAGCTCCGAACCCAGATTGGAAGTTCCGATCCTAGACACTTTGGAAGCTCATCGGAAGCACAGAGATCGGAAGCTCCGATCCTGGAACGGACGTACCGATCTCTAGCTGCCAGCAATGCTCGATGACTCAGCCGCGAGTTTTGACAAGTGTTGAACGTAGAGCAGATCGGAAGCTCCGATCGCCCGATCGGAAGTTCCGATCCCGACGTGTCACACATGCATGCAATGAGCTGGATCGGAAGCTCCGATCCCGAAATCGGAAGCTCCAATCCTGGCCGGGAATTTTGCCTATAAATAGGGCTCGTTCGATTTCATTTTGAAATACGAATTCCCGAGTTTCCTTCTACAGTTATATAGTGTGAGATATACACTTGAGGGCCCTATCGGTTATAATAGAGGTTCTGGAATAACCAAGGTGTGGTTATAGTCATCCGTGACTAGCGACTTCAAAGGGCTAACTACGGACGAAGGTATGGTCCGGGAATCTATTTAAGTTTTGGGAGTACTTATTAGCTTAGTTAAGGCTTATAGAATTTATGTAGTGATACGGTGAACTTTTGAATATAGGCTTGGAACCTAGGATCCTACTTTACTTGAACTAGCCTAGAGGTACGTACACATTGACTGAGATTGCCAGCGAGTATACATGTTTATATGTTGCATTTATTTGGCATTATTATATGGCATGATATATGATTTACCGCTTTTTATATTTATATGTCATGTGCATATACACGTTGAGCCTATACCTTGTTATACCTGACTATAGAGCCGCTCAGCTCTATACTCGATAGTCTGTCACTGAGAGTACCGCGACGGCGGGGGCATTTATGTCTGTCTACTCTAGTGTACTAGATGAGTGTGGTTGCACCCAAAGGTTGATCCGTGCGGTGGCAGCACTCATGTGGCGCCGGTTCTGAGCATGATTTTTCAGATGACCCTGTACCAGTCATTATGTTGCATGCATTATATACATATGTTTACTCATGTCTATGTACTGGGCGTTAGCGCTCACGTCCTAGTTGTTATCTTGGACACCCTATTCCATGGAGCAGGTCGCAGGATGGACGGAGCTGGTAGTTCAAGGCAGGACTAGGGAGCAGGAGCCTTGAGGATTTTATTATACAGCAGGATTCGATATAGCTGTATAATGTTTACTTTTAAGTTTTCGATTTGGTTGTATCACTACAAATTTAAGACTGGATTATGTTACTAAGCTGAAATTTAAATTATGGTTTTGTTTCCGCACATTTTACTCTGTTAAGTATTTTTCTGTATTAAGATTAATGCATGTTATTAGTTGCCAGTTAGTAGGTGATTCCATGCAGGGTCACTACAAGAATACTCAAAAAAGTTTCCAAATTGTCCAAGTATGGGAAAATAAAATTTGGAGTGCCAAAATTACTAATAGGAAAAATAACACAATTAAAAAGCAGCAAAATAAAATCTAAAAAAATCATCAATCTCAATGTCATTCTCTGCCAACTCAAATAGCTTTTTTTGATGACATTTCTCTGAACACAATTCTTCCCCTTGAAATGGCACTGAAGGAAGTTAGAACTCAATTTCAAATTGATGTTAACCGGTTGATCGACGCAAGGCAAACCCATAATGATCGAAAAATCCCTACTAGTGAATGGCACCATTATATTGCTTCCAAAACGAAAGCTGCATGTCTCTACTTCAAAGCGTTTAAGAATTGCATAAACTCTTGATGTGCTTATACAAAGCTTTTGGATCTTCAACCAAGGTGCAAGAGGTAAAGTCTCTATCCTCTTTAATTGTAGTTCACTCATTTTGGGAACTAATTGCTTTACTACTGATATAAATTTTGTTGGAGAACACCTTGATAGGGATGGCAACGGGGCGGGGCGGGGACGGGTTTGCCATCCCCATCCCCGTCCCCGAATTAAAAACCCATCCCCGGTTCTACATATTCGGGGAATCCCCGTCCCCGAACCCGTGGGGACTAAACCCCCATCCCCGAACCCGAACCCGAACCCATTGTAGATATGAAAATGAGATTGTGATGGGGTGGATCCCCGAACCCGTGGGGAAATCCCCAAACCCGTACCCGTAGACATCAAACTTAAAATATTCAATTTTCCAACAATTATCTTTTACATTCCAAAAATCATTAATATTACATTTTTGTGTACTGACTTATAAAATGCTCAAACTCTAACTCTAACTCTAAAATTTTGACAAATATTCATAAATTTTAGATTTATATAAAAAATTTGAGACATTCCAAGTCTCAAATATCAAATAATTCAACTTAGTGATTCAAATATCTTTAACATATATACGCTGAAAATTCTAAATAAATTCAAGAAAAATTTATTATATGATGATGAGTGTGTGTCTTTTATTATTATTATTATTATTATTATTATTATTATTATTAATATTATTATTATTATTATTATTATTTATTTATTTATTTATTTATTTATTTATTTATTTATTTTCGGGGATATCGGGGCGGGTTCGAGAAAACGGGCGAGAGAAATTGGGGGAAGGGAAGAGGGTTAGTGATGTGTTAAGTAAGTATAATAATAATAATAATAATAAATTTAAATGAGAATGATAATGATAGGGAGTAAAAAATAAGTAAAAGTGTTTGTCAGGTACTAAATTTTAAGTTTTACTGCTATAGGTACTGAACACCAACTTTATTTTATGGATGGGTATTTTTCTTAAATTTACCGTATATATATATATATATATAGAAATTTTCAGCTGCCCAACCAATGATGCCCAACTCGTCCCCGATAACTAAAACCTGATAGTGGGTTTTAGTGATACGAATTTTTTTTAAAAAAAACAACTAAAACCCGATAGTGGATTTTAGTGATCGGGAACGAGTTGGGCAGGAATGGTTGGGCAGCTGAAAATTACTCATATATATATATATATATATATATATAAATATCGAGTATTCCTCAATCCCTTATTTTATCAAATTTTTAATATTTTGATATTATTTTTATTATTTAAATAAAAAATTTCATAAATCATATATGAAATAAATAAGTAATTGGTTGAATCAATGACAACGAGCAGTAATTAAAGTTCCATATATTTATAAAATGATTTCAGAATAAAAAATTAATGATGTCATGTACATCAATATTTGTAAATTAATTCTTATATCATAAAAATTTTGAATATAATTTTTTTTATTAAAATCACATCATAAATTGAATACAAACTCATGAGATGATATAATAATAAAAAAAATCTTATCATATAATCCATGTACATGATATTAGATGTATCTTTGGCGTTATTCATCACGTTATATTTTTTTAAAAAAAAATTCATTAATAAAAATATCAAATAAAGACAAATTTTTGGATACAAATTGGCCTTATTAAATATAACTAGCTCAATAAATTGCTCGGTTAACAATTAAGAAAATTTCAATATTTTATTGAGTTTGAGGTCTATGTTGAAAGTTAAAGTCTAATCTCTTATCTTATCTTATCAATAGTTGTAACTAAGTTCTAAGGTTATTGCCCTTTCTTAAGATTAGCTTTCTCTCTTGTTATTAGTTTGTTACAGATCCTATATTGAAGGATCTGAGAGGCATAATTGTTACTGCTATATATTTACGTACTTCATAATAATAAAGTTAAGATTTTCATTCTAAATACTTCTACATGGTATCAGAGTCAGGTTGATATGACCAAGATAGGCAAACCTCAAGCCTATACTTTATCAACGTCTCCGGCTATGGCTTACTCAAACACTCCCGATCAATTCACTCATTTTGTCACAAATCACAAGATCAATGGCCAGAATTATCTTCAATGGTCACAATCAGTCTTGATGTTTATTTGTGGCAAGAGCAAGGAGGATTATATCGCAGAAGCAGCTGTTGAACCAAAGAAAGAAGATCCGAAGTACAAAACCTGGAAGGCGTAAAATAACATGGTGAAATCATGAATACAGTAGAAGGAAGGTCATGTTGGGAGGTACCCCATTAATTTCTTCTGAATCATCAGCACTGTCGTCTGAATTTGAGACTCAAAGCACCGCTACACGAGCTTCCACGGACAGCAGATCAAGGAAACCACGACCGTATTGTGATAAGTGTCACAAGCCTGGACACACAGAGGCAACCTGCTGGAAGATTCATGGAAGGCCATCAGATTGAAAACACACAAGAAGTTCGAGCTCGAATGATCGCGAGGCTTATGGACACTCTGCAACAAGCTCTCCTTTCAACAAAGATCAGTTGTAAATGCTCTACAGCCTCCTCAACAAGGCTCAACCTCCCTCATTATCATCTTCTGTATCATCATCGTCTGCACCAAATTCAAATTCCTCATCAGCAAATATTGCACAACAAGGTAATCCTCAGGCGTTACATGCCAATACAACCAGCTCATCCTGGATAGTGGATTCTGGAGCCTCAGATCACATGACTGGTAATCGAAATATGTTCTCATCACTTGCTCCGTATGACAAACCAATCTGAGTGACTATACAGATGACACTAAGACGTTTGTCATGGGGATAGGGACTGTTTGCATCTCCAAGAAGCTTCAACTTAAATCTGTGTTTTATGTTCCAAAATTACAATGCAATCTTCTGTCAGTACGCAGATTAAATATAGATTCACAGTGTCTAACTATTTTCAGTTCCTCCTCATGTTGTTTTTAGGACCAGGTTTCGGGGAGGATGATTGGATGTGGTGAGCAATGCGAGGGACTCTATATTCTCAAGCCCGATAGCGCACCAACTCAGTGTCAACTTCTCCCACGTGAAAATAAATTAAAACTGTGTCCTCCTTTATTTCTTCTGCTTCGAATAAACATAGTGAAATTATGATGTTACACTATAGATTGGGACATCCAAATTTCATGTATCTTGCAAGATTATTTCCCTCTTTATTCTCCAATAAACATGTTCAAGATTTTCAGTGTGATATTTGTTCGTTGTATAAGCATACTCGTAGTTCTTACCTGCCTAGATCATATACTGCATCCCATCCGTTTTCAATGTTACACTGTGATGTTTGGGGGCCTTCTAGAGTTACTAACCTTGGGGGAACAAAATATTTCTTATTATTGGTTGATGATCACACTCGGGTCTCTTGGGTGTTCTTGATGAAAGAAAAATCTGAAGCAAGCTTGTTAAATAAACAATTTCACATTATGGTGAAAACACAGTTCAACACAGATTTGCAGATATTCCACTCGGATAATGTAGGCGAATTGTTCAACTTAGAACTCAGCTCTTACTTCAAACAACATGGCATTATACACACAAGCTCATGTGTTGACACACCTCAGCAGAATGGCGTCGCCGAGAGAAAGAACAGACATATCCTGGAAGTAGCACGGTCCCTACTATTTACAACAAATGTGCCAAAACACTTTTGGGGAGAGGCTGTTCTCACTGCTACATACCTCATCAACCGCATGCCATCACGTGTCCTAAAATTCAAAACTCCTTTCCACACTCTACTCACAACATTTCCCCATAATCGCCTCATATCCAATATTCCTCCCAAAATCTTTGGCTGCTCGGTCTTTGTTCATCTCTATAACGAGGGAAAACTTGAACCAAAATCCATCAAGTGTATTTTTCTTGGTTACTCACCCACCAAGAAGGGTTACAAGTGTTACTCACCTCTTCACCGCAAATACTACGTAACCATGGATGTCACCTTCCAAGAAAATAGCCCTTTCTACACCAATTCTAGTCTTCAGGGGGAGAACATTAGACATGAATCCCAGAATTGGAGTATCTTCACTGTACCAGACTCGGAGGCTGCTCCACCAGACTCGGGGATCCATCAATCACCCATAAATGTAGAGTATTCCTCCATTATCTCACAAGACACTCAATCATCCTCAACGAATCCTGCTCCAACTCAACACGATCCAGGTAATATCTCGACAAGCCAGGTTCCACTTGATCATGAACAGTCCAATATGGACCTACCTATTGCACTAACAAAATCGTCTCGTAATTGCGGGCCATATCGTATTGATGACTATATATATTATGGTAATCTCTCACAAAGTTTTCGAGCCTTTGTTTCCAGACTTGATCAGATTACTATACCAAACACTATTGATGAAGCCTTAAAGGTTCCGGAGTGGATACGAGCTACTTACGATGAACTTAAAGCCCTGGAAAACAATCAGACGTGGGAACTGATAAAGTTACCACCTGGAAAAAAGATCGTGGGATGCAAATGGGTGTTCACAGTAAAGCATAATCCAGATGGTTCAAAGGAGAGATTAAAAGCTCGGCTTGTCGCCAAGGGCTACACTCAAGCTTATGGAGTTGACTATGGAGAGACATTTGCTCCAGTATCCAAACTAAATACAGTCCGAGTGCTCTTATCCATCGCGGAAAATCTTGATTGGCTATTACACCAGTTTGACGTAAAGAATGCTTTCCTCAATGGGGATCTCGAAGAGGAGGTGTACATGCTAATTCCACCTGGATTTAGTAATGCAGATAATCATAACAAGGTGTGCAAGCTGAGGAAATCATTGTATGGGCTCAAACAATCACCAAGGGCATGGTTTGACAAGTTTTCTCAGGTGCTTCGATGGTATGATTATACTCAGAGTCATGCGGACCACACATTGTTCTCAAAACACTCGGAGGGTGGTAAATGTACATTCTTAAGTGTCTACGTAGATGACATACTTATCACCGGAGATGATTCGGTTGAGATAACCAAGCTCAAGGCTGCTCTTTCCTCTGAATTCGAAGTAAAAGACTTTGGACAGATGAAGTACTTCTTAGGTATGGAAGTGGAAAGGTCCAAAAATGGAATTGCAATGTCTCAAAGAAAGTATACACTCGATTTACTTAAGGAGACTGGCATGCTAAGTTGTAAGCCTTCTGATATTCCTATGGATCCTAACCTCAAGCTCAAGGCACGATCTTCTGAAGCTGCTGCTGAGAGGGGGAGATATCAACGGTTAGTTGGCAAGCTGATTTATCTCGCGCATACGAGGCCTGACATAGGATTTGCTGTGAGTATGGTCAGCAGATTCATGAGTAATCCCTCCGTGATCCACATGGAGGCTGTCATGAAAATCCTATGTTACCTCAAGTCATCACAAGGATCAGGATTTCTTTCAGGAAGACGACAGACCGAGAGATAAATGTGTATATAGACGCAGACTGGGCAGGATCATTGACAGATCGAAGATCAACTTCAGGCATGTGCACATATGTATGGGAAAATCTAGTGACATGGAGAAGTAAAATGTAATCCGTAGTAGCAAGGAGCAGTGCAGAGGCAGAGTTGAGATCACTAGCAAGTGAAATTTGTGAAGAAATGTGGTTAAGGCGACTTCTTGAAGATCTCAGAATCAATATGGAAATGCCGATCAAACTTTCTGTGACAATCAAGCATCTTTGAGAATTTCCAAAGATCTTGTCCAACATAATAGGACAAAGCACATCGATATTGATAGGCATTTTATCAGTGAGAAGATTGAAGACAAGACGATCATTTTGAGCTATATTTCTTCAAAACTTCAGATTGCAGACATTCTCACCAAATCACTTCCAAGAAACAGTTTTTTTTAGATGTGTTCCAAACTTGATTTACTCAACATTTACAATCAAGTTTGAGGGGGAGTGTTGAAAGTTAAAGTCTAATCTCTTATCTTATCTTATCAATAGTTGTAACTAAGTCCTAAGGTTGTTGCCCTTTATTAGGATTAGATTTCTCCCTTGTTATTAGTTTGTTACATATCCTATATTGAAGGATCTGAGAGGCATAATGGTTACTGCTATATATTTACGTACTTCATAATAATAAAGGTAAGATTTCCATTCTAAATACTTCTACAGTCTAAGGATTTGTGTTTAATCTAAAAAAAAAAAGTGTTTTACATTCGGAATTGTTAGATTTGATTTTTTTTCGATATAAATCCCCAGATTTATATAGTATATACAAGAATCTGACCCACAACATGATTTGTTAAATTGAACTTTATTTTATCTACAAAAATCTGGTTTATATTTGGAACCGTTCGATCAGATTTCTTTCAACCATAAAAAAAAATATCAGCATGTCAATATTAGCTCTTTAAATACAATAACATATAATCTCAGAAAAAGTCATCATTCTACAAACTTCTCGACACAAATATTAAGAATTCAGATCAAATGCTTCAAAGTCACAAAGTGTTTTTTATATGGACGAATAAGGTACACTTCTGTGTCATATTTATCTTGACACATCACAAGATCCCATCAAAAGCATCAATCAATCCAAGCACCAATTTTGGAATCATACTGAGACAAACTATGACGATTCCAATCGATCTCAAATCTAAGACATAACAAAAGATCATTATAATATCGAATGAGTGTTATAATGTCAACTAGTAGTAAATTAATAACTTGCATCTGACAAGTGAAACAACTCAGTTCAAGCGGAGCTTCAGAAGAAGATATTGTGAGTATATATTCATTAAATATTTAAATTATATTGTGGCCTTGAAAAATCTAATATGTATTTGATATTATGTTACAGATGAAAGGAGCAAAGCAATTATGTCACAAGACAAACCATTTATATAAATATTTAAATTTGATCATGTATTGACTACCATGAAAGGTGTGGAGAAATTTATCGCCAAATCTTACCCTTCAAGAAAAAAAAAATGTTGAACGGTTTATCTTATTTTCAATTAAATTCAATTGATAAAAATTTTAGTGGTGGTCCATCGTAGTCTGTAGAGACTGCTTTGAGTGAAGAAATCAAAAATGAAAAATAAACAAGATAGATAATTATTTACACATGATTGAAACAATGTGATCAGAACGACAAGAATCTTGAAATTGTTGAAGCGGAGATCTATTGACATGCAACAAAACAATCAGATCCAACTAGGAAATCTACAAAAGAGAGGAGAAAAAATTCAAATAAGTATAAAAAAAAAAATGGGAGTGAGGAATAAAGAAATGTTTTTTTTAAAAAAAAACAGAATTTCATTTATGTTTATTGTATGGGGGATTTGGGGATAAATCCATGTTGACAAACATGGCTCTACAATCAGTCCCTGTCCCCTAAAATTTAATTTTGCGCTCCCTGATCCTCCTACATCAATACTTTTAAGTCTCTGGTCAACAAATAATTTCATTTATTTTTCTCTCTCTTTCTTTAACATTTTTTTCCTCTCCTCATCCCCTCTTTTGTGATTGCAAATCCCTAGTCATGGACATTGAAGGAGATTGAGAGAAAGCTAAATATGGGGTAAAAATTATATGGTAAATCATCTTCCCCTCCTTCTCTTCCCTTCACGATTTTTTCCTATCTTCTATTTCATGATTTTTACAGTAAATCACTAGCCTCCAAGGATGAAGGTGACTGGAAGCTTGGAGCCACTGCCACGGCATTTCTTCCCCTCCATTTAGTTTTCTTCCTCTGAGGGTGAAGGCGGCTGAAAGCTTGGAGCCACTGCCACGATATATCATATCTTCCCCTCTTTCATTTCGTTTTTTGCTTCTCGTAGTACGATCTTCCCTTCACGATGTTCTTCTCTCCTCTATTTCATGATTTCCACAGTAAATCCCTAGGCCATCGGATGACAAAGGCGACTGGAAGAGCATTAGGGCAGCATGCGAATTATGAAAGTAGAGAATCAGAAATCCTTGAATTAATATTTGTATTGACAGTAAGTATGATGCGGTTTATGTAGTTCTCCTAGATTTGATTTTTCACGTTTATGCCTCGTGATCACGTATTGTGAAAGAAGAGAATCAGAAATCCTTGAATTAATATATGTATTCCCAGTAAGTATGCCGATGTTTCTCTAGTTCTCCTATTTTATTTTTTACATTTAAGCCTCGTGATTTTGATTCAATTTTCTTGACGTGCATGTATAGATAGATTGATGTAATTGATTTTGTTGTTTTGAATGATTTTGATTGTCCGAATCAAAGCAACAGTAGCATTGAAACTATTAGAAATTTGTTTTGGTTGTATTTTTTGAATTGAATTAGAGATTACGTTAATATTATTTAAGTTTGTGGTTATATTTTTTGGATTGGAAATTAATGTAAGCTAATCGATGCTTTATAAAAAAAAATAAAAGAAAAATTAAAATGTCATTGATTCAATTGTTTCAATTTTCAGGATTATATATGGTTTGAATTTCTCAAGTTCAACTTGGTTTTTAATGTCGGTTTACTGCTATGTGAACTTATTGTTTATGATTGGAAGATAACTAATATGTGTTATTCTAACCAAGTTGCCTTTGGCACAACGGTTAAGTATCCATTGAAAAATGGAGAGATTAGGGGTTCAATTCCCATTGATGCGAATTGACTCCGAATTTTCTAACACTGACCAGTGTACTTCTACGTGGCGTTGATGTGGTCCCTGTAGGCGGTCTCTGCGTGGCCAATCCGTGGATGACCTCCGAGGGGAGATCCGGGTACTGTGAACAAACTTCGAGCTTCGTCCCGGGGCGTGCTATGGGGCCCATCTACATAACCCATCCAATCGACTAGATACACTTGGCCGGAGTAAGAAGGTGCTCGCGGCCCAACACGAGCCTTATAAATAAGATAAATGGGACTCCGAACCATCATGAGTCTAAACTATATGGGATCTAACTCCTTATCGATATGAGTATAAACTATCTGGGATATTTAGTAAATAATTAAATATAAGAACATGGTCCTCAATAAATACTATTGGGGGCCAAATTTTTAGAAACCGGGGCTTGCCCCAATGGTTTCACCTTGTATTTCCCATGAATTGACTTGGGTTCGAGTCCTCCCACCCCTTTTTTTAAAAAAAAAAAAACTAATATGTGTTATTATATTTATTAATTGATTCCTAAATATTGATTTTGAACAAGTACTTATTTCTTACTTATCAAGACTTTATTCTAATGAAAAAAAAAAAAATCTCTAACACTAGAACATATTTGGATTCTATTTAGTTTGTGTTGGTTTAAGGATAAAACTCGTGTTTGATTGATTCATGTGCATGTTATTTGTTGGCTTGTAATTGTACTTCGAATTCTTTATATATATTTTTTTTCAAATTTTCGTTGGTGATTGTGTATTTTGCTTAAATTTATGTGTGATTTTTTTGTTGGTTATTATTGTAATATATAGTCAATTTGATACTCTTTTTTAGTTGTATATATTATATTTTTGTTGTTATAATATTCTTGTAGTTTATAAAGACTTTTATTAGATTTAGTCAATATTTAATGAATTTTTCCCAATATTTGTGAATGAAGATTTTTTTTTAATTCTAGTTTTTTGTGAATAATTTTTTTAAATTATTTCATTCCACTGAAAATTTTAACTCAGTTGACGCAGGTACTCGCTTGATTTATTGACACAATGAAATCTGGATCTGGATCATCAAATTTTTCATTCATCCAGCATAATCTTGACCTATTTCAGCATATAACGAGGGTATTCGAGCACATATATTTTAAAAAAAGAGGTGCTCCATTTTCAAAATATCTTGTCTCCTTGAAGTATTCGAGCATAAATAATTTCAATGAAATGTGCGCTCCTCTTTCAAAGGTCAAGATTATGTCGGCATGGATCCAATATATGCTAACTTTAAGCTATTTTTATACTGAATATTATGTTAAAATAATTTTTTAAAACATTAGATGCAAATCACAAGAAGTTTTTTATTTCCACCACTAAACTACTTCAAGGAGACAAGATATTTTGAAAATAGAGCACCTCTTTGTTCAAAATATATGTGCTCGAATACTCTCGTTATATGCTGAAATAGGTCAACATTATGCCGGATGAATGAAAAATCATGAAATAGAAGATAGGAAAAAATCGTGGAGAGAAGAGAAGAACGAGAAGGAGGGGAAGATGATTTATCATATAATTTTTATCCCATATTTAGCTTTCTCTCAATCTCTCCTTCAATGTCGAGAAGGTTGGGAATTTTCAATGGCAAAAGAGGGGATGAGAACTGAGAAGAGGAAAAAAATGTTAAAGGAAGAGAGAGAAAAATAAATGAAATTATTTGTTGATCAGAAACCTAAAACTATTGATGTAGGAGGATCAGTGGGTGCAAAATTAAATTTTAAGGGGTGGGGACTGATTGTGGAGCCATGTTTGTCAATAGGGATTTATCCCCAAATTTTCGTTATTGTATTTATATCGTTTGGTGTTTTTATTTTAATTTATGTTATTTTGTATGCATATGGTTTGATGTTTGTCATGTCATTTTGTATTGATATCGTTTGTATTTGTTTATCGAATAAATATATTTTTTAAAATAATAAGTTAACTTTTAATTATAATTAAGATAATTACCGAAGGGTTGCCTTTTTTGTAAATTTTTTTATTACAACACTAAATATATTTAATTTATTAAAGAAATATAAATATGGTTATTTAAAAATAAATAAGTTGTCAACTTTAATTGAAAAAGAAAATAAACAATTATTTAAAAAAAAAAAGGAAAAAAAGAATAGGAAAAAAACAAAAAACAAAAAAGATAGCACAGCTACAGTGCTCAGCTGTGCACCAAATTAACGCAAGATACAGTGTTGTCAAAATATAGAATGGAGATGCTCTTAAAGCCTTGAAGGAAGCACAAATTCAATGGAAATTCATTCATCAATTCATTTATATCTTTGTTTCTGTTCTTTATCAGAATGACACATATCAATCACAGCATTTGTGTTTAAAGAGAAGAAAATATAGGTACACCAGGCAAGGTAGCTCCTGCTTCAACGATGAAAGCATTGCCAGTCACGTACTCGGATGAATCGTGGATCAAGTATCGTATGAGAGATGTCAATGCTGGATCCGTCGTGCCATGAGTTCTTAATGGGATAGTTTTTTTCGCGAAAGATTTGAGCCATTCTTTCTCCATCAGACTTTCGGTTATCTCGGATCTGAAAAGCCCGGGAGCTATGGAGTTTACTCTGATTTTGTACTCCCCTAACTCCATAGCCATCACCTGTGCGTAAAAGTTTCATTGTTCAGATGGAAACAAATATTTGGTGTACTGAGTATTTTAAACAGAAGATAGCGAATTCAGTAAAAATCTTGAACCAGAAAACCAAAGATTATTCAAAGAACTGAACATCAGAAGGTAGCCTCTAATGAAATTTCGAGCGAACATACTACACGGGACTAAACGAATCAAAGATGTGATATTGTAAATCAGAGCATGTGATTGGTTAGCATCTGCTTTCCACCACATTCACTTTATGAAGATTATTAATCAAGAGAAGTTACAGAATTATATCAGGCAGGCTTATAAATCGTTTCGAACTACTCCCACAAAAATAATGAAGGGTCATTGATTACTATCACTCTTCCATTCTCAATCACATAATGACTTAACTGATCTACCAGCATCCGAATTCTAGCAGAGGTGCATCTTATGAGTTCAAGCAATGATTTCATATCGTCAATATTATTCAACGAGTGCAAGTCGCTCTCTTGTGTATAATACTTTGTCCAGATAACAGTTAGCTCTTGGTGTTTATCCTGAATCCTTCACATATACCAGTCAATCGCACTATAATCCCACAAAACAGCACAACCAGGCCTCTCTCGATGGATATGTGACTATGTGTATCCTGAATCCTTCACATATACCAGTCAATCGCACTATAATCCAACAAAACAGCACAACCAAGCCTCTCTCGATGGATATTGCTAGCAACCAATTCACACCCATTCTCGCTTTATAAAATAGTTTATCAAAGTTAGATAAATCTGCTATAGAGAACCCGTTTTGCAAAGCCTTCCCATAAAAAGATGTAAGATATGCCAAGTGCACCCTCAAACAAAAAAATCTTCAAAATTGCATTTAGCCCACACAATTTCCTCGGAATGCTACGACTTATACTTACGTTAAATGCACAAACATCATAGATCCATCACCAGACATTTTAAGACTTCTAATTAGCAGTTAGGACACATGTCACAGCACAAAAAAAAAAACTAACATTCGTCAAGGCGTTAACGGCAGTTTTTGAAGAGGCATAAGCAAGGCATCCAGGTAGCTGGCCACGATTAAGACCAGCAATCGAACTGATATTGATGACTGATCCACCTTTTTTAGCATCACGCATCAATGTACAAACATGCTTTGAAACCAGCCAGGTTCCTGTCAGATTTGTTTTGATGGTATTCTCCCATTCATCTTCTGACAAATTTAATGGACTGTGCACACTGCCTGTAGTAAAAATTCAGAGCAAGATAATCAACAATCCACCACCATAACACAAGACCCGATTAAAAATAACATGAGCAAGATTCCAGTGGATGAGTAAACAGTAATGCCTATCAAGACAAGATGAAACCGTCATTTACAGTAGCCAGAGCACATAGCTCTTTGTTCCACACTGCTCTTGCCACATCAAAATGTGAGTACTTAGCTTAATAAATAATGATAGAAATATTTCAACAAAAAATTGTGAAGGGTTAGTTATTCAAATCGAATTGATATTTAAGGGCAGACTGTATCTCTTCAAATTAAATTTTGTCTCTCCCCAAATACAGTAACTTGAAGCTTATCAAAATTATTAGACTTGTGTTCTCGCATGTTAGCACAATATCATTGGTAATGGTGATGTTGAAATCAAGAACATCGACAGTAAGCTAAATACACTCGGACATTTGACATAAACTACTTCAATTTTCACTTAAAAACTCTTCATGTTGCATCGTTGCAGCTCCTCTATTTTCTTAACACCAAACTAACAGCATCACCTACAGCATAGACATTAGAAGAGCCAAATGCAATGAGGCTCATAAGTATCACATTGCCTAGAACAAGTGGCAAGGTAAGAAAAGTTATTTATTGAAGTGAAGCGAGCACTCTAAAAAATTACATGCTCAAATCTATATTTTATCAAACATAATTCAATGTCTGCTTTCCAAACTATTCACCCTTTCACTAGCAACGATTGTTTAAGGTCTGTCTGGCCACATGGCTAGATCAATTGTTGACATCGTGACAACCATGGATGCTGGCAAAAGGGTTTACCAGCATCTGAAAAAACTATCTCACACTTATTAGCTACTCTACGAGTTGCGGAGCTAAAATGCGATTGCAACAATGCCTGCCCTTTGTGAGGCAGACTATCACGGATCGTGTCCTATAATAAGTGGCTTTTATTCGTCTACCAATACCAGGGGAGTGCAAGTTAACAAAGCCTTTAATATCCACACATGCCATCTATGAATATACGTCTGACAGTAGTCTTTTCCTCAGGTAACCTCTCCCAGTGCGTTGGCTCACAAAGAGAGCACTAATGTTAAAGTATATAACTCAAGAAGAGAACCGAAATCCGAAGATGGTAACTTCACAGCCGTCATGTTTCCCACGTAAAAGCAAGTTTTCTACTTTGTAACCTTCTAGATTCGTGAGCGCTCAAGTTTCCTGTTAATTTCCTGGGAAACCAAAGTGGGAAAGGCAACATTGTTTGTGGAAATATCTGCGCAGAACTCAAGACACCCTTTTTTTATTTTATTTATAAAAAAAAAAAAAAAGAAACAAGAAACAGCAAGGAAACAAGATTGGACTAGACGAACCAAACTCGAACGCCACTAAAACCACGTAAAAATAAATTTAAACCAGTCAAATTTCCTCAAACGACACAAGAGCACTTTTACCTCTAACACCAGCGTTGTTGATCAAAGCGTCGATTCTTCCAAACGCATCCCAAGCCTTCTTCACCGAAGCCTCGATAACGGACCCACTAGCCCCGACGTCAAGTTCAATAGCCACTGCAGCTGGCCCATGTGCATTGGAACAGGACGATCCGGCCATCTTGTTAATGTCGTCGCAGAGTGACTGCAGCCGATCAATTCGCCTAGCGGCGGCCAAGATTCTGCAGCCAGCTTTGGCCAAGTCTAAGCAGAAGTCCCGGCCGAGCCCGGATGACGCTCCGGTCACCATCACTACTTTGTTATCGAGCCGGAGCCACGGCTCCATATATGGCAATTTGTGAAAAGATTAGCAGATTTTGTCACTTGTGTTTCAAGAATCTAATGGTTCCAAAACCGAATCAACTCTACCCCAATTCCTGTTTTCATAGTCCCACCCAAAACTAGCTAAAAAAAGGTGTATTATTTAATTCTCTTTCCTTTTATTTTACTATTATGGTCCATGGGAGCGTCTCTAGTTTTGTTTTAACCTGAATTTAAACTCAAAATTTCCATGTATTATGATATATTTATTTTAGACTTTAGTGTATTAAAAAGCTATTTACCTATCATTTGAGTTCCTAAATTCATCATTTTGATACATGATATACAAAAAAAAACAATCATTTTAATTTACTTAGTTTTCACATGTTATATTATAATCATTAACGTGCGTGTATGACCTGATATGTTTTTTTTATGTTGTTTAATATAAATAAGATATTCGTCTAACAAAATTGACAAATAAGACCGTGTCATTGGAGTTTTGTGTGTTTTTAAAATGAATTAAATAGATATAAATTAGGAAGTTGATATCTAAATTTACGTTTTGAATTATTTTTATTTAATATGTTTAAACTTAAAAAAATAAAGAAGTTTTATTTTATTTTTGATAAAAAGAAGTTTTAATTTTCAACGACATCAATTTTTTTTGTTCTTTCTGTTATATATTCAAAATGCAACTCAATGTAACATTAAACAACCCAATTATAACTATAATAAATGAATGGCAGAAGATTAAACAATTATGAATTAACCAAATAGGCCAAAAATTCAACCAAAAAAAAAAAAGGAAACCAAACATGGTTGATCGTATTAGGTGCATTTAACACCCAATATTAGAGATATATATATATATATATATATATATATATTTAAAAAAAATCTACATTTCTCTAACCCAAAATTGATTTATTACTTTTTATATATTCTATAAATGTTATCTTAATCATCTCTTGATTAATTTCTACCTCCGTCCCTGTCCCCCTACATACTAACATTAATCAACATTGCTATGATTTGATTTTCTTCAAATTATCGAGATAAATTACACCTCTATTTTTTTTTATGCATGGTTATGCATTCCATTTTTTTTTTCCTTTTTCCTCTTGATTGTCCATTTGACGAGCGATTTTTATCGTTTACCTATTTTTCATTCATTGTCTTCTCAACATGATAGGCAAAATATACAAAAGAATTATCTTTTCCGTTAAAATAAAATGTGATAGAAATATGAAACAAATAGTATTCACGTGTTACGTTACACATAATATTTGTGTCGGACAAGCTCTTATCGTTTAATAAAATCCAGATTATATTATAAATATAATTTAATAAACACAAGCGCAAATGCAAGAGTTAGATGCTAGTATGTAACACATATATATCCACCGTTTTCAAGCCTTAGAATCATTCAAAGAAACACAACTTCATTTGACTTAATTCTCTTAATTCATTCATTTACCTTTTCTGTCTAAAGAGAAGAAAAGATAGGCACACCGGGCAAGGTAGCTCCTGCTTCCACAATAAAAGCATTGCCCGTCACATACTCCGACGAATCGTGGATCAAGTATCGTACGAGAGATGTCAATGCCGGATCCGTCGTGCCATGAGTTCTTAAGGGGATGACTTTTTTCGCAAAAGTTTCGAGCCATTTTTTCTGCATCAGAGCCTCGGTTATCTCAGATTTGAAAATTCCGGGAGCTATGGCGTTTACTCTGATTTTGTACGCCCCTAACTCCAACGCCATCACCTGTACTTAACATTTTCATTGCTCAGATTCAATGTTCTAAAAAGCTGTAGGCGGAATATCTTAGTCGCCCTAGACGATTTTTTATGTTTAGCTTAAATATATAATTTTTTTCGATCATCTTAATATTTCTTCAATAATTTTGCTAAAAAAAAAAAAAAAAAAACTTACATTTGTCAAGGCGTGAACAGCGGTTTTTGAAGAGGAATAAGCAAGGCTTCCAGGTAGCTGGCCGCGGTTAAGACCAGCAATGGAACTGATATTGATGACTGATCCACCCTTTTTAGCATCACGCATCAATGTGCAAACATACTTTGAAACTAGCCAGGTTCCCGTTAGATTAGTTTTGATGGTTTTGTTCCATTCATCTTCTGATAAATTTAATGAACTGTGTACATTGCCTGTAATAATAAAAATCATCTTCTCTCTATGTTATCACAACATCATTAGTATTTTTACTGATAATAAAATCAACAACAACGACGATGGACGATCACAACAATAGGGTTTTTTTAATTGCCAGCAATTTGTAAATTTTGGGGACCGTGCCATGTATGTATGGCACGGTCCCATGATTTTTTTTTCTTGTGGTTCTTTTATTTATTTATTTATTGGGTTCTTTTTCATGCAATTGGGATGTGCATTAACTATACAATTCATGACAATTATTTTGTCATATTTTAGTTATTGTGTATAATACTTAGAGTTTTATGATCATCAAATTAATTATGAACATATATAATAATTTTGTAATGCTCTTATATGATTCTAGTTTTTTTTTTGTTTTTATTAGAAATATAAGTTTCTAAAATATTTTTTTAAAATAATTATCTAAAAATGTTAACACTTATTTTTCAGTTTTCTGAAGAAAATCGTGAAGCTTTATCCATTAACTTATCCATGTTTTGGTTTTGGTCCATTAACTTTTTTTATGTGGGTTTTGGTACACTAACTTTTCATTTTCAGTAATTTTTGGTCCAACTGCATACGTGTCAGCTTCTGATTGGTTCACGTCATCATTTTGGAACAATCAGAAGGTGACACGTATGCAGTTGGACCAAAAATCACTGAAAATGAAAAGTTAGTATCAAAACCCATATAAAAAAAGTTAATGGATCAAAACCAAAACATGGATAAGTTAATGGACCAAAAAATTTATTTTCCCTTATTTTAATACCATATGTTTATAATTAAATATTTTTTTAGACACATAAGTTTCGAAATAGTATTTTTAAAAAAGAAAAAAACAACACAATTTTTTTTTTTTTGGTTATTTTAACAAATTTTAACGTGAAAAAATTATATATTCTTTCTTTACTTCATGAGGGTTTAGTACATGCCGCCCGCAGGGTATTACCTTGCGGGTGACGTGTAACCACACGATTGATTAAAATCAGTGAGTCTCACAGGGGGTCCACTAATTTTAACCAATCATGATCAGTCACGTTACCCGCAGAGTAGTATCCTGCGGGTGGCATCGACCTTACCCTTCATGAGATCTCGATTTTTTGGGTCCCGGCATATGTCGACTACAAAATGGGTAAAAAGATTCTCGATTTTTATCAAGATACCCGATTCAATCCCTAGTTTTGTCAATTCACTTTTTTTAAAAAAAAAAATCACCAACAAACAAACAAACATTGCCTTCCATCCAAAGACTCCGAAAACCAACAAGAACACCTAACACATAATTTAAACCATGCAATTAATTAATTTCCTCAAACAAACACAACTGCATGTACTTTAATAATTTACCTCTAACACCAGCATTGTTGATCAAAGCGTCGATCCTTCCAAACGTATCCCAAGCCTTCTGCACCGAAGCCTCGATGACGGAGCCACCGGCGCCAACGTCAAGTTCAATAGCCACTGCAGCCGCCGGTCCATATTCATTCGAACCGGCCACCTTGTTAATCTCGTCGCAGAGTGACTGAAGCCGATCCATTCTCCGAGCAGCGGCCAAGATTCTGCAGCCAGCTTTCGCTAAGTCTAAGCAGAAGTCCCGGCCAATCCCGGATGACGATCCGGTCACCATCACTACTTTGTTATCGAGCCGGAGCCACGGCTCCATCTCCATCGTGGCCGCTTCTGTTTCTAGTCTTGCCCAAAACTAGTTGCTAACAAACTTGTATACTTTATTTCTTTGTCTCTTTTGGGTAGTTAGATATTATATACGACGGTCCACTCTCGGTTCATATATAAAATAAAAAATAATATGATAGTTTGCAGGCTATTATGTTAGTCCGAGAGTTTACCCAGATCGCATTGTCAAAAGGTAGCGGATGCGGGTCCCATATCACAAAAATAAATAAATAATAATAGAACATATATTATATATCATTACAATAGATTTATTCTACAACATGAGAAAGGTATTTGCATATAATTTAATTTTCTAAATTCACCGTTTCCGATATATAAATATTATTTTTGGTTTTCCTAATATACTTTTATTATATATTTTTGAATGAATTGAACATGGATAAAATAAGAAGTTATTACATATGTAAATTTATCTTTTCATTTATTTTGCTAATATGTGTGAAACAATAAAAAATTAACATGCAGATCAAGACTATATGTTTATTATCATCCTAATTAATAATAAGTTTTTTAATACATCTATCTCAATTCACGTATTCTCCAGTCGAATTTTAAAAAATGGCCTTAAATTATAATGTGGTTCATATTCTCTTAGTTAGGGTACCCGCAGTCCTGAACCTAAAAACTCAACTTCATCGTGGGACCTATCATTAAATATATTTATCATCTCAAAACAAAATTTTTATAACTTTTCTCCACAATCCTAAACCCAAAAAATAACTTTTTTACGGGTCCCACTAATCATTTCTACACATATTATCAAATACATATTATTAAATACATATTATTAAAAAATTATTATTATTATTTTTTAATATTAAAGAAATGTAATAGTTGGCTCCCTTTTTCGGAAGCCAGCTACAGGTTCTTCCCATGAACTTGCAGGCTGCAATCGGAAGCCAGCTACAGGTTCTTCCCATGAACCTGCAGGCTGCAACGCAGCAGCCTGCAAGTTCAGCTTTTTTCTCAACTTAGAAGTTGGAAAAAAAAGCCACCGTTGCAAGCACCCTTAGTACTAACAAATTTTTTGAATTAAATTAATACATTAAAAACAACATAAAAATTCAAACAATAAACGATATCAAAATATTTCTATTATAATTGAATAACTAGATTTCCAAAAATGATTACTAAAAAACTTCTTTTACAATTTTAGAGCTAAAAAATATTAATGCAGTTTGTATAATCAAGTTTTTTCGTAATTTCTTTCTCAGTTATAACATATTCAAGAATATGAATTGAAATCTATGATTTTGTCTTTCATATTTCGTAATTATGAAATTATCCCAAAAAAAAAAAACACACACACAAAATATAATGAACTATCAAAAAACTCACAATTCACGTGCTAATTTAATTTATAACCAGTTAATGTAGCTATTTGAAGTTAACTTCAACAAAAACCCAAATTTTCAAAATTAGGGTTTGAAGTCGTAGCTCAAATCCACAAATTTTCTATCACTGCGTGAGATTAACAACAAAATTAACATTTAACATGAAATCAAAATTAAATTGGACAATTCATTTTAGCACACCAAGCTGTAGAGAAGAAATCATTCGAACAACTCGAACAAATTAAGAAATCAACGCTAGAATCATCGATGATCACGGAGGGGCGATGGGAGGCGATGGTCGACTACAAACAACACCAAAATTAGAGGTGATGAACGGAACAGAAATTGAACATATTGATTTGGGCGACAGATTTGTTGTAAGTTGTGCTTGGGACACATTAAAATGTCCCTATCTGATCATGTACACGTGATTTTCCAAGTGAATTGGGAAAAGCTCAAAATATATATACATTCTCCTTTCCACTTTACAAACCCTATCAATCCCAAAAATCGATCTTCTCCATCCTCCCACCTCCCTCTCGCAACCAGCCAATTCGTTTCTGATATTGAGCGGCGACGACAACAGAACATCGTCGAGAATGTCCCCACCTTTAAATTTTATTTATTTATTTACATCCTAAGAGATTAGTTGACGGTATATGAACGTGTTTCAGAAACAAAAATGCGGATGATAAATATAAATGACACAAAAAAGTTTTGAGAGACAAATGAGAAAAGGTAAAAACCATACAAATATTTTAATATATTATCTCGTTGTGCTCGAGTACTATTCTTCGATTTTCTTCTTCTTTTTTAAATAATAACAATTATAATATAAATTTTTTCAAATAATTAATTAGACCCACTAATGTATAATAATTATATAATTATAATATATATATATATGGTAGATTTCAACTTAACATATGGGTAATACCCCAATGATAGATCTAATGTCCCATGATTTGTCACGTCAATAATATATAATTAATTACGTCTATGTGCAAAAATACGAACCGTTGGATGCATGATTTAGATATTACCCATATGCTAGGATCTCATCTAACATTTTATTAAAAAAATTGGGGCACCACCATGGGTGGGGTAAGGCCGTCTCGCTCACAATGGTTACTCAATTTAGTAAGATAGTATTTGCAGTCTTTAAATATAAATAATTATAAAATTTTTTTTACAAATTTGTTAAAAAAATTAATAATCAATTATTTTTAGAGATTACAAAAACTTTTTGAATATCAAAAAGCACGTATTTGAAGGTTTTAATGAAGCTGATTTTATTGTCAAAATCGTCTAAGATCTGCTAATTATGAAGGTGCTCATGCATGCCCTTGCACCCTGAGCTGTGATCCCTGCCCAAATTATTGCAAATGTGGAATCAATTAGTCCTTTCTTTTTGCACTCTTTTGTATGTAATGACTTGACGAGCTAGTATTTAACGAATATATAATTTTTTTACTAAAAAAAAAAAAAAAAAAAAAAAGGTCTCCATTATAGATTTGAACAAAAATGTTATAATATTAAGATAAAGATACAAAAAAGTGGCACCGTAACGCATGCCCGACACAAATGATCATTACGTTATATAATAATAAATTTAAAAAGCGAAGCAAACAGTCGGAAAAAAAAAAGACTTAAAAACGAGCATGACTTGTGGAAAAACTTCCACCACCAAACCCTAAATATTAATCAATTCATCCCCCAAAAAACTCGATCATGCAGCAGAGAAACTCGCCGGAGATCTCATCCCTTCATCGGTTCTTGTCTGAAAATGGCCTGAGTCACCGTTTTCCGGCGACTCAGAGCCTTTGTTGCTCATCGGACGTGCCGAAACTTGTGGACAGACCACCTGATCAGGCCCGAGGTCTCGCTGCTGCTGAGAATCACAGAGAAGCTGAGATGAAACGTAGGAAGAGGATTAATTCTCATCTTGATAGGCTCAGAGATATTCTTCCTTGTAGTTCTAAAGTAAGTCAAAATTTATCATTTCAACTTTTGGAAAGTTTTTTTTTTTTTTAAACAAAAAAATATGATGGGTTTTTGTTTTTATTCTTGCAAGTTTAGATCTTGACGAGATTTCTTTTGGAAGATTTTTATAATCGAGATGCGGATTTTGGGTTGGTTCATGGGTTTATTGCCTTTGGTTTTTAAATCTTGGTTCGATCTTAGATATTTTTGTATAATTTGAATCAAGAAAGTGTTGTTCTTGAGCCCTTTGAAGAGTACTTGAAGTATTTTCAATGGATAAAATTTCTCATGAATATATTTTTTGGGTACGAAACAGCCAACATCACTGCAAGTTTCTAAAGATAAAAAGAAATCAAACTTTTGACAGATCTTTATAACAAATTAAAGATGAAAGCTCATGATCGTTCGTTCTTTTGGTATAAAGTAGTCTAACTTTACAAAAAATCAAAAATTTTGTGAGATTCATATTACTTCTTGACCCATTAATATTTCATATATGTGTTTCATGAATCATCGATTCATTAATGCAGACGGACAAAGCTTCGTTGCTAGCTCATGTGGTTCAACGTGTGAAAGAACTTAGCCAACAAACGTCCCAAATCATGCACTTTGATCAAACAATCCCTTCTGAATCGGACGAAGTTGCGGTCACGTGCGACGACGATGGAAAATCGGTGGTTAGAGCATCCCTTTGCTGCGAAGATCGTGTTGATCTAATACCCGAATTGATCGGCGTGATTAAGTCCTTGAATCTGATCCCTTTGAGGGCTGAAATGGTGAGTTTAGGAGGGAGAATAAAAAATGTGATGGTTTTGAAAGGGGAGAAGAATAGGATGGATGAATCTGGTAATTTGTTTCTTAGAGATGAGCTGAAAAGATTGGTTTTGAGTTCGGTTAATCGCGACGAATATGGAGGGAATTTGAAGAGGAGGAAAAGGTTTGATTCGTTTTCATGAATGGGATTAATTTTGGTGTGCTTGAATTAATTTGTTCTTGAGATCAAGGTTTAGCTAATGTTACCTCATTGAATAGATATGTAAGATACTACTACAAAATGTTTTAGTTAAACCTAATGTAACTATACATATATGAACGAAACTTGGTGAACATTTTGATAAAAACTTTTTTTAAAACAAAATATGAAGGAAACATTGTGTTTTGGGGAGGGGTGTCAAAAATGAATCAGTTAAAAAAAAAATTTGATGTTCGTTTTGATAAGGGGTTTAATACAATTAGCAAAAAAGGCTTAGTGAAATCATTCCAATTTACGAGTAGAAACTTGCGTGAAACACCATTTTAAAAATTAATGAATATAGCCGCATGAAAATGGTTTGAACAATTCGTAAATATGTAGGACATAAAGTTTTAGCATTCGGTTTCGTGAACTTTTTGTCACTCAATTGATAAGATATAATATATACAATAAAATGAAGGGGTGGGGTTGGGGGGGGGGGGGGGGGGGGGGCGCGTGATTTAATCATGCATTTAATTTCATACAAAGTAGTAAATTGAAATGACTCCCTTTTAATTTTTTACTTATCTATTTTGTGCAACATTCAGAATATATGATGTTTGTCTAAATTCATGTATGTATCATGATGTCTATATTGCATATAATACCAAAGGAAAACTCCAAATTTTTGGCATCCATTTCAAAACACACTAGAATCTTTGCCAGAAAACGTATATATATAGTTTAATTGTCGAACACATTAAACTTTAGTTACGTTTCACAATTTTTCTCAAATTACAATTAAGGTATGCGCGAATAAAAAAAATATATTTGCTTCATTAAATTAATACTTTTGAGAAATTAAAATAATTATTTTTTTCATTAACTTGTTCATTTTTTGTTTTTTGTTCATTAACTTCTCGAAGTTAAGTTTTGGTATATTAATTTTTAGTTTTCGGTTACTTTGGTCAAATTATTGACGTGACACCAGAAAATGCTCACGTAACATCGGAAAATGCAGATATGTCAAACGGTCATGTCACCGATTAGATCAAAATGGTCGAAAATTAAAAATTAATGTATCAAAATCAAACATTGAGAAATTAGTAAACTAAGAACAATTTAATGGAAAAAAGAAACCATTTTCTCTAAATTTATTCGATTTTGTTTGGTCGTATTTTATGACCAAATGAAATTTTAAAAAAAATGGCTCTCGAATGGACATAAAGTGACAAAGTGAGGGTTAGTATACCGACGGGAGCTGTGGTCGGGCAACAAGCTCGCACAGCCGACAACTCGCGTCACGCATTCAAGGAATTGTCGGGTGTTGCATGGCCGGCTAAGCTCTCTCTTTTTTTATTTTAATACATTTTTTTATTATTATTATTATTTTAAAGAATGCGAATACTTGCTACTAAAATGATGATATGATAGGTGGTAAAAATATAACTCAAATATTTTTGAATTTTAAGTTAAATAATTTTTTAAAAAAAAAACCCGATTATTTTGTTTTAAATATTGACACTTGTTCAATGCACATGTTTTTTTTTTTTCGAAATTCATGATATTCGACATATATGTGTTTTAATTTTTAAAGACGGTGCGCTCATGATCGGACTTCTCCAAAGCTTCTGGACTCCGGTAGCACAACCGCGACTTCTACGGATTCTCTGTCCCGACTCCTAAGGATGGTGCAACATAAGTTTTGAGAATTTAAGAGAATATCACGGTGTAACAAGTTGTAACGAGCTGTTTATCATTATGATAGGTCATAGGTGTCAAGTAGAAGTTGAGTGAAATGGATTTATATGTATTTTTTTAGTAATCTAACAATAACAATTATTTTGAGTTGAAATATTTGACACGGCTGGCAACGTAACGTGAGAAATACAAAAATATTTTTGATTTGGGCCAGCCCATCCTAAAAGTTTGGTCGCCAGCCCATCTTAAAAATTTGGTCCATTTAATTTCACATTGTTTCACATGCATGAGTATGAATCCACATGCAATTTTATTTTATTTTTTTTCAAAAAAATATTCAATCAATAAAGTTCAAATGTAGCATGATATAATGTCATAAGTATTTGTAAGAAACACAAAAAATCCTTTCAAAAAAAAAACACAAAACTCTTTTGTTTCTTAGTAAAAATTTGTTTCTTAGTAAAAATATTGAAACATCTAATATCTGTGAAAAAATTAATAAAAATATTTATAAACATATAAATATATGTTTTTGAATTTTGGCTGCCTATTTTATCAAATTCAATTATAGTCATTATCTTTTAATTTTAGAAAATTTTAATTATTTGTTCACCTCGAATGTTGACACACAACGATGTCAATATGTCATGTCGACATCAAGTCAACATTTCATTAGTATCTCATCAGCGATAGATCGAAAATACATAGAGAAAATATCGAAAAAGATAAAGATAAAGGATGAAAATGCTATTTTCCCCAAATATTGAAAACTTTATAACCGAAGGTACAAATTTATTTATGATCAATAATGTGGAATCATTACACTAACCCGAGACGTGGCCTCAAACCAAATTCTGTCCCTCAATTAAGTTGCATAAATTAAGGGGGCAAGATTTTCAATGTCCATAAAACCCTAATTTAATATAATGGTGGTCCATTTTGCAGTCCCCCACTTTCCACCATTTAACCAAGCTAGAGGATTCTCCATGTCCATTATGTTTATGGATGCCACCCAAGTATCACATAATGATGATAAAAGGAAAAAAAAAAGAGTAGAATTCGTGTGTTTCGAATGAATCATTGTCTTTATTGGATGGGTAGTTGGAACATCAACCGGTGAAATATTTAAGTCGTATAGCTCGTTACCATTTGCTATAAATCTTGTATATACTGTAAAACTTGCAAGCTTGTTTTTTTATTGATATCAGAGTTAAGATCTCATATTATGCTTTTATTTATAAGTCGGTGATGCGGTATAATCGTTAGAAGGATGATAGTTTAGACTCAACAATCAGTCTTTTGCATGCGCGTGTCTTAAAAAAATTGAAATTTTAGGTGACTCATGTAATCAAATAACCTAATTTTGGCTTAGCTCATAAAATCATAGTATAAGGATAGTACATTCACACTATTTATAAGTATTTAATTTTAATTTGACTGTATGAGATCCATATATTTTAAAAACCCTACATGTTCAAATCAATTTTGGAACAAATGATTTTATTAATGAATTTTAAATGATACGGCCTATTCCATCGATATCAGTATTGCATATAAGATTTTAATTCGAGTAAAACTTAAAAAGTGGATATTCAAGACAATATTGCATATAAGATTTTAATTCGAGTAAAACTTAAAAAGTGGATATTCAAGACAATAAAGCGTTAAGCATTTCTACACACACATATGTATAGAGGTGAACATCACATCAGTCGGTATTGTTTATATTAGTATTCAGGATAGTTGGTCATCATATCAAAACTCATATATATATATATATATATATATATATATATATATATATATATATATTATTTCATGAAAATAATTGTAAGTAATTTTTTTTGGGTGGAAAGTAAATTTTTTTGAAAAACTATACCTTGAAATGATTTTTTAAGATATCATGGGAGTTGGAATGGAGAAAACGCAAATATGTGAAACCATGAACTTTATTATTATTATTATTGATTCACTCGACGAGTTGCTTAGCTTGATATAGTGTTAACTTAAAAATTCATTCGAATTTTTGTCCATTCAAAATATATGGTCGATAAACTTAAATCCGACAATTTAACACAACTTTAAAAATAACCTGACAAATGCACGAAAATCATATAATTGTGCTAGCAATAAATCAAAGAGTAAAGTCAAATTAAATAAAGATTCATATCTCTTCAGTTAAATTTTGTAAAAATATAACCTCGTGTTAATTCAAACATGTTACAATTATATAGCGTTTGTAAACTCTAAAAATAAGTTATTATGATTATTTTTTTTACCAAATTACCTTGACATGCTTTATTTTTCATCCCTAGCTCTAACAAGAGAATAGATCACCCTTTCCAGAACATATAAATTATATTCTTAATTGCTACAAATGACTCAGTATAATATGTGTGAATTATATTATACCTATATATATATATATATATATATATATATATATATATATATATATATACGTAAATGTGTGTATTAATTTTACGTATATACATGTGTGCGAATCAAATTAATTGTGCGAGAATATATCCATAAAACTTTTTGTATCTCTTTTTAAATCTGCTTTATTCTTTGGGGGGAAAAAGATATGGAGGATAGAGGGGTATCTGAGAATAAGAATTTTCTTTGTCGATTATTACAAAGCTCCACTATGATACACACACACACACGTACATATATATTATCTCCAAACACATATCATTACTAATTATCCATTATTAATTGTTTATCATATTTTCTCTACTTTTTAAAAAATTTAAACTATTAAATATTTAGTTATTTATCATAATCTAAACTTTTGAATAATTAGTACATAATAATATAACTCTTAAAATACCATAAAAATTAATTAACGTTAAAAAAATTATGTATTGGAAACATTTGAGGGACTCAGAGTAATAACTTTGTGTCTTGTTGAGTCTCATCTTGTGTGTTGGACGAAGTTACAATAGTCACATTGAACCCTCGAATATGTTCGAAGATCTCGAAATGATCTTCCAGTTCTGGGGAGAATTCGCAAAACTCCGTTTCCATCGAGAATTGAATAGAGTTTTCCCGTATTTCGACCGGAGAATCTAATAGAGACATTACTGTGGAGATTCTGACCAAAAAATGATACAAACCACGCCCTCGGAGAGTGCTTTGTCGTGCTAGGTCACTGACATATCCTTTTTTGTCTTTATTTGACCTCAAAAATAAATTGGATCAAAACGACTTTTTTGTCGAAGACCTTTGTGTCTGTATTAACAATGTTTGTCCCGCATATCACTAGGAAGATCAGGATCTTTACAAAAGGCTTTATAAAGCTTTCGTCTCAATTCATATTTAGCCGCGAGCAATCTACGTTTGTGATCTCGTATATTTCGCTTCTCCGACATCTTACTGAGTTTCCCCCTCATCTTTTTGCAAAAAGCCGCTCCACGATGATAAAGTCTCATCTTGTGTGTTGGACGAAGGTTTTTTTTTTATATAAACCAAAATATTATTTTTTCAAATTACAAAAGCATTCTAATTTTATTATACAAAAATTATAAAACCGGATTTTAGTATATATATGTATCTCATTTAAAACTATTATATATATATATATATTTGGAAAAATAAGTTTTTTAGTCCAGCAACTTTATCTCTTTTGGGTTTTGGTCCATTAACTTTTTCGATGTCGGTTTTGGTACACTAACTTTGCATTTTCAGTGTTTTTTGGTCCAACTTCATACGTGTCAGGTTTTGATTGGTCCACGTCATAATTTTGGACCAATCAGAAGTTGACACGTATGCACTGAAACCAAAAAACACTGAAAATGCAAAGTTAGTGTACCAAAACCCACATCGGAAAAGTTAATAGACCAAAACCAAAACATGGACAAGTTAATTGACCAAAAAAATTATTTTTCATATATATATATGTATATATTATATCTTTATATATTTTTTTATTTTTAAACTAATTATTTCATCATAATAAAAACGTAACTATTTAAAATTAAAAAAAATTAACATGTATGTATATATCGTGTGTATAGAGACACTATTAAATATAAATGCGAAAAATGAAATGAAGATTTTGAAGAATTACGTGAAGTTTGTAGACTTGCGGTGCAATTTAATATTTTCGGATCCTAATTCCTAGCTACTACATCGAAATTTTGGACTTTTGATACACAAATAATAATAACTTGAAACACAAATTCATGCTATTGGACTTCTGATACAAATATATATATAGTTGTTTCCAGTTGACAATAACTATATAATCATGTTATGTCTTCACACCTAACTTATAATTACAAATATATTTGCTCTTTAAAATGTATATTTGTATATTTGTTTTTCGATTTTAGACATTTGTATAGTTAAATTTCAATTTTAATTCTATGTATTTGTTTTTTGTTTTTGCATTTTTTATCATTTCATCCAATATGGCGCCAACATAGAATCGAACAATACTGACATGTACGTGTAGTGTCAAATCGATAATCACAATAAATAATTACTAACATTTGCCAAAAATTAAATCTTGAAGTACAAAATTAGATTGATATTTGATAACACAAATTAAAGACCAAAACCACAAAGAACTAAACACGTAAAACTAAGAATGCAATATTTCTTTATTTTATCAGTTTTAAAATATAAATGAATAGCGTTAAATTGAATAAACTTCGACGAATAAAAATCAAGAATATACATAAAATTTCGTCTTGAATTCGATCTCAAAATCTATATACATATAGCACCTTTAATATACAGTTTTGATCCCTTACACCTTAGGTTGCGGGAAATCCACGGGCACCCGTGCCCAAAACAACTCCGATTGTCTTGAAATTTTCACGGTAGGGTCATATCGAAAATGCGAATCCAATAATATATATTTTTTATTTCATGGAGAAATGTTGATGAAAATGAGGATCATATGAAAAGATGCAATTTCACGATGTTCTTCTATTATTTGTTTATTTATTTATTTTTACATTATCGTGATCAAGACATCTTTTCCAATTAAAAAGGTAGTTGCATATATATTGTTAAAGACTGTCAAAAAAGCGCAGAACATGTTCTCTTCTAAGCATATTAATCCAATGTGTTTTTACTTGTGAATTAATTTTTCACATGCCTAATTAAAAATCCGGTGGGAGTAATAAATTACATCAATTTGTTTATTTATATTAACAAGGAAATTAAAATATAATTAATTAGTTTCGAAATTTTAAAATCATAATCCGAACTTTAAATTAAATAATTTCCAAAATTACAATGCGAATTTAAGGTGCATGTTTAATAAAGAAATATATTGTATATGAATTATGATAAATAATTTTAATAAACATTTCGATAGCTAAATTAGTTTATGATTGTGGGGGTTAGTTAATTGGTAGTCCTCTCCATATTAATATCATTTTAATGCCATTTATGAAACCGTACGTAGGACTGCCAATTCAGTATTATATACAAACCCACGTATATAATGTTAAGACGGGCCTAGCACTAGGGACAATCTTCCTTTTCTTTGACGGGAAAATTATCGAAATATGTAGCGGGTATGAGTTATACATAAAAGATTTGAATTTCACCGTCACAATTAGTTATAAATTTTATTTTGGTAAAACACAGAAGCTCTGTATAGCCATTTAATTGTCATCTGGTACTTAATTATTTTCCTTATAGCACGTAGGTTCGTCAAGAGATAAAGTAATGTAAGAAAAATTTTATCTCTTCACCAAGTATAAGAGGAGGAAAAAGTAGTACTAACAGCTGTCAGAGATATATAATTAACCACGTTTATTTTTTTTTTTGTCCTGAATACATAGACTTATATTTAATAATATATTTTATAGATATTTTTTTATTAATATGTCATATAAATTGCTTATTGAAAATTTTAATAATTTTTTAAATGAATTAAACAGAGATATAAAAGAATAAGTTTGTATATAATTTGTTTTTCTAACTATTTTCACTTAAACTGTGTAAGAAAAAAAACTTACATGATCGAAACAGAGTAAGTACTATAGCAAGAGCTCATAATAATGTGTCTATCAAGTTTAATTGAAATGAATTTTAAAATGTTTAGACACAATCATAATCAATGCGAATAATACAAAACAATTATTGGGCTCGGTTACTGAGACCCTACCCTATGGATAATATCCAAATCCTACATCTAATGGTCTACATCTCAACATATTATAGTGCTAACATGACAAATCATGAGTTGTTAGATAACCAATCACGGTAAAACCCAAGTAGATGAGATCCTAGCATATAGGTTGTAACACCCGGTATTTTAAATACGTAAATCCACATGCATAATTAGGATATTTAATTATTTAAATTTTAGATTTATGGGTTAAATAATTATGTGAATTATTTGTGCATGATTTAATTTATTTTTAAGCATTTAACCCATAATTAGTGATTTTTATGATTTATAGTATTTAATTGTTTTTGATAGCGTAGACGGGACCGTGGACGGACGAGATGACAACTTTCTATCCAAATTATTTTATGAGCCTTTTTAGAGCCCAAAAATATTATTTTGAGTTTTATTTCCTCAAAATTCTTAGTATTTAATTTTATATAATTTTAGGAGTCCATTTTTATTCAAATTTAGCCATTTTAATGACTTTTAATTATTTTTAAAATTCCCTTAATTTGTAATTTCGGGATTTTTATATTTTTAAATTGAGTTATCAGATTTTAACTTTTATTTGAAAGATTAAGTTGTATATTTTTATATTTAAAACCTTTTATCTATATTTAATTAACCTATATTTTAATTAAAACAAAAACAAAACCTAATCTACCCAAACCCCACGTTATTTTTTTCCCATCAGCCGCCTCCCTCCCTACTATTCATCATCTTCTTCCTCGAACCACAGCCAAGGAGGTTCCATAGCCGAATTTCTTCGAAGTTTCAAGGTTGCTCGTCGTCCCGTCGTCCCGGAATCGTCCCACGCACGTTTTTCTCTTCAATTTCGGTGAAAGGCATGATTCTTTCCCTATTTTTCGTGCCTATCAGATATTTTAGTGTGTGTATTGTGTATGCATCAAAAACTTTCAAGAATTTTCAGAAAAGTTTCGGCTTTCATGAAATTTGTGGCTTGTAGTGTGAGTTTGATTGTCATGCGCATGTTTCTTAGCCATGGTTGTGTCTAGGCTGCTGGTCAAGGTCCCTAGGAGGTATAAGGTGAGTCTAGGCTCGATTGGCTCGGATGGTTCAAGCCAAAAGTGCCTAGAATTGGAGCTGGTTCGATCGGGCTCCCTTGGTGCGCAGATTAGGGTTTTGAGAAGGGGGGGCTTGGCGAGGAGGTCCAGGCTGCATGGGGCTGGGGGCTGGGGCAGGTCAGGTCCGCCCAGACGTGGGCTACGTCTGGGCGGTGGTGCTCCAGCCAGGGGCGGCCGGAGCAGGCCGACAGCAGCCACGGAGTGGCTGCTGCTCACGGCCGCAGCCGAGAAGGGGATAGGGCGACGGGTCCTAGGGTTTTCAGTTGGGTCCGGGTCGGGTCTGTGGTCCGGGTTGGGTCAGTAGGGTAGTGGGTCGGGTTAAGTTTGGTTCGGGTCCAGGTTGGTGGGCCGGGCTCGAGTCTTTTTAATTTTAAAGTATTTTATGATTTGATGGGTTTTTGGGCCAATTAATTAGAAATAAAATGTTTTGGATTCCATTTAATTATTTGGGATAAATTTAATTATTTTTGGGATTAATTAAATTAATTTAAGTTAATCCAATAATTTTTATGGGCTTGGGGGCCCATGGAAGTTATTGGGTCAGTCTTTGGGCTTTTGGGCCCATTGGGCCAGAATGAGTTGTTAATTGATTAGCACTCTAGTGTTTTTTATTTCTCCATATATTGATGATCTTACAGTTAGTTACGATTCTTCTTTTTATTGAAGATTGGGGAAGTGTCCTTATTCAGGGGAAGCACTTGATAGCTTAGGCATCGAGGCAGCTGAAACCGCATGAGACTCAAGGTCTGATTCCTGATTTTGAGCTCGCAGTGATCTTATATCTTGGAAGATCTGTCATCACCATATTATGGTAGAGTTCCAAAATATTTTTTGATCTAGAAGTTGAAGTATTTTTTTCACAATCCGAACTTATTATGTGATAGAGGAGATGATTAAATATGTTTCTTAGCCATGGTTGTGTCTAGGCTGCTGGTCAAGGTCCCTAGGAGGTATAAGGTGAGTCTAGGCTCGATTGGCTCGGATGGTTCAAGCCAAAAGTGCCTAGAATTGGAGCTGGTTCGATCGGGCTCCCTTGGTGCGCAGATTAGGGTTTTGAGAAGGGGGGGGCTCGGCGAGGAGGTCCAGGCTGCATGGGGCTGGGGGCTGGGGCAGGTCAGGTCCGCCCAGACGTGGGCTACGTCTGGGCGGCGGCGCTCCGGCCAGGGGCGGCCGGAGCAGGCCGGCAGCAGCCACGGAGTGGCTGCTGCTCACGGCCGCAGCCGAGAAGGGGATAGGGCGACGGGTCCTAGGGTTTTCAGTTGGGTCCGGGTCGTGTCTGTGGTCCGGGTTGGGTCAGTAGGGTAGTGGGTCGGGTTAAGTTTGGTTCGGGTCTGGGTTGGTGGGCCGGGCTTGAGTCTTTTTAATTTTAAAGTATTTTATGATTTGATGGGTTTTTGGGCCAATTAATTAGAAATAAAATGTTTTGGATTCCATTTAATTATTTGGGATAAATTTAATTATTTTTGGGATTAATTAAATTAATTTAAGTTAATCCAATAATTTTTATGGGCTTGGGGGCCCATGGAAGTTATTGGGTCAGTCTTTGGGCTTTTGGGCTCATTGGGCCAGAATGGGTTGTTAATTGATTAGCACTCTAGTGTTCTTTATTTCTCCATATATTGATGATCTTACAGTTAGTTACGATTCTTCTTTTTATTGAAGATTGGGGAAGTGTCCTTATTCAGGGGAAGCACTTGATAGCTTAGGCATCGAGGCAGCTGAAACCGCATGAGACTCAAGGTCTGATTCCTGATTTTGAGCTCGCAGTGATCTTATATCTTGGAAGATCTGTCATCACCATATTATGGTAGAGTTCCAAAATATTTTTTGATCTAGAAGTTGAAGTATTTTTTTCACAATCCGAACTTATTATGTGATAGAGGAGATGATTAAATATGTTTCTTAGCCATGGTTGTGTCTAGGCTGCTGGTCAAGGTCCCTAGGAGGTATAAGGTGAGTCTAGGCTCGATTGGCTCGGATGGTTCAAGCCAAAAGTGCCTAGAATTGGAGCTGGTTCGATCGGGCTCCCTTGGTGCGCAGATTAGGGTTTTGAGAAGGGGGGGGCTCGGCGAGGAGGTCCAGGCTGCATGGGGCTGGGGGCTGGGGCAGGTCAGGTCCGCCCAGACGTGGGCTACGTCTGGGCGGCGGCGCTCCGGCCAGGGGCGGCCGGAGCAGGCGCTGCTCACGGCCGCAGCCGAGAAGGGGATAGGGCGACGGGTCCTAGGGTTTTCAGTTGGGTCCGGGTCGGGTCTGTGGTCCGGGTTGGGTCAGTAGGGTAGTGGGTCGGGTTAAGTTTGGTCCGGGTCCGGGTTGGTGGGCCGGGCTCGAGTCTTTTTAATTTTAAAGTATTTTATGATTTGATGGGTTTTTGGGCCAATTAATTAGAAATAAAATGTTTTGGGTTCCATTTAATTATTTGGGATAAATTTAATTATTTTTGGGATTAATTAAATTAATTTAAGTTAATCAAATAATTTTTATGGGCTTGAAGGCCCATGGAAGTTATTGGGTCAGTCTTTGGGCTTTTGGGCCCATTGGGCCAGAATGGGTTGTTAATGAGCTTGAATTATTTAATTGGGCTTAGAATAATTTTATTGGGCTTAGGTATGTTATTGGGCCAGTCTCAGTGTTAATGGGCCAGATTTAAGTAAATGGGCTTGAGAGTTTAGGGCCAGCAGTCCAGTACAATCCATGAGAAATTTGCATGTGTCCTGAATATATATTTAATTATTTTATGCATGGGAGTTATTTTAATATTTATATGTTAGTATGAAATTAAATTAAATATATATGAAGGACACACATTTTAATTAAGTACATGCATTCATGAAATTAATTTTATGTACGATTAAATGCTTAAGGTTGAGCAATAAGAAAATATTTTATGTTGGAAGTTGAATTAGTGTGACAATTTAAGATTTGAGGGGGATTCGTCCCCATATGTGAACTATTGAAGGGCAGTTTACTGCCAATTTAAGAGGTGATTCGTCATCGCCACGTACGTTGGTTTCCACGCTGATCAGTATTTAATGTATGATTTAAGGTTACACTACGGATACAACCATGCGATGTTAGAAAATAATTTGCTCAACAATATTTATGTGTTATGTTATTTAAGATAATTTAAGTTATGATTTGTTATGATGTTTTTAAGCATGCACCTTCATGTATATGTTATGTATTAGTATTAAATTGATTTAAATTATTTTAAACCATTGTTATGTTAGCATGTTGGGCCTCTAGGCTCACTACACTGGTATGGTGCAGGTGAGTACGTAGAGGAGGATGTAGCTCCTACCGGCGGCGAGGACATATGAGCGAACATGCAGTGACCCCGTGACCGTGTTAGATGTCTGATTCACGTTGCATGTTTTTGAATATGTCAGCATGTTACACATTTTTAAGTATTTTTCATTGGTTGGGTTTGAAATATTTTATTTAAATATTTTCATTGCATGCAAACTTTAATCATTTTATTTATGCAGTATTTTAATTCAATATTTGACTCAGATATTTATTTTATTAATGAATGCATTTTTATTTGAGTTATTTATTTATTTATTTTTAAATCTTTTTATTCTGTGCATATATGTATGGGCATATATGTACATATTTTATTTAGTAAGTATAAAAAAAAAAAAAAATTCCGCATATTTATTTATTAATTATAGAGTTAGGGTCGTTTCATAGGTAATACCCAAATCATGCATCCAACGGTTCGTATTTGTACACATAAGCGTAATTAATTACATATTGTTGACGTGACAAATCATGAGACATTAGATTTATCATTGGGGTATTACCCATATATTAATTTGAAATCTACCGTAAAACCCATAAGGTAGGTTGAAATAAACCATTGAGCTCCCCCTTATAGTGTCATAATTGTGGGGGTTTGTGGCAGTAAACGATGATTAGTTGTGTGGTTAATAACATCCTACACTAAGGTTAGTATTCATTAATTAATATGCATGAACATCACCAACCAATTAATATCTCTTCAAATTTTTGTCTTGTTTTCTTTTATATTTGTCACTTCCGAGGCTGATAAGAGGGCGAAAAGTAATTATTGATGTTTAGAACTTGCACAAATAAGGAGCAAATCCTAACAAATTTCAACGAAAAAGATGAACATGAACGAACCGATCTCATACTAAAATGAGAGAATAGTCTAAGACTGTGCAGCTATGAAACTGTAGGAGGACTTTAAAAATTGATAAGTATTACTCATATCAACAATGAACATCTTCTTTTCGAGAGCTCAACACATAAGAAATCCAAAGTTAAGCATGCTTGACTTTAAATGATTATGAGATGAATGACCAGCTGAAAAGTTTATCAATGTGCGTATGAATGATAACATAAGCAAACTGAAAAAATTCGTGTTGATACAATAATGATACTGTCGAATCTAGTGCGATGCAATATTATTTTATACTAGCATAATCGCACACACGTGTTGCGTGTGTATAAAATCATATTATATGTTTAATATTTTATGTTATGTATAAATATTATTTTTTCCATAGCATTTAAATTTATTTATTTTATTTATAAAATAATATAAAAATAAATTTAAAATTTATTTATCAATTTATCTTATCTATAATGTTTAGTTGAGAAAAATATGGAAATTTTAAAAAAAACAAATAAAAATAAAAGTGTAATATTTATCACATAATTAAGGACAATTTCGACAAATGAAAACATGGTGTCTAAAAAAAAGATTTTTTTATATACAGGGAGAAATATTCATCATAATTGATGCATGATTTTAATAATATTATTATTAATTAATTAATTAATTAATTAATGTAATTAAAAATTTAATTGGTTGTGACCGGTCGTGTTGGATTTTGGATGAAGGCCATCTGATAGTTTTAAAAGAAATTATAATGAAAATTGAGTATGTCTAATGTGATACGGTTTTACAGATTTATATTCATAATATGGATTTATCCGACTCATATTTATTGAAAAGCAATGATTTTAACAAAAAAAAATAATATTTTTCATAAATCGAATCTAACCGGAGATCTGTATCACAAAATTGACCCGTAAAATTATCTTATAAAAGTTTTTGTGATGCAAAATTATATAAATGATCAATTGTCTCTCTTGTTAGTGACTCATTATTGGTTAAAAACTCAAGTCAGTAGATGGAAATCGAATTTAATTATTTTTGGGATTTAGAATAATATAATAAATTTGAATATATATATATATATTTGATCCCAAATTTGAATATATTTTAATAAATAGAAAAAAATTTACAATTTTAGACTTTATTCATATAATTCAAATTTATTGAATTAATCTAGATCCCAAAAATAAATACTACATAAATTTGAGTTACCTGACTAGCTAGTAAAGTAGAAGTCGTGGTGGTTGAAACCTATTTATTGTTAATTATGATGTGATGGCACGTTGTATCAATTTATTTCAATATAAATACAAATCTCCAAGATAATGAAAATATAAGTAATGACCGCTTGACCTATAACCTCCACAAATTAATATTATCAAGATTTTAAATTTTAAAAATTAAAAGCTATTGATTAATCGATGGATTAATAATTTACTATTTCATAATATTTTTTGGATAAAATTGTTTGGACAATAATATTAATTAATGAAAAATTCAACATCATTAAGATATGGAAGAAAAAATAATAACAATGAATCTATATATTATATAATTAATAATATATTATTTTACTGACTTACATTGTTAAAATATATTTATGATGCATATTAGTGGATTTCACTTAAGAGCACGGAAATTTTTTTTAAGTAATATATGTAGTGAATTTCTAATTTAATTGAACCGTATATTGTGAAGAAGACAAAATATATATATATATATATATATATATATATATATATATATATATTTATATGGAAGAATATATATATATATATATATATATATTTATATGGAAGAATATCGCACACACGTGTGTATAAATGCATATATGCACTTTTCAAAAATAAATAAATAAATGCATATATGCATGCCATTAGTATGTATAAATATACTCGTACATGTAAAGAAAACTTTAGTATATGTACAAACTACAAAGGTGTTGTATTATTACACTTTTTTGTGAATATTCGATCAAAGGCTACATACAACGAGAATTTAAACTCGCTTTATTAAAAGTAAAAAAGTAGAATAAAGTCTTTCAAAATTCCAAAATTCTCAGTTTCGATATTAGAAGTCAACATATTTATTTCTCCTCTCCTCTCCTCTCCTCTCCTCTTTTCTGTATTATTATTATTATTATTATTATTATTATTATTATTATTATTATAATACGACGTGAGAATTTGCCATCATTATTTTTCTTTACGCACTGGATAACCCCTGAGCTAACGTGATAACCTGCAAACCATGTTAGACAGGTAAATCGAACTGGACGAGTCTTGTATACGATATGCAATATGCTAGCTCGTTCGAGAAGGTATTGACAGGGAGAATCAAACTCATGACCCCATTGATTAAACGTTCATCTAATCCAACAACTTGAACATATTGTGCATCATTTGATGGCTTTACAATCTAGTCTCGAGCATCATTTAAATCCTAATTAGGCTGGGACCTTGAATCTCATTTATATATAACAATTACTTAAAATCAATAGCATTCTATAATTTCTTCTTAATAATTTCATGATATTCTATTAATTTAGAGTTATGATAAAAAAAATAATAAAGAATGTTGCCCCAATCTTCATCTTCAAATAAACAAATAATCATTTTGCGTACAAACTTAATTAAACATTAATTTTATAAAACATGACACTGCCAAAATCATTTTTTTAAAAAATATTATCATTACAGTTTGTAGTCAATAAATTTCATTTATTGATGTCACTGAAATATAAAGTCAAAGCTTCTTTTTTTCTTTTCATACTCATTTTTTCATAATTCCAACTTATGATTTATAGGTAAGTTGTTAATAACCCCATGATAATTTGTTGGTTTTCAAAATTTTATAATTTCCAACACTTTTCCATTTCGATTACATAGATCACGTTTTCATTTTCATTTATCTAAAATATATAAACTTTCACCAAAGTTAGAAATATTTTTCCTACTTTTTTATTGATATAATTTTATTAACTAAATCTTGAAAATGTGTTACTATTTTTTGATTAAATTAAATAAGAATAAATAAAAAAATTGTCTATAAATTTGATTTCTCGCTTATTTTCTTAATATATGTATTAAAAAAACAAGTACTCTATATAATTGAGACGTTGGTGATATTTTATAATCCATGAAAGAATGTTATGGACGTAGAAGACAAAAATATCAACCATCCATCTTTACGAATACTACATTCGCAGTCTAAATTATATAGACCACGTTTTTTTTTTGTCTCAAATATAGGCTTGTATTATATCTATCAATTTTTTTTGTTTTGTATTTATTGATATATGCTTATTAACTATATATTGAAAAATCTGCAAATATTTTTTGAATGAATTCAATAAGACTAAATGTAATGACCCACATCGGAATCACCTATTAATCAAAAGCTTAAACATGCAATTAAATAATAATCAATCATAATCAGAGATAAACTACAAAAACTAAAAATAACTAAAATACCAGCATGATAAAACCTAGTGATTGACTCTGCATCACCGCCAAATCTCCAGATCCCTAGGAGAACTACCTGCAACTGCCCCGTTTAATGGAGTATCCAAAAGAATAGTACGAGGACGTGAGCATAAAACGCTCAGTACGAGAGTATGAGTACACAATATTATATGTGCATGAATGCAAGTGTACGGGTACCAAGACACGAGGTCAAGAATATCTGGTCAAGAACATACTTGGGCCTTGGGTAGGTAGCACGATGTGTCATCGCTTCAGGAGGTGACCTATATACCCAACTGATGATGACCTGACATAAGTCTACGTGTCCAACCAATATTGGTGACCTGACACGAGTTTATATGTCCAACCATCTACTGATAGGATAGGGTAAATACCCTAATACAGGATATCACAAGGATACAAGATCAATATGCTCATGGATGCAACATAATATCATGACAGGTATATGCAGATAAAATCATGCCATGTAATCAAATAAACCATGCAAATACATAATACATGCATACTCAGTTAAGGTATCTCGAACAGTACTATCGTACCTTTCTAAGGCAGATCCTAGAAGCTCTCATCTAGGTTCCAAGCCTACTAAGCAGCACTACAATACATAATAACCATGCATTATCTAACATGCCAAACATCACCTATAGTGCTCTAAAAGTTTTAACTAAGCTATAGCATACTCCCTATTTACTATAAGGAACCAGAGTTATACCTTCGTCCGTCGTCAGTCCGCTGATGTCGAATGCCTCAGAGCTTGGGCACAACCTTACTACAACCCCTGGACACCTCGCCAAAGCTCAGCTGCTTGGCCACTACGGCGGACACTGTCCGGTAACTATAAAAATACTACTACCTACTCCAAGTCTTGAATAAAGAGTCCCGAAGTCCTTAAAATAGAGCCATACGAGAGAGGTGAGGTTTCGGAATTGGCAATCAAATGAGAGCCTCAGATGCCCTATTTATAGACTCGATCGGACGGTCCGATCCTTGCATGATATCCACGTTGCATGCATGCAAGTTTGGACTCTCCGAACTCACTTCGGATCGTCCGATCTGTTACGTCCGAAACACTTGTACAATTTTTCTTGCCACTTGTCCTGATGACACATCGAATGGTCCGATCCTACACATTGGAGCATCCGATCTGGCCATGTGACGTCAGTCATGACGTCATCTCCTAGACAAGATTAAGACATATGTCCTTAGTGAGTTCGGACCGTCCGATCTCCTGATCGGAGCGTCCCATCTAACCCACCTTCCGAACTCAAATCGTGCTTCCGAACTCCCATAGTTCGGATGGTCCGATCTGCCCTAACCCTAGGACCCCTTTCGGACTATACTGAACATTATGGATCCGATTCCTTGGTCCGTTTAAGTCATATTAAAATCTTTCAAACATGATTTATTAAATCTAAACATGATTAGAAAATTAATCTTGTAAAATGGAATCGGGTTATTACACTAAAATATAAAGTTTGTATATAATTGCTTGTCTAATTATATTTCTAAATCTATGTGAAAAATGGATTATATAATGGAAAAGTACTATTATCTCAAGTACAAATGATAGTACCAACGAGTCTCATCGTTTTAAAAAAAATATTAAGTCAATTAAATCCAACTTATATTTATACATACAAATATCGTTTGGTGTTATAGATCGGATGAATGAATGATGTGTACAATTGTGATACAAATATAATAAGATATAAACGAGAAATACATAGAATAAACAATTGTGAGAAATCCACTCATATCAAGTCAATCATGCCCTCATCACATGAACAAGAAGTGATGTTTCATCCAACCTCATATGCAATGTCATCACGGGCTATAAGATGTAATTAAGGCAAAAAAATGAGACAAATACGGTTTTCATCTATGATACCAAACAGTGTCATAAAAATAATTGAATCATATATATTTCTTGTATAAGTTTAATCTGTGAAACTTATAAATGCATGATTTTAGTACTTACATCCTATATATTCTGATAAATTAATATATTAATAATGATATTAATTTTCTTTATGTATTACCAAAGGAGGAACTCAAAGTTCAAAACCCCAAAAAGGTGGTCAAAGCTCAAATTGCACACAAGTTTTTTGTTAATTCAAGAAACAAATCTCCCTCTCTGTGTCTCTCTTCACAAAGAAACAGGCTGGAAGTATCCAAAAACCTGACCCCGCCACCATTATTATCAGTTAATAATACGGCCTCGAACAAAACATGAGCGTTTGTGTTTCTCCACAAGTCTTCCAAATCAAATTCAAAGAAAATAAAGTACTGAATTTGTTGCATAAAATGGGAAAGAATTAAAATTTGAAAAAAAAAAGAAAAGAAAAGAGAAAAGAGAAAAGAATGTAAAAGCAGAACAAGAAAAGGTGGTGGCGTTTCTTTCTCTTTTACCCCTGCAATTCTCTTTTCTTGTAGCCTCTGCTAAGCATCTTTTCTAGCTTTTGTGCTCTCCTCTCTCAGTCCCATTCTTTTCCTTGTTCTTTTTTTCTTGCTTTTGCGGATTCCAATAGCTTCTGTTTTTCTGCCCATTTATTCAGCTGTAATCAGTTAATCTTGCATTGATCATTGCAAGATCGCTTGTTCCACCTTCTGGGCTCTGCTGATAAGGCCTAAAGATACTGTCTTTGTTTAACTGTTATACGAAATTGTAAAAGTTTTAGTATCGATCAACTGTTCTTGACCTCCTTCCCACCTTTCTGGAATTCTCCTCTCTTCGATCAAATGGTTTGAAATTGAAATTACTCTGTATGTTGTGATCGCAAGTTGGAAGATTATCGAAATTCTTTTTGGCTTTATTTATTTTCTCGAATCCTTTCGCTGTTCTTGATTTCATGGGACTCTGTCATGGAAAGCCCATTGAAACCCCACAAAATCTGACTGAAAATCCAATAAACCCGGGTGAAAACAATGATCTTATACTCAATTCTTCAACTGGGAAGACACCCAAGTTCCCGTTTTACAGCCCAAGTCCATTTCATGGCACCTATAAGGATTCCCCTGCTAATTCCGGCAGTGTCCTTTCAACTCCTCTGCGCTTTCTTAAGCGCCCATTTCCACCACCATCTCCAGCTAAACACATTAAAGCTTTGCTGGCTAGAAGGCATGGCTCCATAAAGCCGAATGAAGCTACTATACCTGAAGGAAGTGAGTGTGAGATTATTGGGTTGGATAAAAATTTTGGGTTTTCTAAGAACTTCACCAGCCACTTTGACCTTGGTGAAGAGGTGGGGAGGGGACACTTTGGGTACACTTGTTCAGCTAAGGGAAAGAAGGGTAGCTTGAAAGGACTGGATGTGGCTGTTAAAGTTATCCCTAAATCAAAGGTCCAGTTGTTTATTGGCTCAAAGTTTATACCCTGCAATTGGTTTTGCTTAGTCGATAAGTAGTTCTTTGTTTAAATGAAAAAATTCTTCTTGTGAATTGCATCTGCTACTGATCTTGTCTAAATCTCTCTGTTGGTATTAGTTTTTTTGTTTAACATGAAAAATGTACTTATTGTGAATCACATCCTTGCTTTATGTATCATCAGTGTGTGATTGAGAATTGAGATATTATGAATCCTACAATCTATTGTAAAGTATCTGAAGCATCTCATTGGCCGAGTAAATAGCTTATAGTTTGTTTATGGCTTAGGTTAGTGGCTGTTGATGAGATTGGCCTTCACTTGAATGTCAGAAATGGTTTTAATAGCTTTGTGATTCTTCTAAATTTTCAAGTTGAGATTTCGTGTAATTTTAACTCTACTAGATTGTTTGGCTGGTATTTTTACTATTTTACATGGGAATCTTGTGGTTTATTGGCTCCATTGCTGATTGCTTTAGGATCATATCATGATTTTTAGTTCTGATTGCACCTTTGATCTATTGTTATTCAATAACTGCAAAGTAAGGTACACTGTTATTATAATTATAATGAAATATGAGAATATTTTGATGCAGATGGCGACAGCCATTGCCATAGAGGATGCCAGAAGAGAAGTCAAGATACTACGTGCGCTGACAGGACATAAAAACTTAGTGCAATTCTATGATGCTTATGAGGATGAAGAAAATGTCTATGTAGTGATGGAGTAAGTTTGAACTATAGACATATTGCAACCTTAGCTGCTAAAGATCTGACAAAATCTGATCATGGAATTCAAGGAATCAAGTGAGAGGAACTCTCAGATAAGAATAGAGGCTTGAATAATGCAATCCGGATATCGAAGGAGTGATCAAACATGTTACACCAATATGTTTTGGAGTCATGTTTCTCACCTGTATAACTCTTTTATTCCTTTTTCAGGTTATGCAAAGGAGGAGAGTTACTGGATCGCATACTTTCTAGGTGGGCTTAAAATTTCTTATTCAATCCATACCATGGGTCATCTTGCTTTGAAGTTTAACAAGTCATTTTCCATTTGTTTGATGCAGGGGTGGCAAGTACTCAGAAGAAGATGCGAAAACTGTGTTGGTGCAGATTTTAAATGTGGTTGCATATTGCCATCTTCAAGGTGTAGTTCACCGTGATCTAAAGCCTGAGGTGAGCTACAGATATCAAGTGCAGTTAATGCTTTTTATTTTTATATTTTTTAAAAAATCATGGTCTGTCTCATCTGAATGTTAACTGCCCCATGGCTTATTCTAATGACCTTGATACCTCTTGCTGCTCTAGAATTTTCTCTTTACTTCGAAAGATGAGCATTCTCCTTTGAAGGCAATAGACTTTGGACTCTCTGATTATGTAAAGCCAGGTTTAGTCTGTTTTTGATTACTCTCGGTCTCATCTTTTATCATGGTAGAAGTGAGTGTTTGTGAGTGTATATTCTTTGGCAGATGAAAGGCTGAATGATATTGTTGGAAGTGCTTACTATGTGGCACCTGAAGTTTTGCATAGATCGTATGGAACAGAGGCTGATATGTGGAGTATTGGTGTCATTGCTTATATTCTTCTCTGCGGAAGCAGGCCATTCTGGTCGAGAACGGAATCTGGAATCTTCCGCGCTGTTCTAAAGGCTGATCCGAGTTTTGATGAAGCTCCATGGCCTTCGTTGTCTTCTGATGCCATAGATTTTGTGAAGGGATTATTGAACAAAGATTACCGTAAAAGATTAACAGCTGCTCAGGCTCTTAGTAAGTAGTTGGATAAGCTTGATCATAAAACTCATGGTTTGTAGCCCACCATGATCACCAAAATTTTTGGCATCTAATAAAATTCTGAAATAGATATCTCTGACTTACCTTTTCGCCGAGTTCATCAATACAAGTCGTAGAATACTCTAATGCTATTATCGTGCCTAGGTCATCCGTGGCTGGTTGGTCATCAAGATGTGAAGATCACTTTGGATATGATAATATATAAGCTTGTAAAAGCTTACATATGTTCATCTTCTCTGAGGAAGGCGGCTTTAAGGGTATGGATATCTTGGTTGTCAAGTACTGGATGATATTAGAAGAAGAATTTAACCAATTGCTGGTCTATTGCATTGCATGATATCACACATTTACCTGATCACTTTTTCCCTTTCCCTTCTTATGATGATTTACAACAAGAGGACTACTAATCTGCATGCAAAACGAAAGTCAAGACCAAACCAAACTAAGCTAACCATGTATGGGAAAACGCTGAAGTCAACTCAAATCGTTAAAGGTTATTTCGTACTAGCTAGATGCTAATCTCGACTAGGTGATAATGGTCTCTTCTGTCACTCTGCTTCCTAAAGGGCATTTTTCTTGTCGAATCATGAAATACCAAAATATTTCTTATAGTTCATCGAAAATGGTTGTGGAATTGGATTTTATTTTAGATTTTATGGCATTTTTTCTTGCTCATTAGTCTCTTGTTTGATGCCTGCATCACTGTCACGTGCGTCATGTCCAGACAACCGCTTTATTCCTTGATACTAAATCTTTATCAGGCACTACCTTTGCAATTCATAGATATCTGCAGTTCTTGGTTTAGCATCTCATAGTGTGTAGATACTTTTTCTGTAGATTTTTCCTCGGCTACCCTGATGTGAATTTGCCAAAAAGAATTATAATCTATGAATGTTCTATTTGTGTCTTCATATGAGAACTTTTTTTTTTTTTTTTTAATTTGTCCCCCTTGTTTTCAGTATACTCTTCATACTATCTGCTTCACCATTTGATAGGCTCTTGCAAGAACTTTGAGTATACAACAGTCAGCCTATCTACGAGAGCAGTTCACATTATTAGGGCCAAACAAAAGTGGATTGATCTCCATAACGAGTTTCAAAACTGTCAGCATTCTCGCCCTCTCTCCCTCTCTCTTTTAAGTTTTGGTTTTAATTTATTTCTTCACCAATGTAATCAATTACTCTGCAGGCTATAACAAAGTATTCGACTGATGCAATGAAGGATTCGCGGGTCATCGACTATGTAAACCTGGTAAAAGTTTTAGATATCTTTCTTTTTGTACATTCTTTTAGTATTTGACGATTCATAACTTATCAGTATAGTTTCATCATGTATTGTGTAGGTGAGTTCTCTTCGATATAGAAAGTTGGATTTCGAAGAATTCTGTGCTGCTGCAATAAGTGTTCATCAGTTGGAAGGAATGAACACCTGGGAGCAAAATGCACGTAATGGCTATGAATTCTTTGAGAAAGATGGAAACCGGCCTATTATGATAGAAGAGCTTGCCACGGTATGTCTCTCCTTCCTCTTTATCAGGCCTTGAACCCCAGATAAGATCCAAATCCGAAAACTAGCTCTTAGAGTGCAAAACGCACAACTTGCATGCATGGTAACTCAAGTGAAAAAAAAAACATCCATTACCCTTCAAGTATCACGGTGCGGATTTTGAGAGACTAGAGATTGTCTTGGCATGCTAGAGGTGGTTAAAACATGCTCCGGATCCTCATTATTGCGTCTCTTTTGCCTACTCTCTAAATTTTATAACCACTAATCTGGTTTTTCACAGGAACTTGGACTCAGTCCATCTGTTCCTATTCACGTAGTTCTGCAAGACTGGATACGGCACACAGATGGGAAGCTCAGCTTCTTGGGATTCGTTAGACTTCTACACGGAGTTTCTTCTCGTACATTTCAGAAGGTGTAAAATAGGGGCACCATCCTTTTTTGGATAGCAGGCTATTCACCTTGTCACTTATATGGTCCAGAAGATTTGTCTTCTCGATCAAGTGATGACCCGTCGAAGCCGCGGCTTTTCGCCGCGAATTTGTCGTTTGGGCAATACAAGCTCTGCTAGTTTTGTATGATGGTCACTCTTATGTTGCATCGAAGCTCTTCTTTGTATTTTGTCTCTTCCAATATTGCTGCCATTGAGGAGTTGAGGATTGTACAGATGAGACAAGATCACAAAATGTGTATTTTTTAAGGCCATAAAAACAGCTGAAAGCAGCATTTGGTTATTTAGTTATTTCCGTTCTTGGTGTATCGTTATTCTACTTTTGCACTTGATAACACGTTGCACGTGAAAAGGTTTTAAAAATGGAGAGTTTCATTTACATAAAATCAGCTGCTTGGGTATGTTTCTTACATGAAGATGATAAGTTGTACATCGCAGTTGTGATTTATTTACTTTAAAAATTCAAGGAGTAATAACCGTACAAGTCACTCGAAAATAAAGTTCTATCTCATTAACAGGAATCAGGATGAAGCTTTCGGGAGGTCGACGAAAATCGGCGAGAAATTGACTGAATGGATGCTTTCATGCATTCTTTGGAAGGAGAGTTGACAGAGTCGAATCAATAATACCACAACAAACACGTATGACAAGCATCTGTACACAACCTCAGGTCTCTACATTAGAAGTAGATGCTTAATTGTCTAACAAAAGACCATAGTGAACCCTGATGGAAAAAAATACTTGCTGGGTCTCGATTGTCTCTCCAGAAACATGTTCATGCTTTGGAAAGAACCTTGCAATTCAAAGCCGAGTTTAGAGGATATCCATCTTTTAAGTTGAACCAACATCCGGTTTTCTAATGTCAAAACTACTTCGCTGCTCAACTTGTGTGTGGGTCGAGAAGGATGTTGGTTGCTGCATTAATGTCGTTCCTAGCACGTATTAGAGCTTGCCTAGCTGAGTTCCTTTCGAATCCCATTGAAACCAGTGTTGCAATGGAGTCCTCGGGTGGTTCCAACACGGATGACGTGGGAGCAGGAGCTGGATAATTTCCCTGAAGCCAAAGAAGCAAAAAAGCCACAATAGAATTAGGTTCTATATGTGCGCGAACATGGAATAGCAATTTATACCGGGGTTACACACTTGCATGCACAGGAAACAAGAGATCTATGAATTCATAATTGACTCTTCATTTTTCCCCCTTTTGATACTCAATTTACCGTGTTGCACTTGATAAAAGGTAACTTGAGACATTTAGGTGCTTTTGTACCTAGTTATTTGAAATCAAAAAATTCAAAGCTGTACATTTCAAATTCACAATTGTTTGAATGCTAATTATATGGAGTAGTTTTAAATTCATCCTCTCTAAATTTTACCTCTTACATGAAAATTGTAATCAAATGCGCCTATTATATTAAAGTCTTTCTAGTTTCAATTTTCAAATACATTTTTATAACAAGTCCCTCCATCCAAATCAATTCCTTCTATCTATAGCTTGATGTTAAACGTCTTCAGCACAAGACAAAAAATGTAAAGAGTGTAACGTTGGGAAATTCATCCAAATCTGTATGCTAAAAACTTGCCTGCATCTGGCGAGCGACGGATGATGGTGCACTTCCCAGAACGTTTCTAGGTGATACAGTGGGCGATGTGTTTCCAATAGATGGCCAAGAAAGTCTTGAGAAGAAAGAAGCAACAAAATCTGGTAACTGAAAATGGAAATTGCAAAAGCTAGTCAGGCATATCAACGGATATATGAACTTTCGGGATAGACTTGCTAACTAGATGCCAAGGCCTAAAAGTATTTTACAGGACAACAAAAGAGTATAATCATACATAAAGGCATAAGTTCCCTATTTATCAGGCCCCAGAAATTGCAAGTCCAATGCATTACTCACCGTTAACTAGTCAGACATCCAATGTTTGAACATTTAACTTGTCAGACATATTTTATAAAAAGAATCCATAAAATAGATTAAAATGCAAATCATATTGCCTAATAGTACCACATAAGAAAAAACTTGAATCCTGTCAGGGTGTAATGTCAAAAAGCCATGCATCTTACACCAGTCATTAATTATGCAATGTTTCAATATCACTATTTCACCAAGCTAGCATTTGGAAGTCCCATTTAACATATTTTTCACGGAACAAGGATGCCAATTTTTATTGAGGAAAATGTAATCTCGAAGTAGCCATAAAATGCAAGCACAAATTACGCACTACCTTCATTCTACGTGTATGGAACACATTTGAGCGGTACAAGGAACCTGCTAGAATACCACAGATCCCTGGTAGCATAGATCTTTTCCAGGATGACAAGAGGAGCTGCAAGATAGCAATTAGCAAAGCTAGCATAAATAATAAGTATAAAGAAAAAGGCAACGACATAAAATGAATAGGCTAGCACCTAAACTCCAGAAACAAAATGATACTAAACAAATCAAAACAAACGCCAAATCCTCAATTTGATAAATTACCTGAAGACCAGCTAAATATATAAAAGTCTTGTCAGAAAAGTTCAGACTAAACACGCGAAATCGAGTTGACACGGGAATGTCGAAATAGAAAGGTACAAATGACGAAAAAATAAGGCCATATGGTCCTGACGTGAGTATATTCAAGGAAGGATCTGCCATGGAAAAAAATGCAGCAGATGGATTAGAATACTCATGTACACATAAGAAGAAAAAGAAGCACAGTTCAAATAAGCAGTCATTTCAATAAAGTAAAAATAAAGGGCAGAATCATACCAAAAAAATTCTCTGGACAGAAAAGTGGACACAACAAAAAACAATTTTAGAAATATTTAAGGGCTAATTACATACATTAACCTTGTGAAATCACGAGATTGCTGAAAACTCCTATAACTGGTAACTCCCCGCGTTTTCAAATTTTGAGCACAAACACCCCTGAAAACATATACGGACAAGGGGGTGAATGCTCAAAATTTGAAAACGTGGGGATGTATGTGCTCAAGATTTGAAAGCACGGGGAGAGGGGAGATAACATTCTTTTTTCACATGGGGATTTTAGCAATCTCAGGGTTTCACAAGAGTGATGTATGTAATTAAAAAAAAAAAAAAAGAGTGATGTATGTAATTAATCACCACATATGTAATAGAAGCAAAGTACAAGCTAATCAAATAATTGATTATGTTAATATGTAATAATGCCAAGCCAAGAAACAAAAGAAAAACCCTGAATATTCCCCTCCTTTTTTTCCAAATGAAAGAGAAAAAGGGCCAATTTTTAGGGAACTGCAGCATACCTTTGAGAAGCCATTGTGCAATGACTTCAAAAACTAAAGACACTGTAGTAGAAAACAACACAAAGACCTGTGTGAAAAGATGGACAGAGAAAAGTTAGCATCTTCATGAACAAATGCCAGCTGCTATGCCGACAACTTATAGTATAATAATAATAATAAAAACGGTCTACATCGATAGATTGGAGATAAGCGAAAAAATTTCAAGCATAAATGCCACAATATTATTGATCATTAGTATACATAACATGGAAAGTGGCCAATCTTGTTAAAACACATACACTTGGCCATCGAGAATATATTACTATTGCACTTGAACATAATAAACCTATGAAAGCTAAATGCATCATCGTAAGTCACAAACAAGAGCTATAAGGACAAGGGATTCGCAAGGAGCAACTATCTAATTTGACAGTTGTATCATTCCTATCTTTAATAACCATTTATTAAGGAAGGGTGATATAAAATAACTACCTGGGTCTCTTGGAATTTTTTCGCCGTTCTTTGTAAAACCCTAAAAAATAGTTGTCTTTGATATTTGAAATTGGTTTTCTTCAATTTTCCAAAATATATCTTTCCTCTGACTAATATATACCATATCAATTTGTAATATTTAAGATTGCTCATAAATAATTATATATTCATACTATAATTAAGTAATAAAATCACATATAACTAACTAAGATAATCCCAATTCCTTGAGAACAAGGTTCCACAAGGAGCCAGAGAACGGGCAATGAATAACCATGTGATCCTGAGTCTCTCCCCCCTGTTTGCATAGCACACACCAGTTCGGGCTAAGGGAGATATTCGGGAGCCTCTTTTGAATCAAGTCACAGGTAGGTAATCTTCCCAACGCAGCTGTCCATGAGAAAACCTGAACCTTTGTCGGAATAGGGGCTTTCCAGATTGGGTAAAAAAGAGAGAAGCTAGGAATCGCTCCTCTGGAAAGAAGGACTCGTAGAAAGATTTTACCGAAATCAACAAAAGATCTTTATGCTACTGATCTAGGAATTTGGCTTGGAGAGAAAGGAAAAGTTTTTTGGTTAATAGTGGTTCATTGCGTGTGTTGGTCGTTATGGCTGGAGAGGAACAGAAGAATATTTGAAGATAGTGAAGAATCAGTGAAGGAAATTTGGAACAAGATCAAATTGAGAGTATCCACGTGGGCCCACAAGGGTTCTAATTTTCAATCCTTGACTATATTAGACTTGTATAGGGATTGGAAATTGGCTTTGATTTAGTTTGATAACTGTGGCTGTTTGCATTGGATAACAGTTAGCTTTTGTGGACCACTGGTCCACTTTTGTAAATCTTCTAATCTAATTTTATCTATAATATTATAGTTTCTTACCAAAAAAAACTTTGGTCTTTAACGCATCAAATCTTCTTTCCCAAAGCTTCCCTTCTCCACACAATTATACTTTTACAAGGGAATATATAAATAAAAATTAAAACACAAATTTCAGTAAAGAAAAAACTACCCCAAGCATAATGAATATAAAATTACACTTTCATGTTAAAATTTATGAGCACCAGTGCACCACCCACCAAATATCGCTAATATGCATAAATGATTAACCCTGGTATGATTATATTTGTAGAATCTACGATTGAATAGTCAAAATTTGCTCCAGCAGAACATATTACAAGATTTGTAAAGTTACATCACATATACAGCAAGAGTGCAAGTTGTTTAAGATACTTGACAGCTCAAAAAACCAATAATATTTCCTACATAGAACTTGACCTTGAACAAAAACTTACAGAATATTTATTAGATCCTATCTGCCTCTCAAACACACGGAAGTAATACAGCAGATAAATTCCAAAAACTAGCTCTGGCGTGGATGAGAAGCCAAAAACCGACACTATAAGCTTCCATATTTGAAGTTTCTTAAAAATATCCTGCCAGGAGGGAAAAAATCAAGTCACCAAAAAATATGCGTCCCTCTATCCGGGCATAGAACAAACTGATTACTAGAAATAATCTAGCAAGAACACAACAATCCAACTTCCTTCTAGAGCTCTTACACAGTAAAAATTTCAGCCTCTAGGATTGTATCCATGAATAGAAATACACAAAAAATTTATTTGATATCACAAATAAACAAATGAAGATTTGAGAGGCCGTTATTTAAGGTGCATCGCAGTGGGTATTCCTGGAGCCAGTTCGGTTCAATGGAAAATATGCACCAGAAAAGATCAACAGTGACACCTCGTGGCAACAAATATTTTAGAGACTATTCTCTTTATCAAATAGGAACAGTTCTGTAACTAGTAACTGCCAGAACTGAGCATTAAATGAGCTCAAAAAGGGAAAAGATCAAAGTGATTTTGGGGGCTGGAGCTATTTTATATATGACCCAAGTTAAACCGATTATTACTTGGTGCATAGCACTAGCAGGGAAACATCAGAGGGGTCTAAATTCCAAAATCTGTAGTCCAGACTCCATCATGATTCAAAAGTAAATAAATTATCATAAAATTTTTGCTGTAAATAATCTACAATAACCAGATTCCGTTCAAACATTAGGATAAAGTAAAAAAAAAAAATGGACATGGTCAAAAAATTCAAAACCAAAAACCCGTCTCAGCTAATATAATCCCGAAATGCACTTTCAAAAGTGGGGGAAAACCCTAAAAAAAACCCATAGAGCCATAAAAGAATCCAAACCTGGTAAGACCATGCGAGATTTCTGTGACGACCTTGGATCCCAAATATAATCGTGAAAAGAACAGTAGCTATCACCGTCGTCCTAGTCACTGGCGCATTATCTTCAAAAGAAAACCATCACAACTATGAAAATCGAATAAAAAATTGCCCCAAAAACAAGAAAATGAGGGCAAAAAACGTACTGAAACCCGATGGGCCGCCGTTCATTTTCAGCTACAAGTCGACTCTCTCCAAATTTTGTGTATATACCTACAAAAATATATGCAATCGTACCGATTAGTATCTATCTACTTGCCGATCTTTGTTCAGCCCCTTTCCCCAATTCTTCTCTTCGTATCGTCGCTCCCCAAGGTTTTCTCGTCTCCTAGTCGTCTATAGACTCTTACCTTTTCGATTGTTGGAAAATTATTCCGGGTCAACCCGTTTACGTGTTCGGGTCGAATGGATCTTCTCTAGTAAATTTGATTTTGTATCCATTTTACTTTCTAAAATAAAATAAATATATACTTCTTGTTGTGAAAAAATAAAAATTTACGGTAAAAAGTAAATACTCCAAAATTCAAAATTTATCAAACTCTACACTTTATAATATTTTTCTCTCAACTCAATTGTATTTTTCATCACAAATGAAGACCTATTTATAGATCCACATTTGAGATTAGTCCAAAAATTAAAACATCATCATCTACATCATCACACACTAATTTTCCACATTTTACAACTCAATATTCAACATTCAATATTCAACGATAATAAAATAATATATTTTCAACACTCCCCCTTGTGATGATGATCGTCATATGATGATTGTCTTTATTACGTGTTTTATGTTGCCTCGTTAAAAACCTTACTAGAAAAAACCCAGTGAGATAAAAACCATAGTAAGGAAAAAAGAGTGCAGCTACGTAAACTCCCCCTCATGTTAACATGAGTGATTCTTCACATATTCCTTAGATTGCGCATCCCAATGTTGTATATATGCTTTCTGAATATCGTCGTGGAAAGTGCCTTTGTGAAGAGATCTGATGAGTTCTCACTTGATTGAATGTAACAGATATCAATATCTTTATTCTTCTCAAGCTCTTGAGTGTAGGCAAAGAATTTTGGGGGAATATGTTTGGTTCTGTCACTTTTGATGTATTCTTCTTTCATTTGAGCAATACATGCAGCATTATCTTCATATAGTGTCACAGGCTTCTTTTCGACTGTCAATCCACATGATATTTGAATATGTTTGGTCATTGACTTTAACCATACACATTCACGACTTGCTTCATGTAATGCAATAACCTCGGCGTGATTTGATGAAGTTGTTACGAGTGTTTGTTTCTGTGAACGCCAAGAAATTGCGGTGTCTCCACGAGTAAATACATATCCGGTTTGGGAACGTGCCTTATGTGGATCAGATAAATATCCAGCATCAGCATAACCAATGATACTTTGATTGGTGTCTTTTGAGTACAAAAGTCCCAAATCTGTCGTTCCTCGTAGATAACGGAATATATGTTTAATTCCGTTCCAGTGCCTCTTTGTTGGATATGAACTGAATCTTGCCAATAAATTTACAGCAAAAGATATATCAGGTCTAGTGCAATTTGCAAGATACATAAGGGCACCAATGGCACTTAGATATGGTACTTCTGGACCAAGAATAACTTCATCATCTCCACATGGACGGAATGGATCCTTTTCTATGTTTAATGATCTTACAACCATTGGAGTACTTAATGGATTTGATTTATCCATATTAAAACGTTTAAGGATCTTTTCTGTATAATTTGTCTGGTGAACAAAAATTCCACATTTTTTTTGTTCGATTTGCAAACCCAGACAATACTTGGTTTTTCCAAGATCCTTTATTTCGAATTCTTCCTTCAAGTACATCATAACTTCTTGAATTTTTTTATTCGTTCCAATGATGTTTAAATCATCAACATATACAGCAATAATTACACATCCGGATGTTGTTTTCTTGATGAAAACACAAGGGCATATTGGATCATTTACATATCCCTTTTTCATCAAGTGCTCACTTAGCCGATTATACCACATTCGGCCGGATTGCTTTAACCCATATAATGATCTTTGCAATTTTACAGAATAAAATTCTCTGGGTTTTGAATTTTGTGCTTCAGGCATCTTAAATCCTTCAGGGATTTTCATGTATATATCACTATCAAGTGATCCGTATAAGTAAGCTGTAACAACATCCATAAGACACATTTCCAAATTTTCAGACACTGCCAAACTAATCAAATATCGAAACGTAATTGCATCCATAACAGGAGAATACGTTTCTTCATAATCAATTCCAGGCCTTTGAGAAAAACCTTGTGCAACAAGTCTAGCTTTATATCTGACTATTTCATTTTTCTCATTTTACTTTCGAATAAAAACTCATTTGTATCCAACAGGTTTTACACCTTCAGGTGTGAGGACTATAGGTCCAAAAACATTGCGTTTATTCAGCAAATCCAATTCAACCTGGATGGAATCTTTCCATTTGACCCAATCATGACGAGTTTTACATTCACCAAAAGATTTTGGTTCATGATCCTCATTTTCATTTACGATGTCACAAGCCACATTATAAGAAAATATCTCATCAATATCTTCTATGTCTTTTTGGTTCCATATTTTTCCAGTATTAATATAATTGATAGAGATTTCACGATTCTCGTCAGTTTGTTGTTCTGACAGAATATTTTTATCATCAGGTGATTCTTCTGGAATACCATTTTCTATTTTATGATCGTCGTGTTTCTCTATGCCTTTTCTTTTCCAAGGATTTTTATCCTTGGAACCGACTGGTCTTCCACGCTTCAAGCGTTTTATGACATCATGAGTGTCTTCAATTTGTTTCTTTGGAATTTAAATTTGAGCAGGGGCATTTACAGCATGTATATATGATTTTGTTACCCCTTTTGTGTCTGCAAATGCATCTGGCATTTGATTTGCAATTCTTTGCATGTGCATAATTTGCTGTACATCTTTCTCACATTGTTTGATCCTTGGATCCAAATGTAACAATGATGGTACATACCATGTGATTTCTTTTTCGATGTGTTTCTTTTCTCCCCCTAACACTGGAAAGATTTCTTCATTAAAATGACAATCAGCAAAGCGTGCTGTAAACACATCGCCTGTCTGAGGCTCAAGATATCGAATGATTGATGGACTATCATAACCGATATAAATACCGATTTTTCTTTGTGGACCCATTTTTTATCGTTGAGGTGGTGCAATAGGCACATACACCATACATCCAAAAATTCTCAGATGAGAGATATTTGGTTATTTACCAAATGCAAGTTGCAATGGGGAGAATTTATGATATGCACTTGGTTTGATGCGAATTAATGCCGCAGCATGTAAAATTGCATGTCCCCATATAGAAATAGGGAGTTTTGTTTTCATAATAATTGGTCTAGCAATCAGTTGTAGACGTTTAATCAATGATTCAGCTAATCCATTTTGCGTATGAACATGAGCTACAGGATGTTCAACAGTGATTCCCATTGACATACAATAATCATTGAAAGTCTGGGATGTAAATTCTCCAGCATTATCAAGTCTTATTTTTTTGATTGTATAATCGAGAAATTGATTTCGCAATTTTATTATTTGAGCCATCAATCTTGCAAATGCCACATTCCGAGTTGACAATAAGCATACATGTGACCATCTGCTAGAGGCATCGATCAATACCATAAAATATCGAAATGGTCCACATGGTGGATGAATTGGCCCACAAATATCACCCTGAATACGTTCAAGAAATATGGGTGATTCAGTTTGAATTTTAGCTGGAGATGGTCTTATAATAAGTTTTCCAAGAGAACATGCTTTACATTGAAACTTATTATTCTGAAAGATCTTCTGGTCTTTCAATGGATGACCATGCATATTTTTAATAATTATTTGCATCATTATTGAACCAGGATGTCCCAATCGATCATGCCAATTTGTTAATATTGAAGAACTATTAACCACCATATTTGATTCGATTGGCCTTATATGTGTATAATGCAATCCAGTAGGGAGCATTGATAATTTTTCAACCACATATTTTTTTCCTGATTTATATGTGGTAAGACACATATATTTCTGATTTCCATCAGTTATCGTCTCAGTATCATACCCATGAGAGTATATGTCATTAAAACTCAACAAATTTTTTTTCGATTGTGGTGAATATAAAGCATCATTTATCAGAAATTTTGTACCATTAGGTAACAAAAAATGTGCTTTTCCACAACCTTCAATCAAGTCTATAGGACCTGATATGGTATTCACCATTGTTTTTGTTGGTTTTATTTCCAAGAAATATCTTTCATCTCGCAGAATAGTGTGTGTTGTACCACTATCTGGTATGCAAATTTTCATGATATTATTTCCATGTTTGCCCATAGCATTTTCCATATCAAACTTCACAAAAAATGCAATAAAGAAAAATTAAGTACAATACAAATGCAAAATATAACATGCTTTATAATACAAGAATGCATGAAAAATACAAATTTTTTACAATGTAGTCCCACCAATATTTTAATCAATGTCTTCAAAATCATTCAAAAAATCTGCAGCATTGAAACTAGTTGAACCAATTAAACGGTCACTATCTTCAACAAAATTTGTCTCTTTTCCTTTCCCTTTTGTCAATTCTTTATAGAGCTTACATAGGTGCTCAGGGGTTCGACAAATATGTGACCAATGTCCTGGAGTGCCACATCTATAACAAACACTCTCAGATCTTTTTGAGTAATTTTCATTTTCACTCGTATTTTCATGCTGCCTTTTTGGTGGGTGATTCGTGACGTTCTTTTGAGATGAGTTATTGAAATAACTACCTCGATTATTTTCATATCCACGGCCACGACCACGACCGCGATAATTTTTACGTCCACGTCCACGTCCACGCCCATTTCCTCGACCTCGTCCACGACCAAAATCTGGTCTATGCCTTTGATTTTGGTTTTTATTTTTCATTATGACATTTGCTTCAGGAAATGCCGTTGATCCAGTGGGTCGGGATTGATGATTTCTTACTAACAATTCGTTGTTCTTTTCCGCCACAAGAAGACATGCGATTAGTTCGAAATATCTCGAAAATCCACGCACTCTATACTGTTGTTGTAGAGTTATATTCGATGCATGAAAAGTGGAAAATGTTTTCTCAAGCATTTCCATCTCTGTAACTTCAAGTCCACAGAATTTTAATTGCGAGACAATTCGATACATCGCAGAATTATAATCACTGACTTTTTTAAAGTCTTGGAATCTCAACGTATTTCATTCATCACGGGCGGTCGGAAGTATCACTTCCCTTATATGCTCAAATCTTTCTTTCAGCCCTTTCCATAAAGTCGTTGGGTCTTTTTCTGTGAGATACTCACATTTCAACCCTTCATCAAGATGTCGGCGCAAGAAAATCATAGTTTTTGCTTTATCTTGTGAGGTTGATATATTATTTTCTTTGATGCTTTCACTTAGACCCAATGACTCAAGATGCATTTCAACATCAAGAGCCCATGGCATATAATTTTTTCCAGTGATATCGAGTGCAACGAATTCAAGCTTTGCCAAGTTTGACATGGTGGTACTAGAAAAATAACAATGCATTTTATTAGTTAATTTCTATTAGTATGACAATACAAAATAATGGAATAACAAAGATTACAAGTGCGTATACAAATAGAGAAAAAATAGGTGATGAAAAATCGCTGGTGAGTACAAAACTCGTGAGCATGATGATCATAGTCGTTATGAAAAATAGCCTTATAAATGCCATCATCTTCATCTTCGAAAAAAAACCGAGGAGAAATATTTTGAGAGAAAGATTGAATTTGGTGTGATTGAAAATGAGTTTGAGTGAACATATTTATAGGCAAAAAACTAGCCGTTTTGTTACCGTTTGTGACCGTTGAGGGTAAAAAAATGATTATGTGTTGAATAAAAATTCGTGATAATCATGTGATGCGTATAATGATAATCATAATTAAATATACGCAATAAAATATATATCATATCACGTTATTATAAGGTCAGTGTCCTAGACAACCTCTTATATAATAACATGAAATTATATATTGATATAGTTAGTATATATACATATATCATATCACGTTATTGTTTAAAAACCTTAGAGGCTTTTATACTTGTCGTATCCCTTACCGGGAGTGTGGGATGTCGTCTTAACATCCTCCCAGTATTTATAACAAGTTTTTTAAAAAAACTAATTTTTTTTCTTCATAACATGATAATATATATTAAATATATACACAATAAATAAATAAACAATAAAATAAATATTCTTACTTGTTGAATATTTTTTACTTCTTCTTGTATTTTGAAGCGTCGGAAAATATAGAGAACCTTCGAGCGATCGTGCTGATAACGTGTTGTGAAAAAGTAAAAATTTACGGTAAAAAGTAAATACTCCAAAACTCAAAATTTATCAAACTCTACACTTTATAATATTTTTCTCTCAACTCAATTGTATTTTTCATCACAAATGAAGACCTATTTATAGATCCACATTTGAGATTAGTCCAAAAATTAAAACATCATCATCTACATCATCACACACTAATTTTCCACATTTTACAACTCAATATTCAACATTCAATATTCAACAATAATAAAATAATATATTTTCAACACTTCTTTCTTTTTTGACATGATTATATATATATTTATATATTATGATAAATAAAGGTCTTTAAGTACAACACTTTGGAGCCAAGGTGGAAAACCAAAGAAAAACCAAAAAACAGTACTCAAAAGATTCAAACCAAATTTAGTAAGCGAGTAAGCGAGTGAGCCGCCGAATTAGTCTGTCTCCTCATATGATAAATTTTCATGAAAGCATCCTCAGAGAGCAGCTCATTATATATATATATATATATATATATATATATATTGAAAAGATACACTTCTTTCTAATTCAACTTTTGGTAATTTTTTCTTTTAAAAATTTCGGAAATTTTCCAAGATAAATACATAATCGTTTCTTATGAATTCTCAGTACATATTGTCAAAAAATTCGACATATAAGATATGAATCGATATGATAGGATTTTAAATAAGGGCAAATTATTTTAAATTCCCCACTACCAAACTTCTCTTTAACTTAACTCCCTACCCACCCTTTTCTTTATTTTCATTCCCTAGTGGTCCCCATTTTTGAATTAAAAATTAATTAAAACTTATCATTTGTACGTGACTTTGTTATACCTATCGAACCAGTCCCGGTCATGCAAGACTATCAATTACGCAAGGTTTCCAGCCGATATACTCCGGATTAAGGGTCCAACATGCTTCCGTAAGATAAATTGAATTTAAATACATTTTTGACCATAATGTCTTCGGGTCATACCTGTAGAGTTTTACGAAGTGCTCCTCACATCCCAACCACGCAGTCGCAACAGATGGTTTCTGCACAAGCTCCTTCAACGACACCCAGCACAGCCTTAATTCATTTTTTACCTTAAGGCGTATGGTATATAAATTTAATTATAAAATATGAGCATGAAAGAACGAGAGATTTAGGAAATTTATTCAGACATAATATTATTACATAAATCAACTCCTTTGAAGAGGAGAAGACAACTTGTTTAGCTATTCGTAGTAGCCTTGTTCTTGAAATACATAAAACAAAACTTAATACAATAGAAAAAAAAATATTACAACAATTTATTTGTAAGAAAACTGAAGGGAATGATCGATGTCTTCAGCTTCCTCAAATGCCTGTATTTATAGCTGTAGTTTCACTCGTTTCACCGAGAAACTTCAGGGAATCTTACAGCTGTCTTGTATTTCTTTATGTCATTATTGATGGCATCTTTTACTAGTGGAGGAGGCAGTTGTCTTGTATTTTTTATGCCATTATTGATGGCATCTTTTACTAGTGGAGGAATCACATGTCTGCCACTTTCTTTTGGCTTTATTCTCCTCACATGCCTACTTTATTGTTGTCGGGACATCTTTTGCTTTTGAAGTAGGCCCCTGTGAAAACGCATCTTCGGTGGTCTTTGTCCACCTTTGCTTGTCTCGGAAAAATCTTTATGATTCGTTCGGGGTCAAAGGTTTTTCCAAATTCTGGCTCCTTCTGATTTGGGCATTCTGAGCAGATATTCTCTGACTATCATCCAATATGAGCCATGTTACAAAATTTTCGGCGAGTTTCTTTACTCCCCGGCAGCTTATTGTTCCACAAAATATTTCTCTTCTTTTCGAAGAGTTCTTCCGCAAATGCTGTAATTTTCCCTGTCATTGTGTTTAATTGGAACGATCCATTCACAGAATTCTGATAAAATTTGAATGGGAACTTGACTTTGTCCATCTCAGTAAGACAGACCCAAATACCCCATGTGTAACGCCCCGTTTTTATCTTAATTGATGTTATTTGAGATAAACATTGATTTCAAAATTCAAGAGCCGACTTTTTAGAGAACAGGGTCTAATTTGCAGTTTTCGGAATTTTCAGGGACTGAAATGTAAATATGGGGTTTGTTATATTATTAGACATTGACTAAGTCTTTCCCATCACTCCTTCATCCCCTCCAACCGTGTTCCATCCATTGAAGGCGAGAAAGCTTTCCCCCAAGCTTTGTGATTTCGATTCTAGCTCAATCCGTCCGATAGAATTGATTTCTGACTTGATATCTACGATCACAGCGACGAGTGCTCCGTTTGGAAGTAAGTTTATCTTAATTCTGAGAAGTTTGAATTTATCGATGTTGTCAGAATTTGTTTATATTCGGAGATGATGATTATGAGTTAGCAGTGATCGTATATCTAAGACGGTTCGAAGATCTAACGATGATCGAAATTGTTATGATTTTTCTTGTCATTTTCGAAAATCTTGATTTTGAGATGTGTTGATATTGTGTTGGGTTTGATGTTTGAGGATTGGAATGATTTTGTTGAGTTGTTGTTTTGCTGTCTGCATTTTTGGTTTGGTCAGTTTACAGCCGTTATGCCGTCAGTTTGAGTTTTGGATATCGTTTCGATGTTTTGAGTTATACCGAGCTTAGTATGAGTTTTGATATCGATTTTGATCACTATGACTTCTTCTGATAGATTGAATTGAAGTTCTTGGAGATTGTGAGCCTTGCAGTCTTGATCAGTTTGGAAGAGTTGAGCCGGTATAGTATCGATGTCCTTCTTTATCGATTGATTTAACTTGACTTGGATATTGATTGAGGAATTGTTGTTTTCAGATTGAAGTTTTGGAACGACAAAGAAGAGGTATAAGATGACTTTGGAATGGAGTAGGACGATTAACTCGAATCCAAATTGATTCGAGTGTCCTAGAAGAAATCACATATTGCATGTCTTGAATTCTTATTTGATTATATGATTGAATTTATATTGAGTGCATGAGATTACATATGCATTCATATTGAGCCTTGATTTATTCAGATTGAATTAGACGATCTAGGGATTGTAGTCGAGTAGCTTGGTAGGCGATTTACTACCTTGTCGAGTAGCTCACTATAATGCTCTTGAGTCTAGAGGATTAAAGCATGTCACGTCCACCTCGAGAGGGAAGTCGGTGTGATTGTAGGATGTTTTAACCTCGGGATCCCAAACCAAAGAAAGAAAAAAGAATTCCAATTGATTATCTGAGTCTGATAATCCAGAAGTTTTAAAGACATGCATATCATTTTAATTCAGTACTTGAATGGATTAATTGATAATATGAGGAATGAATTCATAGTATGATTTGATATGTTTATTTGATTGCATGTTAGTCTCTTTTACTGAGAATATTATTCTCACCGGATTATCCGGCTATTGTCTTTGTTTGTATGTGTACTTGGCAACAGGTGGGGCAGGACCGAGTCAGAGGCAGCATGGCTAGATGGTTGAGAGAATAAAAGTGAGGCCCTTGGTTTTAGGAGTTGAACTGAATTCAAACTCTTATGTATTTTGGTATTGTAAACCTAGAATTAAAGCATGTTCTATTAGTTTCGGATGAATGTATAAACTCTAGAACTACGTTGTTTGGATTATGCATGTTGAACTAGTTTATGCATGTGATGGTTATGTTTTAAGTTGAGTTGGAAATTGAAGAGGAAAATCAGAAATTTCTGGTGCAGAGTGTCTCGCTCGATCGGCAGACTCTTACCGATCGAGCGGGCACCCTTTCAGCGAGGCAGAGTCTGGGAAATTTTGTGCCCGCTCGATCGGTAAGATTTTTCAGATCGAGCGGGGGTCCTGAATTTTGGGCAGAGAGTTGGATTGTTTTGGCCCGCTCGATCAGTAAGATTTTACAGATCGAGCGAGCACCCTTTTTTAAAAAAAAAAAAAAAAACTTTGTTATGCCTTAATCCTTTTAATTAGATTGTGTTGATCTATTGCTGTGGGGACCCGGGTTGCTAATCTCATCTTAGGGCAATTAATAAAGAATTAACATTCATCAAACATTATACAGAGTAATCAAACCCAAAAGTTTTTTTTTTTTTAAAGAAGGCCCCTCGCTCGATCGGGTAAACTTTACCGAATGAGCGAGCACAAAGTAAAAACTCTCGGGTCTGCAAACATATGGCCTCGCTCGATCGGTTAAACTCTACCGATCGAGCAGGCAAAAAATCAACTTCTCTGTTTTGAAAAAATAAAGGCCTCGCTCGATCGGTGAAATCCTGCCGATCGAGCGAGCTGTATTTCCAGAAAATCTGCAGGAAACACTCATATTGTCAAACATGGAACATGCATAAATATATTCTTTGACAAGCTACCAATTAATATACATGCATTAACAATTAAATCCTAACATTCACATACATCAATTCTTGAATATAAACTAGGATTCACAGAAACATGTACAAGATTCTTTGTCTTCTAACATGTTTACATACAATACATATCATCTGCTTATAACCCGAGTCTCCACTTCTAATCTTTCAATCTCGTGCTATCCAAGTCACATCTGACTTGCTCATGCCCCCAACCTGATGCAATGCACACATACAAACAAAGCAACAGCCGGATAACTCCGGTGAGAATAAATCTCAGTATGAATAACATGCATATACATCATTTAAGCATATATCTCATTCATATCATGAATGTTACATAATAACATAACATGCTAGCATTTATAAACGCATATTCTAAACCATAGAAATCTCTAGGTTAATGCATAAATGCAATGCATGTGCCAAGGAATAGGCTATCAAATCTGATATCAATAAATCGTAGTTCTGGGATCCCGAGGAAATAAAATCTTCAACAAACACCAACTCACCCAATCGAGGTGAAGTTGAATACTTCATTTCCCCTGACTTTGGTGCAACTATAGTGAGTCTTCTGGCTCTGGAAGTAAGTCTACATTCTGTGTCACTCAACTACAGCCCTCCAAACGTCATATGCACTCTAGGCCTTTCAACCCTCTGTGCTTTACAGGCTGGATTTCAAGATGAATGCAACATGTTCTGTATGCATTAAATGCTATAAAACACCTTGAACACTTACTCAATAAACCAACAAAGCAATCAAAACATCTAATCACATAAGAATATCGACAAATCTGTAAGCATCACATATTACATGTAAAACATGTTCAATACAGAAAATACTATAGATCAAATTAAACAAGTAAATATTTACATAAATATTTTGGGAATTCAAAAAAATAGCTATCTTGAATAATCTATCTCATCTATGTAAATGTAAACAATAACATATATTAAAAACATGCATGTATGTGATTTTAGGCAACTCGATAATCAAAAACAATCTCGAGTTATTCTGCCCATCTTCTTAATGTCTATTCATACCTTTCATCGCGATTCAAACATCTTGAATCTGTTGCCAATGCTGATCATCTCAAAGCTAGCCAAATCAGTCATACAATTCTGCTCATTTCAATCAATGCTACTTGAAGGTATTTTTGATTCAACTTCAAACACTTCAAGTCATTCGAACTCGAACACGTCGATTCAACTTCGATAATCTTCAATTCAAATCTGAAATAGATTATAACATATCTAAACATCAATTCCAATCTGAATCGATGATTCTTTAAAGCTTATACAATTCAAATCTTGTTAATACGATCGGAATTCAAACTGACGTCGCAACTATCCGAGTCCGATAAGTCTTTCGATTCAAATATCATCATATCTACATTTTCAACATAATCTCATATTCAATTCATTCACAATAAACTTGAAGATGAGCTCTAGATATTTAGAATGCATATCAATTCAAAATCTTGAACCGGCGGCATAACGGTACGATTTCGATCTTTCCAAAAGCTTAAACATCAATATGAAAATCATATCAATCCCATATCATCACCAATTATACAGCTAAATTTCGAAATATGCAGCCCCATAATTTCAGAATTTCAACAATTCTTTCAAAAATCGAAAACATGTTCAAACGACGATCTTTTCACGATCCGTCTTAGATATGCTATCGTCGTATATGCTAGAACATGTATATACAATCAAATCATAATTCTAACAACAACTTAAAATTCAAACATGGTAGAACTTTATAAAACTTACGTCAAAACGTAGCACTCGGAGCTGTGATCGCAAATATATGCTTAATCGGAAATTCTACCGGGCGGATCAAAAGATATCGGAATTGAAAGAATCGAAAATGGCTTGAAAGAGGTTTCTGATCTTCTTCCCTCTTTCTCACGTGTAATCTGATGAAAAGCAAGTGGAAGTTGTGATATATATTAGCATATTTGCAGTTTAGTCCCTGAACTTTTGCATATTTGTAATTCAGTCCCCGAACAAGCGATTTAATTCAATTTCAATCCTAAATAATTTAAGAATATTAGAATTTAATTCTAAACTCTAAATATTCTCAAATTAAATATTCTTGGATTAAAATTAAATCATTTCGGACCTTATCGCATTTTAGTTCTTGAACTTCTCAATATTTGCAAATGGGTCCTTGCTCGGATTTCATCCTCAAATTAAATCCTTGATATTTATAATCTTGGAATTCACATCTTAAATTCCATAAATATCAATTGCAAATATTTTTAATCTTTTAATTTAAGAATTCAGAATATTAAAATCTTAAAATCCGAAAATCCTTAAATTAAATATTTCTGACCCGAACTTGAAATCTCTAATTTTCATACATTCTTAAATCATTATTTTCTTATCTTTGGAATTTAAATATTAAATTATATCATTAAGAACTTAATATTTTCGGGCCTTACATTTCCTCCCCTCTAAGGAATGATTTCGTCCTCGAAATCGCATTCGATCTTACTGCTGATTCTCATAAGCTGTATAGCCGACTGAAGTAATATCGACTTCAATTATCTGCGCTTTCGATATCTATTCTGATATCTTCTCTTGTATCGTATCTTAATCTTCTTTCTGATTGCTTCGGCAATCATATCATTTCGCATTAACATATAATCACTGAGTCAACTTATATCTAAGTTGCTCTTTCTCGTGATCTAATTCTGCATCAGTTAGTCAGCTTCTTTTAAACTCTTATCTGATTTTGTTTTATCTGAATTGCATGCACATACATATTCTAGCTGATATGCTTCAGCCAATGCATATGAATAACAATTCATCTATCCGACAAGTCGAGTATTAACCCTTAAACTAGATCAAATACTCACACGACTCAATTCTAAAATCTTTTTCTGAACATAATGATGTTCGGAAAAGAACTTCTTACCTGATCATTCTGTTCAGGAATCAAAATCTATATCTGTTTCTCATTTGCTAGTTCTGTTAATGCTGCTCTATTCTTATTCTGTTCGAAGCAATCTTCACATTTTCTATCGTGTCTTGATTCATATCTGGCCTGATGGCTGATATTTCTGGAATATTGTTTCAATAGAAAAACAATTCTGTGTTTCTGATCAATCAATCATCAAAATACTGTTTTATATCTAGCAAATAGCTGTCACAGGAATCATAGTAATCAAGTGGCAAATAATTAATCAACTAGTACCGAATCTAGTACTATAGTTCTGAGCATATCCTCGAAAATCTGGATAATCACATCTGATAGTCCACTAATCAGAGGATGGTATAATAAAATCTCATATAACCAAACACTCAGAACATCTGACAATCAATGCCACAATCTAGAAAACAAATCTAAAGTCTCTATCTCGACAATAGATTTCAATAATTCCTGTAATCTGATCATCTTGCTAAATACATCACAAGTATCTTTTTATGGTTACCTATCTAATACAACATATTCATGAATCTGTCGAAATCTACTACAATCTAAATTGCAAAATCATGACGATTCAAGTAGATTCGAACTAAAATCGTTCACAAAGTGGATCTTATTACATATGTTACATAAACCACTTGCGTTCTTCTTTTCTGCTTTTTTTACTGGAATTTTAGTATTGGTAATGTCAATTCTGTCGTATCGGCTTTCATTTATTTTACCAATACTGATTCCAAGTAATGACTACATGTAAATCATACATGTTTAGACAACTGAATGGATATTCAATCTGTTGTCATATGCCTATTTCAGAATCTGATATTCCATGTCTAGAATATCTGGCATAATCAAACGATTATTCACTGTAAAATTCATCTGTTCTGCTCTGCTCTGCTGTCTTATCTCTTATCTTACTCTAGTGTTCTCAATCAATATTATATTGCTTGATCTAAGATCAATGTTGCTTTTATCTTTCCAAACCATTCGAGTTTAGCTTGGATCGCAACAATTCTGATCATTGAAGTATCTGTCAAGCATAAACATGCAACAAGTATAGATCTGTACCCAATAAATCAATCAAGTATCAAAAACCCATAAATCTTGCTTATAGTCTGAATATGAATTTCTATCAGTTACGAGCCAAATACATCAAGATACACTGAATAAACACATCAAATAATCAATAATTCTAAAATTTCAAATCAAAGGAACTCGCTCAAGGAAATGTCAGTCAAAATCAAATATTCTGAATGACAGCGAGTGAATCAAAGTAGACTCTAGCAAAGAATAAGAGTCAATCAATATCAATCAAGGTCAAATAACACAACCTCTGAATCGATATCAAGAAATTCAAGAATCATGATTTCTATGATGTAATAGCTTCAGCAAAATTGAAGATAAAGCTCAACTGTAACTGATTTTTCTTATTTTCTATTGACATGAGTTCAGTTATTCATTCTTAACTGACAATAGTCGAATAGAATCTTTTCGACATAACTTATTGTCATAGCATGAAACATCATTTCGGTACTATATAATTCTTTCCTACTCAATCTGCTAGTTGTTTCTGAAATTCTTCAGTTCACGTAATGCTCTTCTATACAAGTTGTCATAATACCATCGTACTAGACACCATTCTATATAGAACTGCATTCATGTCGTAGAAAGTCAAAATATGTCATTGAACTATTTCTGTACATTCTAACCACTGACATAGCTGTTAATTCTAGGTTAATTCTATATTAGTTCAATATATCGACTAAACTTCTACTGACATTCTTCCACGGTCATCCTGATATAACCAGTACCGAAATAACAAAATCTAACTTCTGAAACTCATATCATAAATTTCTATTCATTTATATTGCTTTATCAGTGCACGGATTCAATCAGCTGTTAACTGGTACTCAGTTATTGCATTAATCTCTATAATGCATTCTCACTTAATATCTCACACCTGATATCAGCACATTCAATCTTATTTCCTCAATTCTGTATTTCATCTTCTATGACTAATCTTACAAATGTATTCCATCTACTCAAAGGAAAAATCTCAGCAACTACGATGAATAAAGGCTCATCAGATACAGATTATAGCATAACAAATCACTGATCTATGAATGTATGCTAAGCAATCAATATATAAGCGGTTAACTAGAATTAAATCACTTACCTGTACTATTCTTATCTGATACAACTTGAGCCTTTTAGTTAGGGGAGCTATGCTTATAGTTCTTCCTCTGTTGGCATTTAGACTAAATCGATATTTGCTCTTATTGTCACTATTTATTGCTTCATAGCTATGCTGCTATGAAAGTTGTAGTGAAGGTGATGATCATAATGTTTTCACAATTACAGAGGCGTGAATAAAAATTCAACTCTGCCTCGTACTACCGGTTCATGATTTCGTTCTTCTCTTACTGGCTTGAAATCAACTTATGCTTCTATTCTGCAAAGTCTACTGTTCTATCTTCTGTAGCATATACGGAAAGTAACAATTCTGTTTACTTACCTGCCAAACAATTTCAGTACTTCTTCTGGCAACTTCACCAACTTCTTGCTAAGTCCTGGAGTTGATATAAAATCAAGCTGATTCTATGTTCATCTGAATATTCTTCTCTTGAACAACCGATCCAGCTCTTCACATCAACCCCTTTCTAGACATAGCATATTCTGTATCTTTCTGAGTTGATGATCAATAGCTTTGGAGTTGTTCAACTAACATACTCTTCAGTGCAATCGGCTCAAAAACTTTACCTCAACACTGTTCTGTTCTGTCTGCGATTCTGTTCTGTCTGAAGTTCTCATGCTATCTGCACAATCTGTCTTATTCGATAACAGAAGCAATATATATGGCAAAGATTATAACATACAATGTCAGTATAACATACATATAATCTCATGCTTCTGAATAGAACACATACTTGCAAAGTATCATGCTTTTTCAAATAATACATGCTTGCAACGAATTCACTTATTCTGATGAATTCAATAAATCATGCATACATATCAGCATATACGCATGTAATTCTTATCTCAATAAAGCAAGTAGTGTTCAATCAAGCAATCATAGTCGCATACAATTCTGTAAAGCAAGTAAAGCATACTTATGCAATACTATAAATGCATGCGACTCAATCTACCCCTCTCAACTTCTATCTTAGTCCAAGACTTTATGCTCTGATACCACCTGTTGTGGGGAACCGGGTTGCTAATCTCATCTTAGGGCAATTAATAAAGAATTAACATTCATCAAACATTATACAGAGTAATCAAACCCAAAAGTTTTTTTTTTTTTTTAAAGAAGGCCCCTCGCTCGATCGGGTAAACTTTACCGATCGAGCGAGCACAAAGTAAAAACTCTCGGGTCTGCAAACATATGGCCTCGCTCGATCGATTAAACTCTACCGATCGAGCAGGCAGAAAATCAACTTCTCTGTTTTGGAAAAATAAAGGCCTCGCTCGATCGGTGAAATCCTGCCGATCGAGCGAGCTGTATTTCCAGAAAATCTGCAGGAAACACTCATATTGTCAAACATGGAACATGCATAAATATATTCTTTGACAAGCTACCAATTAATATACATGCATTAACAATTAAATCCTAACATTCACATACATCAATTCTTGAATATAAACTAGGATTCACAGAAACATGTACAAGATTCTTTGTCTTCTAACATGTTTACATACAATACATATCATCTGCTTATAACCCGAGTCTCCACTTCTAATCTTTCAATATCGTGCTATCCAAGTCACATCTGACTTGCTCATGCCCCCAACCTGATGCAATGCACACATACAAACAAAGCAACAGCCGGATAACTCCGGTGAGAATAAATCTCAGTATGAATAACATGCATATACATCATTTAAGCATATATCTCATTCATATCATGAACGTTACATAATAACATAACATGCTAGCATTTATAAACGCATATTCTAAACCATAGAAATCTCTAGATTAATGCATAAATGCAATGCATGTGCCAAGGAATAGGCTATCAAATCGGATATCAATAAATCGTAGTTCTGGGATCCCGAGGAAATAAAATCTTCAACAAACACCAACTCACCCAATCGAGGTGAAGTTGAATACTTCATTTCCCCTAACTTTGGTGCAACTATAGTGAGTCTTCTGGCTTTGGAAGTAAGTCTACATTATGTGCCACTCAACTACAGCCCTCCAAACGTCATATGCACTCTAGGCCTTTCAACCCTCTGTGCTTTACAGGCTGGAGTTCAAGATGAATGCAACATGTTCTGTATGCATTAAATTCTATAAAACACCTTGAACACTTACTCAATAAACCAACAAAGCAATCAAAGCATCTAATCACATAAGGATATCGACAAATCTGTAAGCATCACATATTACATGTAAAACATGTTCAATACAGAAAATACTATAGATCAAATTAAGCAAGTAAACATTTACATAAATATTCTGAGAATTCAAAAAAATAGCTATCTTGAATAATCTATCCCATCTATGTAAATGTAAACAATAACATATATTAAAAACATGCATGTATGTGATTTTAGGCAACTCGATAATCAAAAACAATTTCGAGTTATTCTGCCCATCTTCTTAATGTCTATTCATACCTTTCATCGCGATTCAAACATCTTGAATCTTTTGCCAATGCTGATCATCTCAAAGCTAGCCAAATCAGTCATACAATTCTGCTCATTTCAATCAATGCTACTTGAAGGTATTTTTGATTCAACTTCAAACACTTCAAGTCATTCGAACTCGAACACGTCGATTCAACTTCGATAATCTTCAATTCAAATCTAAAATAGATTATAACATATCTAAACATCAATTCCAATCTGAATCGATGATTCTTTAAAGCTTATACAATTCAAATCTTGCTAATACGATCGGAATTCAAACCGACGTCGCAACTATCCGAGTCCGATAAGTCTTTCGATTCAAATATCATCATATCTACATTCTCAACATAATCTCATATTCAATTCATTCACAATAAACTTGAAGATGAACTCTAGATATTTAGAATGCATATCAATTCAAAATCTTGAACCGGCGGCGTAACGGTACGATTTCGGTCTTTTCAAAAGCTTAAGCATCAATATGACAATCATATCAATCCCATATCATCACCAATTCTACAGCTAAATTTCGAAATATGCAGCCCCATGATTTCAGAATTTCAACAATTCTTTCAAAAATCGAAAACATGTTCAAACGACGATCTTTTCACGATCCGTCTTAGATATGCTATCGTCGTATATGCTAGAACATGTATATACAATCAAATCATAATTCTAACAACAATTTAAAATTCAAACATGGTAGAAATTTATAAAACTTACGTCAAAACGTAGCACTCGGAGCTGTGATCGCAAATATATGCTTAATCGAAAATTCTACCAGACGGATCAAAAGATATCGGAGTTGAAAGAATCGAAAATGGCTTGAAAGAGGTTTCTGATCTTCTTCCCTCTTTCTCACGTGTAATCTGATGAAAATCAAGTGGAAGTTGTGATATATATTAGCATATTTGCAGTTTAGTCCCTGAACTTTTGCATATTTGCAATTCAGTCCTCGGACAAGCGATTTAATTCAATTTCAATCCTAAATAATTTAAGAATATTAGAATTTAATTCTAAACTCTAAATATTCTCAAATTAAATATTCTTGAATTAAAATTAAATCATTTCGGACCTTATCGCATTTTAGTCCTTGAACTTCTCAATATTTGCAAATGGGTACTTGCTCGGATTTCATCCTCAAATTAAATCCTTGATATTTATAATCTTGGAATTCACATCTTAAATTCCATAAATATCAATTGAAAATATTTTTAATCTTTTAATTTAAGAATTTTGAATATTAAAATCTTAAAATCCGAAAATCCTTAAATTAAATATTTCTGACCCGAACTTCAAATCTCTAATTTTCATACATTCTTAAATCATTATTTTCTTATATTCGGAATTTAAATCTTAAATCCCGTCATTAAGAACTTAATATTTTCGGGCCTTACAATTGCCTTATCTTAAGAATAGAAGATTAGAATCTAGGTCTCACATTAAGTGGTATCAGAGAAATAAGTTCCTGGAATTTGTTCTAGAAGTGAGCGGGATAGATCGAGTCCGCTTGACCTTAAATTCTCGCATGTGATTGATTAATTCTATGATTACAGAATATGCGAGCATGCTTTATGAATTGAAAATTTATTTGAATTACGTGACTTGGAGATTCAAATTGTTAAAGCATGATTTGATTGAGATATGAACTGTTTTCATGCATTTATATGAGTTCCATCTATCGAATTGGTAAGACGATCAGAGGTTTCGTGACACTGAAACGGTGAGATGTGAATTGAATTATCCGTGTTCTAACCCCTGTCAATTTAGATGGGTACTCGAAGAAGGCTAGACATGAATACTCCACCGATTATTCCTACGACAGAAACTCCTCCGGTTATGACTCCTCCGGTGGTACAGATAGATGACACGATCACGCCTATGGAAGCCTTACTGAAGAGGTTCCAATATTTTAGGTCGCCGTATTTGAATGGGAAGGAAAATCCGGTCGATTTCGAGAGTTGGTTGGAAGATATTGAGCAGCTCTTTGAGTCGCTTGACTACTCGGATGACCGCAGAACGAGACTGGTAATTCATCAACTACAGGGAGTAGCAAAGAGTTGGTGGATGACTACCAAAAGAGCCAAAGAGAATAAAGGTACGGCAATTACTTGGGCACTTTTTAGAGCAGAGTTCTATAAGAGATTCTTTCCAGTTTCCTATCGAAAGGATAAAGGTGCCGAGTTTGCAAATTTGAGGCAAGGTATTATGAGTATCGAGGACTATGTTGCGAAGTTTGACAGTTTATTGAGGTTCGCTCCGCATATTGCCGACAATGAGGAGGCAAAAGCAGACCAGTTCATTAACGGTTTGCACCCTGACATCTTTATTCTGGTGAATACTGGGAGGCCAGATAACTTTTCTGATGCAATGGATCAGGCAAAGGGAGCAGAAGCGGGACTGATGAGGAAGAGGGAGAATCAGTACCAGCCTCAACAGCAATAGCAGAGGCAGTATCAGAATCAACCACAGATGAATGAGGGTAGTAGTAGTGGTGGTAGCAAGAAGAACTATTTCCGTCCCAAAGGAAAGCAGTTCAAGAAGTCATTCGAGACAGTACGGTTCTGGACAGGGTTCAGGTTCCTCGGGAGCTTCATGTAATAAGTGTGGAGGACGACACTCTAGCAACCAGTGTAGGGGAATCTTTGGGAATTGTTACATCTGCCAGCAGACAGGGCATTATGCTAGACTGTGTCCACAGAGAGGTTCTGACCAATCTCAGAGTGGGAATGCCTCTCGACAGTCATCTCAGCCTCAGAGGCAATCGACTGCTGTTCACTCGTTCCAACCTCAGCAGCAGAACCATCAGGGAGGTAACCAAAGTTCGAACCAACCTTCCCGACCGTAGGCTAGAGTGTTTGCTCTGAATGAGGATCAGGCTCAGGCAGCACCTGATGACGTGATTTCAGGTAACTGTAAGATTTTTGGATATTCTGCATACATTCTAATAGATACAGGTGCATCTCACTCGTTTATATCAGAGAAATTTGTTTTGATGCATGCTTTACTTATTGAGCCTTTACCTTCATTTGTTTCGGTTACTTCACCTTTGGGTGGAGGAATTGTGTCGAAGAATTTGGTTAGAAACTGTGAGTTGAAGTTTGGAGAAAATTCGATCGAGTTTGACTGTATTGTACTTAGTCTGTCTGATTTTGATTGCATTGTTGGGATAAATGTTTTGACTGAGTACAGGGCTACAGTGGACTGTTTTCAGAAAGTAGTTCGGTTCAGACCAGATATGGCAGATGAATGGAGATTCTTCGGTAAGGGTTCTCGTTCTAAAATTCCTTTGATATCTGTTTTATCTATGACTAGATTATTACAAAGAGGAGCCGAAGGATTCCTTGTTTATGCGATCGATATTCTGAAGTCTAGTCCTGAACTGAATGATATACCAGTGGTTAGGGAATTCCCTGATGTGTTTGCAGATGAGATTCCGGGATTACCTCCTATTTGTGAGATTGAATTTGGCATCGAACTGACGTCAGGTACTCAGCCGATTTCTAAAGCTCCGTATAGAATGGCTCTGATCGAATTGAAAGAACTGAAGGAACAATTGGAAGATTTAATTGCCAAGGGATACATTAGACCGAGTGTGTCGCCTTGGGGTGCTCCTGTTCTGTTTGTGAGGAAGAAGGATGGCTCTATGAGACTCTGTATTGACTACCGTCAACTGAATCAAGCGACGGTGAAGAACAGGTATCCTTTACCGCGTATCGATGACCTTTTTGACCAGTTGCAGGGTTCTTGTATCTATTCGAAGATAGATTTGAGGTCTGGGTATCATCAACTGAGAGTTCGTGAAGAAGATGTCCCTAAGGCTGCGTTTCGAACGATGTATGGCCACTTTGAATTTCTTGTCATGCCGTTCGATTTGACCAATGCCCCAGCAGTCTTTATGGAATTGATGAACCGAATCTTTCAGCGTTTTCTTGATGAGTTTGTGATTATTTTCATTGATGACATCTTAATCTATTCTAAGAGTCGTGCCGAGCATGCAGAGCATCTGAGAACAGTTTTACAGATTTTGAGGGCAGGACAGTTATTCGCCAAGCTTTCGAAGTGCGAGTTTTGGCTTGACAGAGTTGTCTTTCTGGGGCACATTATTTCAGGAGATGGGATTGCTGTTGATCCCAGCAAGATAGAAGCAGTGATGAACTGGCGCAGGCCGACTTCTGTGCCAGAAATCCGCAGTTTTATGGGTTTGGCGGGTTACTATCGCAGATTTATTTAGGGTTTCTCTTCTATTGCGAAGCCTATTACCCAGCTGACTCAGAAGAATGCTCCTTTTCTGTGGACAGATGATTGTGAAGCCAGTTTTGTTGAGTTAAAGAAGAGATTAACTAGTGCTCCGATTCTTTCTATTCCATCTGGTTCCGGAGGTTTCACAGTTTATTGCGATGCTTCTCATCTTGGTCTCGGATGTATTCTTATGCAAAGGAAGCACGTGATAGCATATGCATCGAGGCAGTTGAAACCGCACGAGACTCGTTATCCAGTTCATGATCTTGAACTCGCTGCTATTGTTTTCGCCCTGAAGATCTGGCGTCACTACTTGTACGGTGAGTTTTTTTAGATCTTTTCGGATCATAAGAGTCTTAAGTACTTATTTTCACAGTCTGAGTTGAATATGAGGCAGAGGAGATGGTTAGATTTATTGAAGGACTTCGAATGCGAGATTAAGTATTACCCGGGGAAGTCGAATGCAGCTGCCGACGCTTTAAGTCGTAAGCTTTGCTCTTTATCTCTTTCGACGATTGGTGTTTCTCGATTGATCGACGACTGTTGCACTTCTGGGTTGGAGTTTGAGTTAGATAGAAATCCGATCAGAGTTTGTATGATTCAGGCCGAGCCAGAGTTGTTTGTGTCGATCAGAGAAGCACAGAAATCAGATGAGAGTATTCAGAATTCGTTAGAGAAGGTGAGATCTGGACACCAGTCTGAGTTTCAGGTCAGGGATGATGTTTTATTTGTGAATAGCCGTATTGTTGTGCCTGAGATTGATGAGTTAAGACAGCGTATTCTGAGAGAGGCGCATTGCAGTCGGTTCAGTGTTCATCCAGGAGGCCGAAAGATGTATAACGACTTGAAGAGTCAGTTCTGGTGGAAGAAGTTAAAGAAGGATGTGGTGAGGTTTGTATCTCATTGTTTGAACTGTCAGTAGGTTAAAGCCGAGAGAAAGAGACCAGGTGGGCTTCTGCACAGTCTGTCTATTTTGGAATGGAAGTGGGATCATATTTCGATGGATTTCATCACGAAACTACCCCGATCTGTTCGAGGATGCGATGTCATTTGGGTAGTGATTGACCATTTGACGAAGTCTGCTTGTTTCATTCCGTATCGGATGACATACCGACACAATCAAATGGCAGAGTTGTATGTTAGAGAGATTGTCAGATTGCACGGTGTGCCGAGATCGATTGTTTCAGACCGAGATCCTCGGTTTACTTCCCATTTCTGGCATAGTCTACAGGAAGCCCTTGGTACTAGATTGCACTTGAGTACAGCATATCATCCTCAGACCGACGGTCAATCAGAGCGGACGATTCAGACTCTAGAGGATATGCTGCGAGCAGTGGTGCTTGACTTTGGCACTACTTGGCAAGATTCATTGCCTCTCGTTGAATTTTCGTATAACAACAGCTTCCAAACGAGTATAGGAATGGCACCATTCGAAGCGTTGTACGGAAAAAAGTGCAGATCTCCTCTGTACTGGGATGAGATGTCCGAGTCCCCAGACTTGGGACCAGATATGATTCGTGATATGGCTGAGCAAGTGAAGATTATTCGATTGAGAATGAAGACTGCTCAGGACCGACAAGCGAAGTATGCAAATATCCGACGCAGACCTCTATCTTTTGATCAGGGTGACCGAGTATTCTTGAAGATTTCTCCATTTAGAGGTACTGTTAGATTTGGTAAGAGAGGGAAGTTGGCACCGAGATTCATCGGTCCGTATGAGATTTTACAGAAGATAGACGATCTAGCCTACCGTTTAGCACTTCCTCCTTCTTTATCTGGTATTCACGACGTCTTTCACGTCTCGATGCTGAGGAAATACCATCCCGATCCTTATCATGTGCTTCAGCCTGACGAAGCCGAACTTGATGAAACTCTGAGTTACTTTGAGAGACCGATTCAGATCCTTGATAGAAAGGAGAAGCAGCTCAGAACCAAATCGATTCCTTTGGTGAAAGTTCAGTGGATTCGTCACGGAGTCGAAGAAGCGACTTGGGAGACAGAATCTGACATGAGACAGAGATTTCCTGATTCATTCATCTGATGTGAGTTCTTAATTCTATTCTTGAATTCTTAATTTTCTTCTTATCAGTTGATATCGATGATTTCGAGGACGAAAACTTTTATTAGAGGGGGAGAATTGTAACGTCCCGTTTTTATCTTAATTGATGTTATTTGAGATAAACAGTGATTTCAGAATTCAAGAGCCGACTTTTTAGAGAACAGGGTCTAATTTGCAATTTTTGGAATTTTCAGGGACTGAAATGCAAATATGGGGTTTGTTATATTATTAGACTTTGACTAAGTCTTTCCCATCACTCCTTCATCCCCTCCAACCGTGTTCCATCCATTGAAGGCGAGAATGCTTTCCCCCAAGCTTTGTGATTTCGATTCTAGCTCAGTCCGTCCGATAGAATTGATTTCTGACTTGATATCTACGATCACAGCGACGAGTGCTCCGTTTGGAAGTAAGTTTATCTTAATTCTGAGAAGTTTGAATTTATCGATTTTGTCAGAATTTGTTTATATTCGGAGATGATGATTATGAGTTAGCAGTGATCGTATATCTAAGACGGTTCGAAGATCTAACGACGATCGGAATTGTTATGATTTTTCTTGTCAATTTCGAAAATCTTGATTTTGAGATGTGTTGATATTGTGTTGGGTTTGATGTTTGAGGATTGGAATGAGTTTGTTGAGTTGTTGTTTTGCTGTCTGCATTTTCGGTTTGGTCAGTTTACAACCGTTATGCCGTCAGTTTGAGTTTTGGATATCGTTTCGATGTTTTGAGTTATACCGAGCTTAGTATGAGTTTTGATATCGATTTTGATCACTATGACTTCTTCTGATAGATTGAATTGAAGTTCTTGGAGATTGTGAGCCTTGCAGTCTTGATCAGTTTGGAAGAGTTGAGCCGGTATAGTATCGATGTCCTTCTTTATCGATTGATTTAACTTGACTTGGATATTGATTGAGGAATTGTTGTTTTTAGATTGAAGTTTTGGAACGACAAAGAAGAGGTATAAGATGACTTTGGAATGGAGTAGGACGATTAACTCGAATCCGGATTGATTCGAGTGTCCTAGAAGAAATCACATATTGCATGTCTTGAATTCTTATTTGATTATATGATTGAATTTATATTGAGTGCATGAGATTACATATGCATTCATATTGAGCCTTGATTTATTCAGATTGAATTAGACGATCCAGGGATTGTAGTCGAGTAGCTTGGTAGGCGATTTACTACCTTGTCGAGTAGCTCACTATAATGCTCTTGAGTCTAGAGGATTAAAGCATGCCACGTCCACCTCGAGAGGGAAGTCGGTGTGATTGTAGGATGTTTTAATCTCGGGATCCCAAACCAAAGAAAAAAAGAAGAATTCCAATTGATTATCTGAGTCTGATAATCCAGAAGTTTTAAAGACATGCATATCATTTTAATTCAGTACGTGAATGGATTAATTGATAATATGAGGAATGAATTCATAGTATGATTTGATATGTTTATTTGATTGCATGTTAGTCTCTTTTACTGGGAATATTATTCTTATCGGATTATCCGGCTGTTGTCTTTGTTTGTATGTGTACTTGGCAACAGGTGGGGCATGACCGAGTCAGAGGCAGCATGGCTAGATGATTGAGAGAATAGATGTGAGGCCCTTGGTTTTAGGAGTTGAACTGAATTCAAACTCTTATGTATTTTGGTATTGTAAACCTAGAATTAAAGCATGTTCTATTAGTTTCGGATGAATGTATAAACTCTAGAACTACGTTGTTTGGATTATGCATGTTGAACTAGTTTATGCATGTGATGGTTATGTTTTAAGTTGAGTTGGAAATTGAAGAGGAAAACCAGAAATTTCTGGTGCAGAGTGTCTCGCTCGATCGGCAGACTCTTACCGATTGAGCGAGCACCCTTTCAGCGAGGCAGAGTCTGGGACATTTTGTGCCCGCTCGATCGGTAAGATTTTACAGATCGAGCGGGGGTCCTGAATTTTGGGCAGAGAGTTGGATTGTTTTGGCCCGCTCAATCGGTAAGATTTTACAGATCGAGCGAGCACCCCCTTTTTTTAAAAAAAAAAAAAAAACTTTGTTATGCCTTAATCCTTTTAATTAGATTGTGTTGATCTATTGCCTTATTTTAAGAATAGAAGATTAGAATCTAGGCCTCACACCATTCCCTTCTGGTTGAGATCTCATTTTCCTCGAAAGTGGACACCAAGGGTATTTCTTCAGTTTTAGGATCCTTGATAAATTTATGACTATTTATATCAGGTCTCCTCAGCTTGATGAAATGAAAGGTTCGTGTGATTCTTTCACTGTTGGTTCTGGAGCTGTACTGAAAAAGTATAACTCAAACACATCTCCTCTGGACAAATGATCATTATTTGCCCATGTTTCTTGGACTGCTTCCTGGATCCATTTTGGTAACTGTGATATCTTCGGAAAGCTTGGTGACGTTGTATAAACTGAGGCCGAAGCCCCAAATTCATCCCAGAGTTTTACATCTTTAGGATTGACATTGTTTTTTAGCCAAACCCTTGGGTATATTCCTGCAACATCAACCCTGCAAGTGTTCGGGTTGATTTCACTCCTTGTATTCAATGCTAACTGGTTGAACTCGTTTTGAAGCAACCCAAGGTATTCCCTGAGATGCCTCTGCATTTTCACGATGGAATCCACGTCACTGCCTTCCATCTCTTGTTAAGAAATCTGCAAGAATATTTTCATGAGATTTAATAATAACAATATCAAAAATATAATTTTGACATAATGTTTGCCATCTTAATAACCTAGCTTTCTCAGGTTTAGATTCAATCTAATTTTTTAGGAAAGCTTTTACCTGGGTGTTATCAACCTTCAGCGTGAATTTTTTAGCAAGTAAAAATAATGACCATTTTTCGAAAGCCCTTTTAACTGCATAAAATTCCTTCTCGTTGATATGACATCTAATGGCCTCAGATTCTGAAAAAATACCGCTACAGTATCTGCATGGTATTTCTCCATCCGGGGTGATCTTGGTAAGGACTGGTGCCCGCCATTCGTCACTGAATCCGTAAATAACACCAGATCATCTTCATCTACGGGTATAGCCATTTTTTGGGAGATTCTTACATATCTCCTTTAATTGGTTTACCCCTTTAGTATGGTCATCGGTCCATATAAACCTGGCATCCTTTTTTAACAAAGGACTGAACACCTTTCTGTATATTGCTAGGTTGTTTATGAACATCCCTGCAAAATTAACTACTCCAAGAAAACTCTGGAGTTGTTTTACATCTTTGAGTTTATCTGGAAAATTCTTAACCTTTTCCACAATATGGGGTTGTAGAGTTATTTCAGTTTCATCAATCTCAATACCAATGAATTCAATTTTCCTTATTGTTATGACTGCTTTCTTTTCAGATAAAACCAGTCCTTCTTGTTTACAAATTTTAGAGAAAATCTCTAAGTGTTTAACGTGTTAGTCTATGTTATTTGATGCTATAAGAATATCATCAATATAAACAAACATAAAGTTGAAATAATCTTTAAAAAGGTTATCCATTTTTTTTTTGAAATATCTGGGGTGCATTAGCCAATCCCATAGGCATAACTTCCCAAATATAGTGTCCTTGTGGAGTAGAGAAGGCTGTGAATTTTTTACTACCTTCTTCCATTAGAATATGGTAAAATCCAGACTTACAATCAAATTTTGAGAACACTCTAGCATTTCTTACACAGCTAATTAGGTTTTCTCTACTCGGTATGAAGTACCCATCAAACTTCATGATTTTATTAATACCTTGGTAGTTAATAACTGTAAGGCCCGTAAATATTAAGTTCTTAACGACGGGATTTAAGATTTAAATTCCGGATATGAGAAAATATTTATTTGAAGAAGTTAAGAAATGTGGAATTGCAATTTCGGGTCAGAAATATTTAATTTGAGGATTTTCGGATTTTAAGAAGTTTATTATCCGGAATTCTTAAATTAAAAGATTAAAAATATTTTCAATTGATATTTATGGAAGTTAAGATGTGAATTCCAAGATGATAAATATCAAGGATTTAATTTGAGGATGAAATCCGAGCAAGGACCCATTTGCAAATATTGAGTAGTTCAAGGACTAAAATGCGATAAAGTCCAAAATGATTTAATTTTAATTCGAGAATATTTAATTTAAGAATATTTAGAGTTGAGAATTAAATTCTAATATTCTTAAATTATTTAGGATTGAAATTGAATTAAAAGATTGGTCGAGGATCAAATTGCAATTATTGAAAAATTCAGGGACTAAACTGCAAATAGGCCAATATATATATAATATTCACTCTTTTCAGAAGAATTCACGGGGGATTCATAAGGGAAACAGAAGAAACCGTGAGAAAAGAAAAAAAGAAGGGTTAAGCCATTTTTACCTTTTCAAACTCCGATATCTTTTGATCCGTCCGGTAGAATTTCCGATTGAATATATATTTGCGATCACAGCTCCAAATGCTACGTTTTGACGTAAGTTTTATGAAGTTCTACCATGTTTGAATTTTATGATGTTGTTAGAATTAAGATTTGATTGTATAAACATGTTCTAGCATATACGATGATAGCATATCTAAGACGGATCGAGAAAAGATCGTCGTTTGGACATGTTTTGGAATATTGAAAGAATTATCGAAATTCTGAATTTTGAGGGCTGCAATTCACGTGATTAGGCTGCTGAATTATGGATGTTCTGATACTTATAAGATTGTCTAATTGATGTTTAAGCTTTTAGAATTTCCGGTTTTAATCCGTTACGCCGCCGGTTCAAGATTTTGAATTGTTATTCATTCTATATGTCTAGAGCTCATATTCAAGTGTTTAGTGGATGAATTGAATATTTGGTTATATTTATAATGAAGGTATAATGATATTTGAATCGAAATATTTATCGAATTCGAATAGTTGTGACGTCGGTTTGAATTCCGATTGTGTTAGTCAGTTTTGAAATGTATCAGCTTTAAAGAAACATCGATTCAGATTGGAAATTGATGTTTAGATATGTTATACATTATTTCAGATTTGACTTGAAGATTATCGAAGTTGAATTGATGAGTTCGAGTTCGAATGACTTAAAGTGTTTGAAGTTGAATCAAGAATACCTTCAAGTAGCACTGATTGAAATAAGCAGAATTTGATGTCAGATTTGGACAGCTTGTAGTTGATCAAGAATTGACAGAGTGTCAGCTATTTGAATCAGAAATGCAGGTATGAATAGACATTAATAAGATGGGCAGAATAACTCGAGATTGTTTTGCTTATCGAGTTGCCTAAAATCACATACTTGCCTGTTTTTATATATGTTATGGTTTACGTTTACATAAATGGGATAGATTATTCAGGATAGCTATTTTCTTGAATTTCCCAGAACATTTATGTAAATGTTTACCTGTGTAAGCTGATTTGTATTATTTGCTGTATTGAACATGTTTTACATGTTTTATGAGATGCTTGCAGATTTATTGCTATCTTTATGTGATTAGCTGCTTTGTTTTGCTTAGTTGGTTATTGAGCAAGTGTTCAAAGTGTTTTATAGCTTTTAATGCATACAGCTTATGTTGCATTCATCTTGAACTCCAGCCTTAATAGCACAGAGGGCAGTCATCGCCTAGAGTGCAGATGATGTTTGGAGAGCTGTAGTGAGTGGCATGGAATGTAGATTTATTTCTAGAGTCAGCTTGACTCATGGCACAGAATATGGATTTATGTTCAGAGCCAGAAGACTCACTATAGTTGCACCAAAGTCAGAGGAGTAAAATACTTGATGCTGCCTCGAATGGGAGTGTCGGTAGTTTGAGAGCTATTTTATTCCTCGGGATCCCAAAGAACCAAGCTTTATTGGTATCAGCTTTGCTAGCCTATTCCTTGGCACATGCATTGCATTTATGCATTAACCTAGAGACTTCTATGGTTTAGATTATGCGTTTATAAATGCTAGCATGTTATGTTAATTCAAGATGTGAATTAGTTATATGTTTAGATGATGTATATGCATGCTATTTATACTGAGATTTATTCTCACCGGAGCTATCCGGCTGTTGCTTTGTTTGTATGTGTGCATTGCATCAGGTTTGGGGCATGAGCGAGTCAAATGTGGCTTGGATAGCTCAAGATTGAGAAAGATTAGCATGTGGTGACTTCGGGCTAAGAATAGATTACTGTCAAATGCATGTTAGAAAGTGTTGATTTAGTTTGAGCTTAGAAAACTTAGAATTGAGTTTATTGTATTGCATCTTAGAAACATGTATGCGATTATTGTTATGTCTAGATATGCATGTGTTTATGCTTCGGACATATTGAGATTATGTATGCAATTTTTCAGATTTGAAATAGCCCTAGCAACTTTGATCTTTGTTGTAGCCTTTGATAAGTTTTGTAAATTTCTGCACCGACCCTTCTTGGTAGAATAAGCATAACTTTTTACTGAAAACTCTGATTAGGGTGAGGTTGGTGGCATTAAAAAGCTAAGACAAAGATCTACAACTTTTATGTTTATCATTTTACCAGATTCTGTCCGAAACCTATGCGCGGGCGCGCCTGAAGTGGGGCACGGGCGCGCGTGGGGTTCTGGAAAAAAAAAATTTGGTTTGAATATTCTTTTATTATATGATTAATTGTTGATTAATCGTTTATTGTCTTAAGATGAGATTAGCAACCCGAGGTCCCCACAATAACTAACCTGGGTTTCTTCCTTTTTATTTCACCGTGATTTCTGACCAGAAAACCTGGGCTGCTATATGGTGAAACTCCTTCTTTGATTAGACCAAGGTCCAAATGTTCCTTGATAATCATTCTCATATTCCTTTGATCTATTATGTTAATCGGGATAGGCTTATATCTGACGAATTCATACTCTTTGCCTTCTTTTAGAGTAAGACTGGCTTTGAGTTGATTTTTATCCCACCATGCCAAAGAATGCTCGTTGTAACTTTCTTTGAGCCTTTTTTTGACATCTTCAAGGGATACCTTATTTTCTAACTCTATATCTCTGTGATTTAGAGTTACCTTGAGAAGCTCCATATCCTCTATTTGGAGTTCTTGTTATGTTGTTATTTTTAACATGGTTTCTCCAAACCTTCTTGGATCTTTCATTTTTGGGTGAAAAAGTTGTCATTTATCACCACGCTGGCTGCGAAATATTATCGGCAATTGTCGATAAAAAGCAATCTTGAGTCTTTGAATGATAATTTTATGTTCACAGATTGTAGTGAACATAAGTCTTCTTGACTCATTGTCTTGTGTGTACTTCTTAAACATTTGTAAGAAGTTATTTCCTAACAGGATATCAGCTCCTGTATCATGGAAATAGATTGGTGGTGTCTTTACCTTGTACCAAGGTGTTTGACCTGCTCCTCCCATCAGGATCTCTGATTGTTTTATTCCGTTGTAAAGAATTAAAATTCTTCGAGATAAATCTCGTCCAGCAATTTTAGGCAATTCTTCTTCACATTCTTCAGGAAAGACTCCTTTTTTTGCTGTACAAATTCCTGCTTCCGAGTCAATATAAGCTGCAAAGTATTCAACCTTATATTGTTCATACAGCATCCCTATCGGAATGTATATGGAGAAATGACTTGTTGTCATTTAAAGGGATTACTAAATGGCCCTGCCATTTTTAACAGAGTGTGTTGTAACTCATTAATCCGATTAAGACTATTCACCTTTAGTTTTTCTAAGGCCTCACAGAAGGTAGAGTATGGTTACTCCTTTCTACTTCTTTAATGCGATCTAGTAAATCATGTTCATGACTTACTAATTTCAACAGTTGCTTCTTTAGGGTTTAGGGTTTAGGGTTTTTTTTTTTTTTAAAAAAAAAACACCGCTGGGAGCGGGGGGTTAGGGTTTAGGGGTTAGGGTTTAGGGTTTAGGGTTTAGGGGTTAGGGTTTAGGGTTTAGGGTTTTTTTTTTTTAAAAAAAGAAAAGGTGGCAGCGCCACTTATTTTATAAATACAGCAGAACAAACACCAACTAGAGAGGGGGACTAGGCCAAGACCTCTCCAAAGGAAACAAAAGAACATCAGAGCATAAAACATAAAAGACTACAAGAGTCCAAAATACAAAATATAACATCAGTGGGCAAATATAAACCTGCAGAAATCACCCACCTAATAAAACCAACATAAAAACAGCTACTCAAGGAGGACGCCCTGAGGGAGCACGCTGTTTTTTTTTTTGTTTTTTTTTTAAAAAGGAAACACCGCCGGAAGCGGGGGGGTTAGGCAGACCCCTACCTGTATATAAAAACAAAAAAAGCGAGACAAATAAAACCTAACGGGGGAGGGGGACTAGGCCAAGACCTCCCCAAAAGGCTATACAGAGGAAATAATAACACCAGAGCAGCTAGGGTATCGGCAAAAAATACAACCAACATAACCCTAGGAAATAAGTAAGTACAAACAAGAAACCTAGACAACTAACTAAGTCATCTACAGCAGCCATCCTGAGCAGCAAAAAGCCAGCAGAAAACCACAGCCCGAACTCAGCAAAATCCAAATCCGACACTGAGGCGCGAAAGAGTGGCTGGCGTCATCCAGGACTGGACTAAAAGATCTGATCTACGCTAGAAATATGTCCAGAAGTCACGATCAGCTGGGGAGTTCGGGTTTAGGGTTCAGGGTTCAGGGTTCAGGGTTCAGGGTTCAGGGTTTAGGGTTTAGGGTTTAGGGTTTGCCATGAACTCTATTCCTTTTTCAAGGCGTTTCCATGGTTTATGGTCCTCTAAAAACTCTAGGCCAAACGAGAGTGGTAACCTTCCTCTTGTATTTTTTTTTCTAGAACCAGAAGTGTGTTCTAGATTTATGATTTTGAGTTTGAAGATCCTTTAGTGTTCCAAGAATTTTTTCTTGTTTTTTAAGGATTTCTTCAATTTGCCGAGGTATTTCATACAACTGTTTGCTGTAATATTGTACCGTCTTTTGAATTTCTCTAAGATCTCCGGAGAATTTAGAGGAATCTGGGGTAATCTCTAAAAATTGAGAGTTTGAAATCATTTTTCGTTATCTCTTCAAAATTGAGAACATTTATCACAACCTATTGTAAGTAATCTATTGTGAATAGATTTACTTGTTTATAGGATTTCATATGAATAAAATCCTCTTGATTCAAACCTTCGTTTGAAGTCATCTTTTGTAAAAAATCTTCTCCTCAACAAAGAAAAGTTTGAATTAACGAATAATATTACGTCTGAATAATTAACCTAAGACTCTGATACCATTTTTACGGATAATTCTTTGTACCATAATTAAGCACAAAATCTTCAGATTTTAGCATAAAGTCTTTAGATTTTAAGCACAAATAAACATAAATCAAGTACAAGAATTAAACATTTAATTATTCAAGTTTGGTGGTCCTAGGGAGCTATTGCAAAAAATCTTATGGGTAGGGAGCTAGGTTAATGTCAAGTTTAGGTTTGAAGATTTATCACCGATTTGCTCTTTAAATAATCCATATTTGTGAATAGTATTACTGTTTATTTAAAAAAATAACACAAAAATACTTTTTAGACCGTCTTCAATTTTTATAAAAAAATATTTTTTTAATTACAAATTGGTGGGAGTTTTTTTTTATTTTACTATCTTCTATTTAAAAAGATTTATGTCATTACATCATAAGAACGTTTCGCGATAATTTTCTGCATTTTAAATTTACTATCCTTTTAAAAAATATAGCATAAATTTAAATTTTTATATATTTAATAACCATGCATGCTTTTCCTTATATTAGGTGAGAGCTCTTATAATTCTTGTCAATAGATCTCTCTTTTTTTTTTTTTTGAAACGATCAATAGATCTCTCTTAATAGTTTTAGAATTGCATATTATTCTCTCCGTCCCATATATAATGTCTTCTTTGGATTTTCACACAGATTAAGAAAAATGTATTGGGAAAGCAAATTTTATATAAATTTATTATTTTATCCCTATTTAATGTATTAAAAAATGATTGCACAATTTTCAAAGTGTAGTTAATAGGGGTATATTAGTAAAAAAGTGTAAAAAAATATTACTAAATATGGTATATGAATATATATTTGGGACAAATAAAAAAGAAAACATGAACAATATAATTGGGATGGAGGGAGTAATTTAATGGGCTTGATTTATTTTTATTAGGTCATCTTATAATTTTACAAACAATAGGGACCACTGTGGCATTATCAACATATCAAAGGAGCAATTTGAAATTACAGTAATTTGGTCAAGCGGCCCCCGAAGGGTTTAGCTAGGGCTTATCGATAGGGGTTCTTGCCTGCACTTTCATTTCAACCTAGCTAGCTCACTCTCACTCTTTCATATTTCTAGAATTGACATTGAGAGATTGATCAAGCAATTCGATAATCGGCATGTGGACACTCCGCAGAGCTTCTATTTATCTCAAGTAATCGTTCTTTATCTGCTTCACTGTGGCTTTGGATCGCAGTTTTTTTTTTTTTTAATTTTGGGTTTACGGTAATGTGTTTTGATTGTTCATGGGCACTCGAAATCTTGAGTGAAGGAAAAATTCATGCATACCTACTTATTTTTTTTTATTTTTATGTTTATTGATATGCTTGCATTCTATGCTATTTATGTGGTGTGTGTTATGTGTGGGAATTGGGTTTTTGCGTTTGAGCTGAAAACATTTCAGCAACTTTCAGTCGGTGATTGAAAGAAAACGGTGAGAAAATAGTTTTTTTTTAAAAAAAAAATTATTCTGGGATAAATGTTTAGTGTTCCTTTTATGTACATACTGGTGATGATAATGGATCTGTGCTGGAGATTGGTTATAATCAGCCCCACATTTCGTGATATATGTGTGCAAGCTTTAAGCTTTTCTGTGTCATTGTTTGTGTGGATGCGGTGCGTTTTGAGTAATTATATTGGAAAGCTTACTTTTGGTAATTGTGGGGAAAAATAAAGCTGTCTTAGCTTTCTTTACTCAGGAGATTATCTAGATTTTGTGGCATGCCATAATGCAAGCATTTCATCAATTTTCTGTGGAAGTGCGTACTTAAAAAGCAACTAGGTGTCAAATTGACGTGATCAAGTGTTTCTATACTATTAAGCTCATGCAGTTGAACCTAAAAAAAATGTTTTTCCACCAGTATTTTATTCCTCATATTCCGTGAATTCTGATCTGGTGGTCTTTGGATGATGGTCTTGACTCTTGACTAATCCAGTGTTTGTGTTATGGTTAATCTGCAGAGACATTAGAATAGAATAATGTATTTATAAAGAGAGTTGCTTTTTTTTTAATGAGGAATTCTTTGGAATGATCTCAATTAGATGTTACTTGTTGGTTATCTTTTATTCTTTTTGTTATTCCTCCTATCAGAATTTTAATTTACTTTACCCTTTTGTGTATTCCAAATGGTTTTTGTCTTTGCCAATGGGTATTAGGGATTGTTCTTTGGATAACTGTAATCAATAATATAGATGAAGAACCATCTATTATCTGAACCGCTTCTCTGTTTTATTCTTAAAGCGAAAGTTTTTGGCTCCCAAAGAGGGTTTTTAATGTTTAGTGAACTTCTGGAAACTGTGGTGGTGAACATTTAAGATCAATGGAATATATTTTGTCTACGTGTTTGTTACACTTAAGGAAACCGTAGTGATGTTAGTAGTTTTTTCATGGTGAAATGGCTCGTATTGTTTCTGACGTCTTTTTATTAATATATATGTTTTTGCTATAGAAATCGGGGATTACGTTATGGAGTTTCTCAGATTTGCTGTGTGACATCAGAAATCTCAACCCGACATTTGGAAAATTGTTATGCTGGTTTTACGGAACCTCGAGAAAAGTTATTAGATGGATTTCTGTCTACTGCAAGATTCTACAACACTTCTACTTCTAAGTCGTTTACAGAAATTCGGACATTTTCTTCTCAAGCTGGTCCAAACAGTAGTAGAGAGGATGATGATGACTTGGAAGATGGTTTTTCTGATCTCGAAACTCCTCATGGTCTGGTTCAAGAAACTGTATCTGGAAATGAGAACGGTGATGGGTCAATCTCTGAGTCGGAGCTGTCGGAAGAGGTAGATGCAGATGACATGCAAAAGGAGTTGGAGGTTTTAGGTGATGAGACTGGTGTTGGAGAAAGAAAATCTACCAAAAGGAGAGCTACTTCAGCAATGACTAGAGTTATCCTAGCTGCTTCCTCATCGATAAGTTATATTTTGGATAAATGGATTGAAGAAGGAAATAAAGTGACCCAAGCAGATGTCTCGATATGCATGCTTGAACTTCGGAAACGGCGACTGTTCGTCAGGGCCCTGCAGGTTGTTTTTATAATATTTCATTGCAACTTTGTCATGCTCATTATATTTATTCTTCATTTATCCTTCTATGCAGTCTTGTTATCTAACAATAGCAGCAATTATTGGTGGCACCATTCTAATAGTGTTGTATAGCAGATTATTTTTTATTAAAGGGAAGAAGGAATCCATCATTTGTAGTAGGGATATAAGGTGACTATAGGCTACAGCTGGCGCTTCTCGAGCTTAGGATTTTTCGAGCTCAACCTCAATTTATTATCACATAAGAAAACTATGTAAAGATCATGAAAGTATACATGAGCTCAACTTCTGTGTGGTCTGAGTTTGTGAATATGTTTATTAAAGATTTTGTGAACCCAAGCTAAGCTTGTGTACCTACCCGAGCTCAAGTTTGAGGTCCTTTGTTTTCTGCTCAACAACCTTAAACATGAGATCGATTGATTTACACCCTTAATCATTGTCTGTTAGTATACAAGGGCATGAAAGATGCATATATGCATATGAACTCATTGGAGTACAGAAAATTCAGTATGGCACTCATTTTATTTTCCTACGCTGCAGCTGTCAGAATGGTTGGAGACGTCTAAGCATATTGATTTTATTGAGAGCAATTATGCTTCTCGTGTTGATCTAATTGCCAAAGTACGCGGTTTTCAAAAGGCAGAGGCATACATTGAGCAGATTCCAGACTCTTATCGAGGTGAATTGGTCTATCGTACTCTGCTGGCGAACTCTGTTTTTCTGCTGAATACAAAGAAAACTGAGGATTTATTCAATAAAATGAAGAGTTTAGGATTACCTGTTACAAGCTTTTCTTGCAATCAATTGCTTCTTCTATACAAGAAAACTAATAAGAAGAAAATCGCCGATGTTCTACTGTTGATGGAGAAAGAAAACATCAAGCCATCCCATTTTACTTACCAGATTTTGATTGATGTGAAAGGGCAGTCTAGGGATATTTCTGGAATGGAACAAATTGTTCAGACGATGAATGCTGAAGGCGTGAAACCTAGTACTCAACTTTTGGCATCCATTGCACGATACTATGTCACTGCAGGGTTAAAAGATAAGGCTGAGACGGTATTAAAAGAAATTGAAGGAGATGCTATAAAGAAAAATCCATGGGTTTGTCGATGGTTGCTCCCGATTTACGCTTCCCTCGGAAGGGAGGACGAAGTTGGGAGAATCTGGAAAGTTTGTGAATCCAATCCGAATATTGAAGAGTGTATAGCAGCCATTGAAGCTTGGGGACAGCTCAAGAAAATTGATAATGCTGAAGCAGCTTTTGATAAAATGTTGGAAAAATCCAAGAGACCCAACTCAAAGCATTTTTCTGCTCTCCTAAGGGTGTATGCAAATCATAAGATGCTGACGAAGGGGAAGGAACTAGTGAAGCGAATGGGAGAAACTGGTTGCACAGTTGGGCCGCTCACTTGGGACGCTCTCGTGAAGCTTTATGCTGGAGCTGGAGAAGTTGAGAAAGCAGACTCTATACTTGAAAAGGTTGTTAGCCAGAAAAAGGGAAGGCCCCTCTTTACTTCCTATTTCGCGATCATGGATGGGTATGCAAAGAAAGGGGACGTACACAATGCCGAGAAGCTCTTCCTAAAGATTAAACAGGCTGGGTATGTTCCGGGGCTCTCTCAATATTATTCACTTCTTCAGGCTTACACAAAAGCCAAGGTTCCAGCTTATGGATTCCGCGAGAGGATGAAAGCCGATAATGTTTTCCCAAACAAAGCATTGATCATGCAATTGGACCGAGTTAGCACAGTTCAAAAGTCGACGCTATCCGCGTTGCTTGAGTAAAGGATATGTTACCGTTTTGTGATTCTTGTGGGTCTGTACTGGCTTGTAGACTACTGTGAGTAGTTAATTTTTGGATTGAAAGTTCTATTTTTTTTTTCTGGTTTGTTTCTTATTTTACTGTGTGTTTGAAGATGATGATTGTCTTCAATGCAATTATATACGTAAATCAATGGAACATGATAAATTTGCTGACGAAGTTGAACTAGGAAAATACCACACCGATATTTGATGGGATTTGGAAATGAGAGGATTTCATGGAAATGTATAAATTATTCATAATTTTGGAATTTTGCCTAAGATAAATAATTTTTGATATTATTTATAAATAACTTACTTATAAATTTTTAATCTTTATTTTAATCTTGATAAATATACAATCATATTTACAAAATATGATTAAGAAACTAGGTATTTTAAAATAAGTAATAATAATAATATCATCAAATATATGTCAAATCAAATTCTTAAATAACAATTTGAATTTTCATCCAACAAAAAAAATTTTAAACACGTATTTAAAATCCATTTTCAATTTCAAAATCGTAACACAATGAGGCTTTTGTTTTTATTTATTTATACACAACAAAATTTCATGAGATTATTTCGTCATTTCTTCGACGACCCGATGAATTAATGAAAAATTATTAACTTTTTATTTCAAAAATATTATATTTTCCAGACCCATGATTTTTCCTGCGCAGACGAGATCCATGTGCGTATATAGGGGTGATCAAACTCGTATTTCTGCTCTCACCCAATTCACACGCTTGTTTCAGTAGTTGTGGATTTTGCTCCTGATTGAAGGGCTCATTCTATGGTGGTCGTGTTCTGTAATGCTACGAACAGTTCGGCGAAAAATTGAAGCTTAAACTTTTTTTTACCGCAGGTTTGCGTTTTATACATTATTTTTAGCAAATGGGCAAGAATTACCTGTTTGATTTGTGTGGAAGAAAGTGCCGCATGGGACCAATCGTACCGCAGAGTGGCTTCATTTATTCGTGATGAAAACTGTGTGTGTGAAATATTTCACAAATCTTTCTATCTGCGGTCGATTTTTGAGATGTTGCTCATCATTTGCCACTTGACTTGACACTTTTTTCGCCCCCAAACCTTTCAAAATCTAAACTTGGTTTTTTTTTAATTGAGAGGGCAAATATGGCTGATTGGTCTAAACTTCCTTATGATATCATTCACATGGTTGCTAAATACCTAGAGGCTATTGAGGACTTCGTTGCATTTTCTGCTGTTTGTCATTCCTGGAGATCAGTGTATTTGGCGAGACAATGGTTTCCTGGTCGTCAAGTTCCCTGGTTAATGCTCTCCGACATTGAGAATAGTGAGAGAATTTTTGTGAGCTTATCTAGAAATAAAGTTCATAGCTTTGAGCTACCTGAGGCTCATTGTAAGCAGTGCTTTGGATCTTCTTCAATTTGGCTTCTCACCATAGGAAATGACTTTAAAATGCATCTTTTGAATGCGTTTACTCGTGTTCGTTTGGACCTCCCAACGAAGTCCTCACTTCAGGTTCACTTCGATAACATTCAACCCTGGTATCATTGCATAGACAAGGTTCTTGTTGTGAACAAGCCATTTACTTCATTTGAAAATGAAGACGACTTGTTGGTTGTGATAATTTATGGCCCTCTGAATCAGTTGGCATTCTCTAGACCTGGTTTCAGTTCTTGGATAACTGTTAATGCTACCTCTCCTGGTGGTGGGTTTAGGGATATTGCGTACGTGAACAATCAGTTCTTCGCTCTCCGTGACTTGGGACATTTAGTGATTGTTGACATTGATGGTCCACATCCTCCCAAGATAATTTGGGTTGCGATGTCACCTTGGTGGAGTCTGAGTCCTCCATTTTTGGTCGAATCATGTGGAGATCTGTTGTTGGTTTACCAATGCAAGATTCACAATGATCGGAAGTCTTCGATGAAGTCAGTAAGTTTTGTTATCTACTCTTTTGATTTTAGTAAGAGGCAGTGGATTCGGATACACAACTTGAAGAATCGTGTGATATTCGTTGGTGATAATTGCTGTACGTCTATTTGTACATCTGAGCTTGTTTACTGCAAACACGACAGTATTTACTTTGTAGCAGATCGAGACAAACGATGGAGAACAGATAGTGCGCATTGTGTGGATCTTTTTGTGTATAACATGGACAACGGAATTGTGGAACCCCTTTCCTTCGATATCCCGAAGCATTATTCTTGTTCGCTTTGGGTCATGCCTACCCTGTTCTAGATCGAGTTTCCATCTTGCACATCCTGTTTGATCTTTGCTCAGGTTCTAATGGACGGAAAGAAAGGAGAGAGGGATCTTACATAAATATCATGCATGCCTGATACTGCTGTAGATATCTAAACTTGACGTCTATTTTGGAGCAGATGTATTGTAATGTACCTGGAACGATTATACAGTGTTAAGGTCGTTATATTTGCTTCTGATTTCACCTTATTTTCATCGTAAAGCATATTTCTGGTTTCCGTGCTCCTTTTCGCTATTCAATTGATTTAAACAGGTCTTCCATGTGATCAAGACATCAAGTACATCAGACAACTGGTCTCTAGCTCCCAAGCAAAGGCAAAACCAGGGAAACACACAGGCATACGCTTTTCAATAGTGTAGTAGCCTCCCACTTGACGTGCATGAGACTCGAAACCTGACCCAAATGCAAACCCATAAGCAGCTTGTGCATCTCTAGAATTTGAGGATGATTGCACAGAATCATATGCACTCGTACACATCCTTGATATATTTGTCCATTTTGGTGTCCAATGCCTGATTGCGATTGTTTCTTTTTTAGTGCTAGTGTTGACTGATGTTTGGATGATACCCGATACTATTTGTAAAACTAAAAGTTAAATGTTGAAGTCATCACTCATTGCCAAAACAGAGTCAGAGAGTTGAAAAAGAAAAAGAAATATATCACTAACATTTAAAACATTCAAGGTACAATTTTGATTGAAGGAGCATTTCTGAATCCTACAGTGATTTGCACAAGATGCATCCAAGTAAGAGCAACTATGCTACACGTCTTTAGAACACCAACCTCCTCGGCACGAGCATTAGTTTCCAAAACGAACGAAGCTTTTTTAATAGATCTCCTTTTGTATATAACACCAATCTTATCAGCTCGTGAAAGGTCTGGCTCATTAACTTGTACGTGCCAAAAAAACCCCATGAATTAATTGTCTTAGTCGCACTGAATTCCAGCTTTGATGAATCAGGTTCATATATCGAGTTGATCAAGGTTAACAATTCTTGCAGATTTCTGAATAAGTTCCTTTCTGGTATCCACCTGAAACAAGTCACAAAGTCATTAAGTACACATGTTAAGGATTATTCACTTGTCTTTTGAACTTGTGGGAAGTTGACTAGCTTTCCTGTTTCTATTAGATCTTCAGACATGTTTGCAGTACAAATTTCAGCATCAACGTATACTTAAAATACACAACGAATCGTAACACTGTTGAAATGGAAACAAAAAAGAAATGGACACCAGAAAAAGAAACGAAGTTACTGTTAACTTACTCGGGCTCCCATGAGAGAAGAGAAGACAATGTTGGCTTCAGCTGCATCTTCTACTCTTAATTGCTTCAGAAGCCGAGTTTCAGGATCCAGCGTTGTTTCCCAAAGCTGTAAAGGCATCATCTCTCCCAACCCTGCATTGTACAAGTCACACTTATCATCACAAATTCATTTGCAGACACCATTATTCCAAAAGGAAAGCTTTACCTTTGAACCGCTGTATGCTATATGATGCATTTGCCGGAAAAGAACCCTGAAGTTCTTTAAGTTCGGCATCATCGTAACAGTAGTGTGCATGCTTGCCCCTCTCGACCTGAACAAGTCATTCAACAAAGAAGATTGAAATCTGACTGAAATTAGTAAACTTGAAACTCGATCCACTCGACTGACATATCACTAGCAACAAAGTTAACGAGAAAATGTCTTGAAAGATACCTTATACAGAGGAGGAACACCAACATAAATGCAACCCTCGTCGAATAAAGCTCTCTGCAAAGCAGTTAAACCCGACATGTAAATTAAACTTCCCCGCAAAATTTATGAAAAGCAAGACCAAGTTCATTATTTTCTCGTTCTCTGGAGTGCAATAGTATACCACCGTCCACAGGGCAGCCATCAGCATGTCCCCCAAAATATCTCCCATTTTCATAAGCAAAATTTGGAACCATTTTTCCCAAACATCGTAAGCTTAGGAAACAACCCAAAAATAGTTATAAATTATTGCGCACGCCTTATATATAAGCCAGACACCAGTGAATATCCAAAACATGCATGTACATGTTGCTTACACCATAGTTAGGCAACAAAAACATTGACATAACTTAAGACCAACTTAATCAAATAAATTGGGTATGAGTATTGAAGCATTAACCTTGCTGGGTCAGATACTTATCCGACACAAATTTTCTCATACGTTGGAGTTTTTGGTAGGAGGTCTAGTAATAGTCAATATTTTTGCAACTGGTACTCGCTAATCATTAAGATGATAATAATAATCGAGAAAACAAGAAAAATGACAACTCACTCATAGGTTTGAGTTCCGCTTGGCATACCTGGTATCTAAAGAAGAAAGTTAACAACAGTGTCCTAATGTGAGCACCATCAACATCAGCATCTGTTAAAATTATGATTTTGTGGTAACGGAGGGCATCCTTCTTAAATTCTTCACCCTGTAAATAACAAAAACACCCACTTGAGCAGAAACCAAAAGGCAAAAGATATTCACTGGAAACTATTTAGCCAACAACAGTAATAAAACAAACAAAAAAATTTGTATGAAAGAATGACACCTTTACTCCAAGTCCCAGGGCAAGAATAAGATTTTGAATCTCTTCGCTTTTGTACATGGCAGCTTCGTCCTTTCGTTCAATGTTCAAAATTTTACCCCTTAAAGGAAGCACAGCCTGTAACACGTTGACATATTGCACTTTCTTCATATCACAGTAAGAATTTATCAATTTTGGAGAACATGATTTTTCAGTTCTGGGAAACAGTTGGCACAATTTGAGGCTTTTTGCACGAAAATTATCAGTTCAATATTCCAAACAACGATAATGAAGAAAAGATTTGTTTGGAAATTCTTAATATAGATTTCTAGGTTCTTCATTTTTGCAGGATGCAAACAACGTTGTGGAATACGTACATTAATATCAACCAAAATTTTCACCTGAAACCGTCGATCGCGACCTTGTTTAGCACTCCCACCAGCTGAATCTCCCTCCACGATGAATATTTCTGTCAATTAAAGGAACCAGACAGTATTCACATTAGTATATTTATTGCCTCTATTCAGATGGAAAATTAGTAAGAAACATCAGAAATGCCCTTCAGGGGTATTCTAAAGAGAAGGGGAGGAACAGGGAAAAGAGACTGAAAGGACATAGAGAAATTATTCAAATGCTATTCAGAATGCAGAGAAGAATTTCTTCTTCGATCTGTTTTTCGGAGTTTGTTAGTTTATAACAAGGAGAAGTAATCACACCAGATTCTTCAGGATTAGTAGCTGAACAATCAGCAAGCTTTCCAGGAAGGGAGGATGATTTCAACACACTTTTTTGCCTCACCAATTCCCTTGCCCTCTTTGCTGCTTGAGCTGCCTATACATAAAAATTATATGGGAATCATATGAAGCATTTAAAAACATATACAAACAAAATGGAGATCACTCGAGCAAGAAAAATCAAAACTATGGAGCATATAAATGCATAAAACATCACAAGTGATGCTCAATGTACCTTAAGAGCATTGAGGGACTTTGAGAGAATCGCATCAAGGACATCTGGATGTAACTCCAAGTACTCGGTAAGATATTCTTGAATTAAATAATCAACAACTCTCCTCACTTCTGGGTTTCCCAATCTCGTCTTTTAAAATCAAAGAGAGATATCGCCAAAGAAATAGTTAGCATATTGCATTCAACAAGAGACTCATAACATCCTTGGGGTTCTTCCCCAAAAACTATTTAACCATTGATATACACTACATAACACTTGTACCTTAGTTTGTCCTTCGAATTCAGGATTTGGAACTTTGATGGAGATCACACAAGTCAGTCCCTCTCTTACGTGTTCACCACTTAGATTAATCTCTTTGTCCTGGAGAGTGAAAGGTTTTCAGGAAAGTTTTAAGAACATAGGAGTATAAAAGAATTTTTTAAAAAAGACTTTCAGTGGTACCTTGATGACTTTTGACTTCTTCCCTAGGTTGTTGAGAGTTCTTGTCAATGAAGCTTTCACTCCATCGATGTGGGTACCACCATCCACAGTCCTTATGCTGTTAGCATATCCTAACACTGTGTCTGAATACGAATCTGAACACCTGCGTAAATCAAGATATCCAACAACTTTCTGTTTCAGGAATATACACGCATCTCACATTACTTCCTTATATTATGGTATTTATCCCAAATAACATATATTGCATTAAGGTAGCATGTGTACATCCAATGATCCAACAAAGGAAAAGAAAAGGAGGCAACACAACAGGAACCGACATATTACGATCTCATACCATTGAAGAGCCACGTTGATTGAGATTCCATCTGCTTCTTTCTTGAATCCCACAACATCATGAAGAGGTTTCTGAAAAACAATGAAGACTAGGTCATTTTCCGCGAGAAAATAATGTGGTTGAATTATAGAGGCAAGGAGGTTGATAAAGTAAAATGACTTTTAACATCTAACAATTCTCAGAAATTGTATAATAATGACTTCTGATTGTCAAAGTTGTATGCACGGGTGTTGGTTAGTCACGATGCCTAGGAATAAGACACTGATATACTTATTTTATCTCAATGAATCCATGAAGATTTCTTCCCAACCATGAAATTTAAATTCCATGACAAAATTAGTGGTTCACGTGCTTATTGGCAGCGGATTAGTCACAATCTACTAAATATGTACACAAGTGAAAACAACACAAAGATGAAAAAACCACCCAAATCTCTAAGCCCCAACATAGCTGAAAGCCTGAAACCTACCTTTTTAAACAAAAGTATACATGTCATGTATTACAGAAAATAATTTCATCATTTTGTTTCAGCAAGATATAGTGCAAAGAATAAGAATAAACTTGATTATCTTCTTGGAGGAAACTGAAATAAACACAATAATTCAGTAAGAGTGTATTAGTTGAGGAAGAGACAACAATTTCGCAACTTTTCTGTCTCTTTTTGTGAAAAAATGAGACTTCACTGAAAGGCGCCTAGAGAAAAAAGGTAATATGTAGCACAGAAGCATCATTTTGAGACTTTATTATTGCTAAGCTGCCACTAATAAAAACAAAGAGCTATAGAAACACCAATCATACCTTATCAGCATTAAGCCACTGTACATACTCAGTTAATCCTCCAGTATAGCTGTACTCACTATACAGTCTCTTATCATGGTTTGCATCCTCCTTCTCGAGTGTTATTTTAACCTTCAGGTCCAAAATAAAATCAGATATCTACTCACCCATTCTAGGATCACCATGTTCTCAGCAAATAGAAGTTATCAAAGAGTTTTATTTACCATGGCAACCACAAGGATAATGAGTGTTAAAAGAAACAGGTAAAATATTCCTCAAAACAACAAAAGCAAATTCAGTCCTCCATTTCATATTTTAAAACTAGACTAACATGGATCACAAATAAACAGCACAGACTCTACCTACAGAAGGTAACCATGAAAAGCTACAAGAGGGCTCTGTAACTAAAGGCTACAGGAAATATAGAAAACTGGTGATTGTAAATTTCAATAACAATGACAGAAGTTAAGCACAGCCACCAACCAATGCTAGTGTTCTACCTCAGGATTAAGAAAAGCAAGCTCCCTGATTCTTCCAGATATTGTGTTGTGGTCGAATTCAATTGTGGTTGTGAATACTGAATAGAAAAATGCACTAGTTGAGGTTAATTTTTGAAATGCGACAGCATTTATAAACGAGTTATCAGTCATACCGAATGAATTGACTCAAAGAAAGAAAAATGACCTTCTTTGTCAGGCCAAAAATGGATGCACGTCCCTTGGAGGTCCTTTGAATCAGCAGGGAGTTCACGCGAGATTACTTTTGTCAAAGGCCTTCCATGGGAATATTTCTGCTTGTACTCCTTTCCATTTCGCCAGACTGTAACTTCAAGTTTCTGTCATAGGCATAAGTCAGAAAAGGAAAACCGAATTAGACTAAGTTCAAGGCCAATATCATCCTCCATAGGTGTCTCCAACACTGAAGAACCTATCCGCTGGAGTTAGTCTGTTCAAGAGATGAAAATAAGATTATTTTTTGAATAGATAGAAGTTAGACACAGTTCAAAGGTCACTTCATCTTTGAGTTGATTGCTTTTTACCTTTCACTAAATATGGATGAAGAGGCATGAACTACATTCAATATGTAAAAAATGTTAGAACTAGCTTCAGTTCTTTACCCTTTTCTGGAAGCTTTAAATTTTTTATTACTGAAAAACACCATACATGGAGGACTTGAGGCTATTGAAGCGAAGCTCTGCATGATCCATGTTTTGCTCGTGGGGGAACAACATTTAATTTCTTAAAATTCAGATGTTTTTCAAATGAACAAAAACGTTAGCACTTAAGATTTAGTTAATTTACCACCAAACCATTGATGATGGCTAACCCTACACTACAGCAAATTTTCAAGAATTATGTTATGAAGATTACATGGTAAGCCAAAATCACCTGGGTAGCTGAATAGAGAATAGCATCTAAATGCATCAGTCAATTCATTGTCTGGGCGTTAAATTAAGAAAAAATATAGCCAAAACTGGGGAATGCATCAGTCAATTCACAAACCAAGTAATCTCAAACTGGGGAATGTATTCTATAAAATAAAAAAAATAAAAAAAACTGCGGAATGCAGAAGAGTCTGGCAATACTAGTGAGTATTGGTGTACACCCCTGCAGAATCTAACATTTTATGATAATATAACTAAAGGCAAAGCGACTATGCTGTAGCGCAATGTAAAAGAGAATCATTTCATAGAGATCATTATTTACTTTCCAAGAAATAGCCCACATGCTGCGAATATGGTTCCATCCTTCACAAATTTTGAGAAGTAGACAGTGTGGGTCACCGAAAATTCTCATCATTCCTATTTTTGATTTTTCTCAGTGATATTTTAGTCCTTCTACCTTTTCCTCTCATATATCTTTTCAGCAAACAAGTCCAACCAACTCATTCATTCCATTCTGCTGGTGCACTTATTTAGCAAAAATGAAAAGCAGATAACTGGTGACTCATCACCTACGTAGCACAATTCAGGTTAATCTAAGTGTCAGAAACACTTCAAGATTACTGGAAAAATAAAAGATTCCAAATATCACGCACAACCAGATCCATCATCTGACTGAAGCAAAATTTCCACAATGTTGAGATCTAATGAATCCAAGATGAATACCTCTGACAATGCATTAACAACTGATAAACCCACACCATGCAGTCCACCGGAAACACTGTAACCACTACTTGAACCACCAAACTTGCCACCAGCATGTAAAACCTGTAGTGATAATTTTTCAAGCATGAATGAGTTACAATCTATGGCAAAGATGCTATTCCATTGTTTTATATTTCAGTAAGCATTGTCATCAATTTAAATACAATAATTAAACCACTAATAAGCAAGGTTCAGAAGATGACCCCTGAAACAATCGCATGTACAGATAACTCGACATAGTATTCATTCCTATGCACTTCAACAAAAAAATTTTGCAAGGCAAATCAATGTGAAGGTGAAAGTATTGGGGGGAAACCGAAAACCTACTTCCTTCTTGGTACCATAGGTTACAAAATACACAAAGAAATATATTACAGGAGAATTACAGAAACTGGCATTGTCAAGTACGGATGATTCACTCACCTCCACAGTGAAACAAGAATAACACTTTATTATGAAATTCTGAAACTTGGACAGGAGTACAACCCAAACCCTATAATCTTTTATTCTATTATCAGCTGTTGATAGATAACCTGAAGCAGTTACTCAGAACTGATATCACAAGAGATTGGAGAATACCGTCAAGACCGTCTCCAAAGAAGATTTTCTTGTGGCTGGATGCAAGTCGGTTGGAATCTGTAATGCACAAGTAAGAAGGTAAAGATAAGTTCAAAACCCAAACAGAGTTACAATTTTCAAAAAATTGCAAGGCAACTCACCCCACGCCCATTATCAGTGATCCTCACTGAATTGTCTGCCAGTAGAACAACATCAACCTTTGAAGCAAATCCTGCTTGAGCCTCATCAATGGCATTATCCAAGATTTCGTAAACCTTAAAAATAAATAAGATCAACAAATTAACTGACATAAATCTGGCATTCATTTGCTTAACACACCACAAGAATATACATCACAGGAAAAAAAGAGAGAAAATAAACCAAATGATGCAACCCACGAAATCCCGTGCTTCCAATGTACATGCCAGGTCGTTTCCTCACAGGGTCCAACCCTTCCAATACCTTCAAAGAAAAGTGTAATCAGAAGCAATGATTCTGTATAGACACACTCGACAGCAGGAATACATATTCATCTACGTAATTCACCTGAATCTGCTCTGACCCATATTCTTTTGAAACTTTACTCTCGTGAAAAGCCTCGGTGCTGATACTTGATGACATGAATGATCTGGGAGACACTGCATTCCATGGCAAATATGTACTCGAAACACCTCTAAGTTGATCACTTACCCTGAAACACACAAGACCGTAAACAAAGGTAACAATCAATAATACATGAACTAGAATCGAGAAATAATTAAAAAGAAAACTTTTCCACAGCCTGATGTTTAAGGTTACACCATCAGTCTTTGATAAAAATGTGTACTAGCACACAGTTGATTGAAATTGGGTTACGGTTCAGTATCTGAGTCCAGTTCACAAAAACCAAAACGAGAACAACTCAACTCGTAGATGGAAAGCCACTAATCCTGATAAATTTCTGAAACTTACATAAAATTGACAACTGAAGAACCAAACCCAATCACTCTGACATTGTCCCACGATTTTTTTCAAGGATAAATATTAGTAAAACTTAAGCTTACTATTTCCATCGTTCTTGAAGATCATTACCATCTTTTCGCTAGAAAGCGCTCCCTTAAGTAAGTGGAACTTGAAATACGTAAACAGCCATCAAAGAAAATTTCTTTACAGCACCTAACAATAATGAACAGGCACACACACGCGGCACACAATCCAACAGATATTTCGTTTCTCCAGTATTTTCCAGGGAAACCCATAAAAGAAACTAGCTCAAAATACACACACATGATATTCAAGAAAAGGAAAACGATTCACCTGCTGATATGAAGTGCAGAGGGTCGTGCAAGGGTTGAAGAAACAGTGATGCTACATTTACCATCGAAGTTTAAAGTGTGAATGAGAGAAGAATAATAGAAGAAACGTGAGGCCATGCGTTTCGCAGATAAGTTTGGCCTCAGCAGAAGAGCCATTAACGTAAACCCTTTCACCTTTTTTCCTTCCCTCGGGAGAAAATGGTTTCTTGGATTTGAGGTATAAAAGAAAGAGCGGGCTAAGATAGAGGTGTGCAAACCTCACTATCACGGGCAACGGGCACTGCCCGAAAATGAGCCCTTAGTTTTAATTTTCATGTTTTTAAGCCCCAATACAAATACCTCTGTTTCAAAAATAATTACAAATTAACCCCTAGAAATGGAGATGTTTGTTGGGTAGCTCAACGTTTCCGATTTAAAAAATAAAATAAAATCAAAGTTCTTATATTAAAACTAGAGGGCTAATTGCATCCACACCCTCTGTGAAAAGTCTAAAAGGCATAAAATTCTCTATTTAAAATTAATAGCATGTTAGACCCTATGTTTTAAAAAAATTAGCATAAAAACCCCTATGAGAGGGTATAAATGTGTCCGAGTTTGTATAACATAGGAGTGAAATGCGCTACATTTTAAAAAACTGAGGGATGCATTAACCTATTAATATTTTTTAAGGGGTTTTATGTCTTTTAAACTTTTTACAGGGGGTGTGGATGCAATTAATCCTAAAACTAGAACTAGAATTTAGTAAGATAGATGAACAAAATTATAATATATATATATATATATATATATATTTTCAGTGAGAGAAGAGTGTCAAATTATTTAGTATTTTTGGTATATTTTTTATATGATAGTGAGTATAATATAAAATAATTTATAAAAAATAATGATTATATTAAAAGACAACAAAAATATGAACATACATTTTTTAAAAAACAAAAGTTGATAATTTATTCAAAAAAACCCAAAAAAAAAAAAAGTTGTATGTTTTTATCTAAAATTCATGAACATATTTCTCCTTGAAAAGTTAAGTAATTCTAATTTTCAGTTATACATACAAGTTTTTTTTTCTAGCGAAGTTATTCATACAATTTAAAGTAAGATAGTCTAGTCGACGAGACCTTAGTCCAATATCCAATATTGGAGTTCTCAGACCAACTGATTTCAGGTTCGATTTTTGTTAATTACATGTAGTTTTTTTTTTTAAATTTATTTAAGTAAATTTATAAATTTATTTGTAATTTCTCTGCTAAATTTTTAAAAATAAAATAATATTTTGTCGTTTGGAAAAAATGTTTTTATTTTTAAATATAAATAGAAGCAAAAAATACAGAAATTCGATTATTTGAAAATTTCTTTTGTAGCCAAATATTATAATTTATAAGAAAAGGTTTTTTTTAAAAAAAGTAGTTTTCGAAATTAGGAATGAATAAATTTTTTAGTATTTATAAGTTATTAATAATTATTTAAGCTGCCAAAAAAAGTTGGGCAATTTGCTCAAAAATTTCCAAATGCAAATATGTTTTGCTTTGGGGTCCCTAGTCATAAAATGTGGTACAAAATAATACAAGATGTGGTATAAAATCATACAAGATGTGGTACAAATTAATAAAAAATGTGATACAAAAAAGTAGCTAAGAAGTACAGAGCAAAACATGTTTGTATTGATGATTTTTACAATTAATTATTTATATTTAATGAAGGGAAAAAGAAAAGAATGATTTCCCTCCCTTATTCGTGCCTGTGAACGCACGCTTTCTCCACTTTCTTCCACAGATCAAGAATCACGCCCCTCTTCCTTCTCATTTCGCTCTTTGATCCATAAACCTAACCAAAAGTTTCACAAATTCCAGGCTCAGTGCTTTTGATTTGTGGTTGTACGTTGAAATAAAGTTATGGGGAAAGAGGAGTTTGTGGAGTGACTGAGCTAACATTGAAAACTGACCCCCTTTTTTTTTGCGTGGTAGCAGTTGCAATTTACAGTTGTAAGTTACTGGAGGAGAACCCATAATGTGTTGATGTTTAATATGGGTAAATTTGATCGCCCCTTGAAATAATTTTACCTTTTGGCGTGGTGCTGACCTGGGTTTGTCTTTGGATTTATTTTGTTTTTTCTCTTTGTGGGTTTTCGGATAAAATCCTCAAGCACAGATTTGTTTTGGCGGCTTCTTATATTTCTTGATTCTTTGCTGGGCGGTGCTTCTGAAATCTCCTAGGTTTTTGCTGGTTCTTCTGTATAATCTAGTTTGTGGATTGTTGTTCTCTAAACCAAGATCTTCTTGGATTCCTAGGATTTTTATTTTCACTAGATTTACTCGCAATTTTCATAAATTGCGAGTTATCATTTCTGGTCGTTGCATTTTGAATCTCTGCATGCTTATCTGGGGAAATGGTGAATCGTAGCACCAACAGCAACAATAGTAATCCAGCCGACGGGAATAGGAACCAATCAACCACTTCTTTAGGTGCGGGTGGAGGAGCTACCAGGTCATGGGGAACCACTGTTTCTGGTCAATCTAGAACGACAAGCGGTAGTGTGGGTTCTCCCTCAAGCCGAAGTGAGTCTGCGGTGGCAACTCCAGTCAGTGAGAGCACTTGCCTTCGGTTGAACAATCTTGATATCCAAGGAGATGATGCTGGATCTCAGGGGACATCTGGGTGAGACGTTGAGTCTTTCATTTTACTTCATTGTGCTGCAGACCAGAGGCGTTTAAAGCTAGCATAATTTGGTTTAGAAAATCACTCGAGTCTTGCTGATTAGTTCTGTGGATTTATGGTTTCAATTTTTAACGAAAAAGGTCAAAGAGTAAACATTACAGAATTGTGGCAGCGAGTAGAAAACCTTGTTGATATGCAATGAATGTTGTAAACCATATACATCCGAGGAGTTTAGGAAAAGGACATTATAGGTTGTGGGTTAATGCACCACATTATCCTAGATTTAGGGGTCCGGGAAACAAATGTGGTCTCTGGTCTCATTTTATCTGGTTTAGGTGCATTGGGATCACTATATTTCATACTGCTGCATAAAAAAATTAAACAGAAAAGGTGTTTTTTAAACATTGTTTGTGCCAATGATTGAGCTATGGTAGTCCATGTGACTAACAAAGAAAAAGTTGAATTAGTTGTGTGTAACCGTGCTGATCACCACTTACAAAATTAAAAGAATCTTTGGAAGGTTTACAATGTGAACGCCTCCTCCAACAGTGAGAATCTTCTAATCGATCATACCTTTTTTAAACAGCAAAGGGAAGAAGAAGAGGGGTCAACGTGCTGTTGGTGGCGATAAGAGTGGTCGAGGGCTTCGCCAGTTTAGCATGAAAGGTTTTTGTTCATCATATTTTCTTATACAATATCATTCTTTCTCAAAATCGTTACCTATGCAGCATGTTAGACTGAACATTTCTAAGTTTATTCTTTGTAAGTTGTCTGGTGTGATTGCATTCAAGAGATGGTGTATATTACTAAAATAGTCACCTCCTTTTAAGATTACATAAACTGATTAACAAGACAAAGAATGAGTCAAATTCAGGAAGCCAATGCAGAATTTAACATAAAACCATATCTTTGTGAAACTTATATGCTTAATGCTTTAATTTGTGCACTATAATTTATCCTTTTGTTCTTCACACCTGTATGATTATGGATTGTTGTAACTACTATATATTTATTATTTACACCATCTACTTGTGCATATATCTTTTTCACCCAATCACAGAATACATGAAAGTGGCATCATATTGCATACAACAAAATCATTATTTTTCGGGTACATTCCAATTGTCACGAGTAGTCTGGACTCTGGCGGGGAATGACAGAACTATGGTGACTTCGGTCACTGAGTAATTTTGTTTTCAGAGGTCTGTTGTGGGTGGGGCATGACCATATTTGGTTTAAAAAGGATTAACAAACTAATGATCAGAATTCATATGTTATTTGGCAGTGGCACATTTTCTTACTCGGGTTTCTGTTAGGCTTGCATCAGGTGCTGTCTACATTTTTGAGTTAGAGCTACTATAAAAATAACTAACCAATGGGAATAAAAGCAAGTTAAGGAATTCACGTGGTTTGGTCATCAAGCTTTAATTTTGTGGGCAGGTTACTGTTCTGTTGTAATAGAAAGAATTTGGAATGTGGTTGATACCATTATGCAAATCCTCAAGGATAAACCCATAAGTAATAAACCAATTCCTTTTAACTATAATCTTGACATTCACTCAAATTTACCATGTTGACGGCCTACAAATATTTGTCCATCCTTATCTTGTGGGGTAGATTATTCTTGGACTTCTTGAACTAGTTGGTCCTGAACAGTAAACTTGTAGCCTTCCAGAAATACATCCTACTCATGCTTAGAAAAAAAAATTGTTCATTGCACCTAATCAGAAATGTGAAGTCTCAGGGCTGTTAAGTAATAAAACATCAAGCTGCAGTATTAAGCAATCTAAACATAACTTACAGATGTGGTAGAAGTGGTGCATTGATTTTTGGCAGATTTTTTGTGTGCCATATGAGGCAATTAAATTCCTAACTACGTTATCCCTTGCAGACACGAGAACAAGCGGTAACTAGGCAACTACAAAGTTCCTATCAAAAAAAACTAGGCAACTACAAAGTGTAACAAGCTATCCATGAGGTCTTGATTAGTCGTCATGTTAGCCAGAGCCAAAATATAAAGCATACAATGGCTAATATTTTGTTTTGTTGGTTGCCTAACGTCATAGACTAATGCTTACCTTACCTCCTACCTATCAGAGATCAAACCTTCTATGTGGAGGCAATGATTGCCTTCTATCACTTTGTTGAGATGGAAAAGGTGGAAAAGGACTTTGTAAAAATACAGAATTATAACGAGATACTACATGACTTTTTTACGGGATTCGAATTGTTAATTTACTTGCCTTCGTCAAATTGATACTTTGTATGATGTAGGACTAGAGAACCAATGGGATATTGATGCTAATATGTATCTTACTTTCTCTAAAATGATTACAAAGGAACAATTAATTCATTCCATGCATTATGGGCTCTAACTGCCTTGTGAATTATCTTGCATGACCGTTAAACTGGTATTATTAATCTTCCATTTATGCTTATCCCAACGCACGATATGTAGTACAAAATCTGGCATGGTCACGCCGACTTAAGGGTGTGTAACTGAGAAGTTTGTGTTTTGTTGTGTTTCACTCTTAAGAAATCTTAAAAAATAATTATGTCATTATCACCACTTTGTGGTTCTTAGGAGTAGACTATATCAGGGAATTGTTATAACTGTAGGAAATAACAGTTGAACTAAAAACACAAATCAAGTGGTGGCTATTACTGTGGCTTATCAGTTATCAAAATTTTTATTTTATGGCTCTTTATTTGGGCTGAGTAAAGGTTAATCTTTGTTTTCGTTGTGGATAGTGTGCGAGAAAGTGGAAAGCAAAGGGAGAACTACATATAATGAGGTCAGATGGCTACGTGAATTCGCTCTGTTTCCCCTTTAGTTAAAATTAATTGCAAAATTTCTCTTACCTGCCTCTGATTCACTCAATTTGCGCATTGCTCATTAATCATGATGTCCTATCGTCATGATGGTCTGATATTTAGAGGAAATGTTATAGGTTTGGATTCATGCTATTTGTTTGTTTTTCTACTTAGGATTTACCAATTTGCGGTGTCGTATGGTGGTTTAGGCCTGCTAGTTGCACCATTTCCATCACTGTACTGATGTCTTCATCCTTTTCTATCTGAATCTGACAAATATTATGTCTCCTCAGGTTGCTGATGAACTTGTTGCTGAATTTGCTGATCCTAGCAATTGTGTAACATCTCCAGATCAGGTTTGTTCCTGTTTTGGACCTTTGGTTTTTATATCATGTTTGCTGCAAAACTTCTTGTCCAAACTTTAAATTTTGACCGTGTGGCAGCAACAATATGATGAGAAAAACATACGTCGAAGGGTATATGATGCTTTAAATGTGTTAATGGCAATGGATATAATTTCTAAAGATAAAAAGGAAATTCAATGGAAGGGTCTACCTCGGACTAGTCTGAATGACATCAAAGAACTTAAGGTTAAATTTTCATTCCTTCTTTTTACAATGTTTTTTATCTTTTCCATTTCATCACATGAATGGGCCATTTGCTTCAGATTCACTCCCACTGAGAAATAAATTTTATTTACATTAGCCTTCTAAAGCTAATTCATCTCAACGGAATAAACTGACTGCAGACTGAAAGTCTTGGACTTAGAAACCGAATTGAAAATAAAGCAGCGTATTTGGAAGAGCTCGAGGAACAAGTGAGATTTCTTTCTTTTGTATAGTGCATAATGACTGCTTTGCTGAGGTTTTTTGGAATTTGGTTTAAGATTTATTTATTGTGTATACTGACTGTTTCGCTGAGGTTCATTGGAATTTGTTTCTCGACCTGTAGCTTATTATGATTTTGTTCCATAGTATCACTTCTTTTGATTTCCTCCATTCCAATTCTTTGATGCAGTATGTCGGCCTTCAAAATCTGATACGGAGAAATGAAAAACTATATAGCTCAGGAAACACTCCTAGTGGCGGAGTGGCATTGCCTTTTATTTTGGTTCAGGTAGTGTTGATTGCAATTTCTTTGTCAACATTGGCTCTTGCTTTTTCAAAAGAATTTTGTGATGTTTGTTATATATGCACGTCTGCGCTCCTGAATTTCAAAAGGTTGAGTTCAAGCTCATCAAGCTCAAAAAATTTGTTCGGCTCATGAGCCAGCTCATGTTCTCAAATTGGGTTTATGAAATATGTTCATAAATATGTTCACATCTGAATCAAGAGGTTGGCTCGCACTCAAGCTCGGAACTCTTTCACGAGCTCTATATAAAACTAATACTTGTATGTGAAAACCACATACATAATATTTGAAATATCAATTTTATTATTTATTATTTTAAATATAAAATTATGTTTGAGCTTGTGAGCTCGTGAAACAACATTTCAGCTCAAATTAGTGTTTACGCCTTTATGGGGACTTCCCATCAACAACCTTGACATTCATTCACATATGGTGAATTAGGAAATTCAAACAGTGCATGGAAAGAACATCATCTAAATTTATTTTGATAATTGGTTTCTTCTGTATTTGCGATAAATGGACTTTTTAAAACGGCATGCTACATTTGGAGAAGCTTTTGACCATGTCCGTTGCACTTACATGAAGAGAAACCATGATTGTGATATCTCATGTAAGTACACATGGTTCTTATTCTTCATTGGGTTTGTTTTCATGATTGTTGACATACACCCTGTTGATAATTAATTAATCATGATTGTTTGTGTTTGAAATAGAGCTAAGATGCACTTTTGGATAACATTCTCATATATGCTTTTTAATATTATAGACTCGTCCTCATGCCACAGTGGAGGTAGAAATATCAGAAGATATGCAGTTGGTGCATTTTGATTTTAATAGGTAAGGGAATTATTCTAGGCATTTGCCCTGAGTATGTAATTAGCTGAAGGAAAGTTAATGTTGCATGCCATGCACTGACTTTTAAATGAATGTTTTGAGCGACCAGGGAAGACATGATGATATGCATGTATAATTGTATATTATTATAACATATTTTTTTACCCCCAAGCCATTTTAGTGCATTTTTCTTCTGGATTCTTTACAATCTTGGATTGCATTAACCGTGTAAATTTTATTGTGGCCCCACCATGTACATGCTTTTAATTGGGGATCAAAATTTTCAAGGAAATGATAGATTCCAATGTCTCTAACACAAGAGATTCTTTCATTTCTTTGCAGCACTCCTTTTGAGCTACATGATGATTATTACATTCTCAAAGCAATGAAATTTTGCGAAAAACCAAGAGATGGAGGGGAGAGCTCCCATGTGCCCAGTTACCAACCTCAAATCCCTCATCCTTCAACATCAAACATTCCGGCCATACCTCCTGCCTCGCCTCCCGTTCCTGGAATATTGAAGGCACGTGTTAAACATGAGCATTAGTTTCTCACACCATCTGTATATCATGTAAAAATATGAAATTGAATCAGGTGCTCATTTGTAGCTTTTCACCACCTTAAGAAATTTTCACTCAACCATAGGAATGGAAGGTTTTAGGATTTCCTTTTTGCTTCTCTGACCATCTAGCATTTTGATTAGTTCATAGAATTATATCCAGGTTTTACATTTCGGTTCTTGGCATATATAACTATATATATTGTTTCAAATTTCTCTTTTATGTAGTAGAATATATATTTCCTTCTCGATTCTGCCAATAGACGGGATACCCGCATAATCCGTGTTTTGTACAGATGAAGTGTGCATGCATATAAGAACTTATACCAATGACATAGACGAGTCAAATTTAACCTTTCTTTATAAATGTGGATCATCCAACAAGTATTGACATGCTTTGGGTGTATGAAATGCATGTTTTGAATACATTTGTGGTATTTAATTATTTATGGCGGTGTTTCAAGGCCAACATCCTTGATGTTTTTTGCGCCTCAGCCTCAGAGAAAAAGCTTTATTTAGGTACGTTTGTCCACGGTGAATGTTGAATGTGTCTTCAGCCTTAAAGCTTGTACCCGTATGTTCCGTAGGATGAATCTAAGTATCTATTCTTACATTCCATGGTTTGCTGGTTATATATATAGTTACTTTTACTACCAAAAAATATATATAACCTTGGAAAATATCACATTTATAATTGCTATTTTCAGAATTTGTTCGTATAGAAGATTAAGCTCGACCCTCCCACTACTAATTGAGCATCTCCTTTATGTATACAAGGATATATACCACAAATGATGATGCACCGCATGATTCTTCTAAAAATATTAGAGAACATCACAGGGTGATTTATGAATATTCAAATACCGAAAACAACGCGATAGAGAAGTAAAAAGTATTTTAAAATGTTTGAAGCGTACGACAAAATAGTTAATGAGATGGTATTATTTTAGATAGTGTTCTAAAAGGCAGCGTCTAGGTGGTAGGTGCGTTTTCTTGCTAAGAGGCGTTGCCCGCCTAATCTCCCGGGCGTCGCTTAGGCGGTTATTATTTTTTATTTAAAAAAATTTAAAAATAAAAAACTAAAAAAGAGAGATGCGAGAAACAAACACAGAAGAAAAGAAGAAGCGCAGAAAAGAAAGTCAAGCAAAAAATTAAATCTCATATTATATATGAAGAGTTGATATCTATTAATATTTATATTGTTGTTATTATTATTATTATTATTATTATTATTATTAAAATTTTATAAGAATTTCGTACAAAAACTAAAAAACATAAGCATAAAAATTATATTTTATAGTAAACATGAATATCTCAAGTTATTTATTATTTAAGTTTTTTAAAAAATCGCCTAGATCCCGCTTAGGCGGCTAGACGCTAAGCGGTGGGTCGCCGTCTGCCTAGTGCTTTTTATATCATTGCTTTAGGATAATAAACGAATCGCGTATTTTAAAGGTTCATAAACACGTATAATATTAATGTTATTTAAAGGTTCACAAACACAAATAATATTAATATTGATGGTACTAATGTGATTAAACATGAGTCAATAAATCAATACTAGGATAAAATACCCCTTGAGACAGCTCGAACTTGTCTCCAAACCTACTTTCCAAAATTGGAATGAACCAGCTAACCAAAAAGTTTTGCCATAATCAGGCATCATCAATTAGTAAAGTTGTTAAACAAACATTGCCGTAAAGTATGGCAAATTTGTAATTTCATCCTCCCTATTCTCAACTAATATATGAACCCAAAAAAAGTTTATCAAAGCATTCTGAACACCTAAATAACATCAATATTTGCATCTCACATCCACTTTGCAGAGGCTTCAATGCTCGAATAATCGTCAAATTAGGAATTACTTTTTTCTGGCAATGTTCTAACCATGCCATCGGCAAACCACTTTGAGAAACCTTCTTCTACGGCCTCTCGCATCCAAGCATGTCGGCAGCATGCAACGGCTTCAGGAATGGTTAGCCAACTTCTTTCTCTCTGGCTTTTTTCTGGCCAGGACTCGAGTTCCTCCTCCACATACAAAGCATACATGGAAGCTCTACACAAACCTTCTGGACTGTATTCATCCTGCAGCGTTTTACTCTTGAAACTGTAGCATCCTAGATAATGCTGAAATAAAACAATGCATATCTTAAAGCCCTGATTTTTTCAGAGAAACATCATGCTATCCACATTGCAGAACGGGAAAAGAAAAAACATAAAAAAATACATGATGATCATAGAGTTCTTCATGGTTATTAGAGGTGTAAACAAGTGCAGATGTCGCATTGTCTAAGTTCAATAAGCAATCCAAGGTGTGGGCCTTACCGAAGTGAGGTGCACTAATTTAGATGTACTATGAGAAGTTTGTCACAAGACAATCAAGATCCAAAATACAGAAACAATTAACAGCAATCCACAAAAAGAATACTTAAAAGAATGTTTGGAAAAGATTGAGGCTTTTTAGGCCAGGAAATCCCATCAACACCCTAATTGTAGTAGAACTTTGATGCCTGAACAATTATGGGAAAAGCAATAAAATGAGTACAATCAGGCACTAATTGGCTTTAATTTAGAAATTGTTTTGCTTCCCCGAGAATGTACTTTATGTACTAAACACCTGAATCCACCAACAAAGAAACTACTGGGTCGAACTCAAAATCAAGAGTTGATTATGTTCATATAAGTGGGTTACTTCATTGTCATATAGAGCATGTCACCTTATAGCAAATACTGAGGCATTGCTTTAGTAAAACACTAAAACTAAAATCGAATATTATTAATAATCATGCAGATATAATCTTTGATCAGGAAACATAAATTAAACAAACATGATTGGGAAATCAACTTCACATAATATGTCACCATTAAATCCCCTCGAACTCCCGCCTCCTCTACGGCTTCCCTGACTGCTGCCTCCTCAGCTGTTTCGTCATTCTCCCACCCACCCTGTAAAGAAAAACAGAAGACGCACAATGATGGTAGCATTGTCACTATCATATTCATTATGAATTTAATCTCGCATAGTTAAGAGGCACATGTAAAAATTAAAGAAGCATGTCTCAATCATATATTCGTATTAATTCATAGGTTTCCAAAGTTTTTGGAGGTAGACATACTTAAAAAAATCTCATATTTATCAAATTCTCAGTTAAAATGATTTACATTTTCTTCGTGACCATCAACAAAAATTCTTATCATTAATTCAACATATAAATCCATGATATCATAGAATACTTGGCATGGATACACAGCAAATTTGCATCTAAGCAAAATCAAACAAACGTGCGTATATAAGCAAAAATATTATCAGTATAATATTCAATAATCGCTATTGTAGTATTTTAACCATTTTCATTTCAAGAATTAATCCTCCAAATCGCACAATATGATTGTGTTCAATGAATGGTTTATCTATGAACATAAATATACTGTAATGACAAGAGAAAATGGTATTTGGTTTGAACTCAAGGAAAATAAAGCCAGATTGAGATTTTATAAGATGACCAGTCAAAACCATACACAAAGGCACTCACTCAAGGCTTGCGCCAAGGAAGGGCCACATCTATCAACTTAAATAAACAAAGCAAAGTCAATACAAGAAAAAGAAACTTAAATTTAGATCGTCAAAGAAAAGGTTCATAAGATGCTTTCACTGTCCCTCGGTGTTTACATCCAGTTACAAGTCAAAAAAGTCTGAGATTTCTTTCAATCTTCTTGTCTAGAGCATTTTCTAGGATACTATCAATAAAGGATAAAAATATGGGACCAGTATAAATTTATCACCAACAAAAGAATGTCATAAACCATAAAAATAAATGAAAATGATTCATGTTTCCGCTTCCAACTATTTAGATGTGCATGCCCACAACTCACACCTTGGGAAATAGAAGACCAGGTCCACTAGTAGAATTGATCATTAGTACTTCAACTATCATCTCAGATGAATCACCTCCATTGTTTTCTGCATTTATGTATTTGAATGGAATACACCTGAGAAAGAATGTGCTAGTCAGAAACAAGAAACTACGGTGCATGTTTACACATATGAACAAAGTTATCAGGTCAAACCCAGTAAAGTTTTCAGGACAAACTACACATAAATAACTGAAATATTGCATGGTTATGTTGATTGTCATAATCTCTGATTAAGGGAAACTTTTGAAACTTCTTTTGCGAAGCTTCTTATCCATTATTAATAATAGCAAAAAAGCACACACGTTGTCCGTGAAAATTACATAAAATACAACAATGGAAGAAAAAAATTGAATGATAAAGAACGTGTATTGTTTAATTGTTCTATGTTTTTTTACGAGGTAAAAATTATTTTTCGGAGAGAAAGTAAAACAAAATATTACGATAGTAGAGATGAAACCTGGGAGGGAGGATGAGAAAGTGGGATAGTGAAAATGAGACATTAATTTTTACCCTTCTTCAATTGGCTTTTTAAAAAAATTTCAATTAGTAAAATTAGGGCAGTTTAGGATGCTAACTTAATATACCAAAGACAGTTTTTATGAGACCCTCTCCCATTATAATATAGTAAAGAATAGTAAAGATATTCACAACACAAGTACAGGTAAGACAAAGTGCAGGGAATATCTAAGGAAGTTCACCCCTTAAGGCTCATCTTTCTAAGTAAATTCATGCACAAAACAAGACATACTAGATTAACATCGATGAAAATATCATACACCCTGATCAAATTGATTAAAAGTACAAACATAGGTGGAAACCGTCCAAACTTAGGATCCATCCACAAAAGATGATCAATCAAAATAGCAGCGAGCAATTTGCAAATTCACTCTTAGCTTAAAATGTAGCAAATTGTAAACTGAGTCTAAGATCACATACACAGTCAAATATGCCAGATAGTATCACCAACAGTTGATTCTGCATGTAAGCACACTCTAACCATGTAACATGGACATTCACATTCTCTTCATGATTCATCTTGCATGTCAGAGAGAGAAAGCAAGTTCTAAAAAAACAAATTTTAAAATGGTCATACACATTGAAGAAAGTCCAGAGAGAGCTTCTTTCACCCTAGCAGATCTCTAAGGTTGAGAAGAAATTAACCATTTTATTTACTTAGCATATGGCCTATTAATCATATCAAACAAAACTTGAGACCTGTGGAGCTGGTCCCTGGGTGACAAAATGGCATGTACATATGAAAAAAAAACTCCGTATCCTTTTTCTCTAACTTACCGTTTGCTCAACAACCAAAAAGGAATTCAAATTGCAAAATCATCAAGAAACATCTAAATTAAGGAACAAGATTATAGTAATCTTAACATAGTAGAGAGTGAACATAAGATGGATTAACAAAATAAATAATAAATAAAGCACTGACAACAAAAGCCATCAGCCAAAACAAGAGGATAGAAATATCTTAGGTTCTATGACACATGCATTTTCCCATCTATGTTCACTTGCATACATATGCATGAAGTTAAAGACTCCGACAATTTAATGAACATTGTCTCCCAACTAAACAAAACCCAGCAGCAAACAATACCTCGAGAATCAAAGGAACGAAATATAAAACCCAAAAGTCACACATTTCTTTAATCAAACAAAAACCCAAATTTATAATCGAATCAATAAAATTCCCAGGAAACGTCCAAAACCAATCCCTAGCTGGGAAAAAAAAATTTGAAGCGAAACTCACATGCAATCAAACACACGTCAAAGTATGCATGCATGAATATATACACACGAAATGGCGAGCGAAGAGAAAAATACCCAGCAATGAGGCGGTAACCATCCTCGTAACGCTGCTGATGTCGACCAGTTCGAGCCACCAATTCAGACATCTATTCAACAATGATAATTTAAAAAAAAAATTAACAAAAGAAACGAAAAACGTGAACGAAGTTCGAATCTGCCCCTCTGCCTGTATATATACAAGAATCAAAATCTGCCTTTTATCAATAAAAAGGAATCAAAAAAAAAATCACAATGGGCATTAAGAACCCCGCATTACTCCTCGATTTCTAGCCTAATTTCTCCAAAAACGAACCGAAAATTTTCCCATTGCTTTCTGAAAACCTATTTTTAGGAAAAAGGGGAGAAAATTAACGTGAGTTAATGGGGGAGAGTGCAGCGAATTAATCGGAGCATGTTTTTTTGGGAAATTTTGGAGTCCTCAGTCAATTTTCGGTGCTTCGAATTTGGGAGGTCGGTTATATATATTATAATAAAATACTCCATCTACATTACTTTCAAATTCTTTTCTTTTATTTCGTCCCCTGCGTGAAATGACGGTTATGCCCTTCACCCATTAGGGAGGCAATGTAGATTCTCTCCAAGGACAGTTTTGTACTTTCTCATGACAAGAAGCTTTCATGATTTGAGCCGTTAGTGCCACGTCATTCCAGCTTGGAGAATTTCTTTTTTTAATCACAAAAAATGGAAAAATATCCCATGGAGTAAAATGTTCCACTTATATTTCCAAACATATACTTCTTAATGTCGAAATAACATTTAACCACTCAATTCCGTTGTATATTTCTCTTTTCAGTTCTCTTCCGTCGTTTCAATTTTAAAAATCAATATTTTTCATTTGTTTTTACAGCGCGTATAAACAAAAATTCTTGATGAATATTTAAGAAAAAGAAGGGGGCTGCCTAGTGATGGAATAAATATGTGCACATAAAGAGTTGGTGTAATGGTGGATCATATAGAGATATTAAAGTCAAGTGTACAAATTCAAACATTCATTGGAAATAATTTTACATGCATCTGACTCATTCACCACTTGCATGCCTTCACTCCATAAAAATGTAGCACACCAACTTTTACCATGAGGCAGGCATGCTTTCAACCCCATATAATTGCCAACTTGTGCTGAAAAATAAAAATAAAAATCTCCATTATCATAGAGTAGAGTTTCCAGAAAAGAAAAAGGAATATATGAAACAGGAACGATTTTTAAATAATATTTATCTACAATAGCATCACTGACAGTAAATTGAATAAAATGACACTACTGTAAAAACAGAAAATTTGAAACAACTGTATCTCATGAACTGCCCCTACAAGAAGCGAAAACTTGAGAGCGTGATAAGGAATGCACAAGACTTGAGAGTATGTTGTCACAAAGAATGAGGAGTAATTCTAGAGCAAAACGGCAAGACAAAGTGAAGTGGTGGAGGCTAGAATTCACTTGATGAATCATGCTCAAGATTTATGTTAGCAATTTTAATGATTCCATCAATGGGAATAAGTGGTTGTTATATAAAGCTTGTTTTAGGTAGTGTTTGGGAGAGCTTCTAGGAAGCACTTCTAATATTTTCTTTGATAAAAGTGCTTCCTAGAAGCTCTCCCAAACACTACCTAAACCTTGCCAACGTCCAGATTTTATATTCTTGTTCGCAGGTTCATGACTTGGTCGGCACCGCATGTTCCTTGAACAAAATTCGCCATTTGGAACTTATCAAACCTGGTTATTGATGCATGGATCTTGTCATAAAACAGGCCATAAAAGCTACCAGTTATTAAATATCTATCATGAGGTGGGACTAACATTCAAACGAATTGTGTGTGCGCCCAACACAAGGAGCATTTCCAATGCTCCAAGTAAAAAGTTAAGATTCCAACTAAAAGAGAACAAAATGAGCCAGCCATGTATATCTTTACACAGGAACCTGGCACTAATGAATGAATGAACCAGCAATGGATACTATATCTAACCTATAAAAAGTGGTGTGGGGGAGCGGGTCGGCTGTGGAAAATTCTCCTCAACACCCAGTCCAACTGTAAGCATTTTGTTGTTTCCATCTCTCACTTTCGTAAGATGAACCCAACTGTCAATTCACAAAAGCCGCCAGATAATATCAAATTAGCCCAGTAATAACTAAGAATATGGTACAATATTGATTTGTAAATAATCTACCAGTTTAATGAATTCAAACGCTCACTTTAGTGTGCTCCTTCACGTTTGAGTTAATAACCGACAAGGTGAACCATTAAGGTGTGACAATTTCAGGAATTAGTATCTTCAATACCACCAGTCACTTGTTAACTTCTAAATACAACTTTCCATGGCATCCGTCATGCAGCCTCGCTCACTTAAACATGCTGTTAGTAAATCTAATCCTTCATAAACAATAGATTCTTCAGGATGGGTTCTATCACCAGTAAAAAACACATGCATGCCACTTCCAAGTTCGATCCAGCTGCAACCAGGTGACTTCTTCACATCATGTTGCTTCATTGTATTTCTCAAGTTTGCCACCTCTTCATATCTTCCAGCCTCTCCATAAATATTTGACATCAAAATGTAATTTCCACAATGTTCTGGGTCAAGCTCAAGCACATGTTGGACAGCAACCTCAGCCAAATTAGCATTTCCATAGAGGCGGCATGCACCCAAAAATGTCCTCCACACCACTTGATTGGGTTTGATTGGCATATTCAACAACAACTTAAAGGCCCCCTCAAGCAGCCCAGCTCGACCAAGCATGTCAATCACACATGCATAATGCTCAATAGCCGGAGAAACACCATACTGAGGCAGCATTTCTGCGAGAAGCTCTTGGCCATGGCTCACAAATCCAGCATGGCTGCAGGCTGCTAATACCCCAATGAATGATATCTCATCGGGCTTCAACCCAAACTCACACATGCGGTAAAAAAGATCCAATGCCTTATTTCCATAACCAAGCAAACCATATCCCATTACCATAATGTTCCATGATGCCACATCCTTAACTTTTATCTTGTCGAAAACCAAGTGTGCCTCTCTCATACTCCCACATTTTGCATACATATCCATAACTGCATTTTCAATGTATGTACCACTACCAGCCTTGACCAATCCACGTATAATCATGTAGCCATGAATCTCTCTACCATGCGTTAGTGCTGCTAAATGTGCGCAAGCGGGAAGCACAGCAGTGACAGTCACTAAATCTGGCTGAAACTTAGAGCTTAACATACCCTTCAAAAGCCTCAAAGCTCCATCATGATCGCCGCATTGCTCATAAACACTTATAATGGAGTTCCAACGAATACATATCCTTCTCAATCCCGCTCTCAAAAACTTTCAATGCATCCGCAAGCTGCCTGCATTTTCCATACATATCAATCAATGCGTTTGAAACGGCAATACCCAAATCATACCCCATTTTAATTGCAAGTGTGTGAATTACCTTCCCATTATCAACATCTCCAGCCAATGCAAGAGCAGATAGTACACCAGTAATGGTGAATTTATTAGTCTTGACCCGAATGTCGGCCATCCTCCTAAAAGTCATCAAGGCGTTACCAAACTCCCCGATATGCACGTACCCATTAATCATAGCATTCCAAAGCACAACATCATCTCTCTCAGGCAATCTATCGAACACTTCAACTGCCTCATTAATCAATCCAAACTTCAAATAACTATGCACCAGTGCACTCCCTATAAACAAGTCGAACTTCAGCCCGTGTTTAAACAACAACCCATGAATATTTCTCAAACCCAAAAAATCTGGGCAAGCCTTGATTACACAAGGGAAAGTGAACTTATCAGGAGCTACACCTAACAGTCGCATCTTACAGTACAAGTGAAAAGCTTCAGTTGGCATGTCATTGATGGTTAAGCCAGCTATAATAGAATTATAAACGAATACGTTGTGAACATGGGTAGACTCATAAAAAACAGATAACGCATCATCAATGGAACTACACTTAGCGTACATATTTATAAGGCTAGTAGAAGAAAGAGCAGAATTAAGATGACCACAAGAGAACATCTGTGCGTGGATTTTTCTTCCTTGCCAGAGTTCTTGATTCTGTGCACATGATTGAAGCGATGCAATGCAGGTTGATAGTTCTAGAGCTGGAATTGAGTTGGAAGAGAAGTGGCGGGAGAATTGGTCACGCGTTCTGCGTAACTGACATGCCAAGATCGCTCCTTTATTCATTCAGAATGCAATCTAGTACGATTTTATACGCATTCAAGCAAAAATGACTAGCGACGCCGACGGCGATGGACGGATGCAGGAATTGGTGGCTCCGGCGAGAGGGCACGGGGAGGATGATGGGACGAAAATATTTTCAAGTAGGCCTTTGGGCTTTTTGGTCCTTTTATAGCTCAAAGATTGGGCCTGAATTTCAAAGGTCCATTTGCAATAGTAAAACCTAATTTCATCCAAATTGGGGAAATTTCAATTTTCAGAATTTCATGAAACAGATCATCTCCAAGTTTAGATTCAGAGGGACCGATGTTCATAATCATCTGAGTTTACAGTTTACAATTCAAGAACTGAAGTGATAATTGGTTTGCCATAAAATTTAAATCAAAAATAATTTTACTACTTTACTCGATTTTGTAAAAAGAAACGTTCAAAAATATTTTGTACCATAACCAGACTTTTTTTTGGAAAATTATTTTCTCTATATATTTATTTTTTTGCAATTTTGATCTCAATGTTATCAAATTTCAGTTTTAGTACAAAATAATAAACTTTTTTAACCTTTTTTTACTTTTTTTTTTTTAAAAAAAAGGATTAATTGTTTGGATCTTAATATAACATTAACCTAAAAAAAAGGATTAATTGTTTGGATCTTGATATAACATTAACCTATGAATAAATATTGAAGAAAGTTGGAAAATTAAGCTGAAAACCTAAAACCACAAGGATATATATATATATTAGTATGGCCGATCAACAACAAATGAAACCCACAATTCAGGTTTCACACTTTCAAGATTGGACAACTTCTGGAATGAGATATGGTTGTTTCTTACAGCTTTAAATATGGTGTTTTACAAGATTGAAGGCCAAATGAACTTGTTCAAACCTTCCAAAAATCTATCAGTACTGCTCTACGAGTTCTAACAGCGACTTGTAAGTTCCCAAACCCGCGCTGAAGATGCCCAAAGCCGCAATACCAACACTGAGCACAACCTGAGAAAGGAAAATAATCGAGGCAAACAAGAATCATCAATCAACAGAAGGAAACGAGTGATCTATGAGATTCGCGTCAATATTTCAACTCTAAAAGAATACACAATACGAGTATCTAAGATTCTTGGAATTAAGGGACATAACCTGAGTTTTTGTGGCTTTCCTCCCCTGGATTTTCAAGAAGCACAAAGCTGGCATTATTATTGCCTGCATCAAAGCCACATGACGAGTTCGTGTTAGGAATTCTATATTGATAAACTCTGTATGAAGTTTGCCATGCAAATAGAGGAAAAAACGCTCAGCATCCGTAAAATTGACAGAAGTAGCATGTTTACCATAAGAACACTAAAAAGAGAACCGATTAGAGACATCACAGTACCTGCAAAAGAAAAGCGAGAAATAATGTTCATCGGTTCATACACTGTTCGGAACAACAAGACACATAAAATGTCAAAGTAGAAGAAATTGAAAAAGCAATAACATGACAGTCACCTACCAAAAAAGGGAATAAGAAATGCGACGATTAGGGAAGATATGACAAGAGCTGTTCGTAGAAGAACAAAACACCAATAACTAACTGGACAAGCTATCAGGCAGCAACTCCTCCAGACTTCTGGCCAGAGGGTTCATCAACAGGGAATACGTATTTACTGCTAAGGAATTAAGAGCTATTTCCACAAAAATATAAAGTATAGCATCACGATATATTATTTTAGCAGAGATTTTCTGAAAGGATATTTGGTGAGTGGATTAATAACCTGCACAAAAAGAAACAAGAAGTAAATCAGCAATGTCAATAGAGCACATCAACAAGCACTATCATAGTGTTCATCATCCATCAGGACTCACCGTTGTCCATAATGCGATTTTAGTACCAACTGAATTTGGTGGTAAATTCAAAGTTATCTGTGACTGTGTGTCTTGACCAAACATAAGAAATCCCATAGTAGCAGCACCACCGTAGATGATAACACATAGAATGAAACTGCATCAGCGACCAAACAGAACAGTCATGGTGCTTAGAACAGATAAAGTCTACTACTGCATGATGAAGGTTCCAAATATCAGTTGTTCAGTACCATATTACTATTGCTTTAGTGAATTTGGTTTTATCAGCCATTGATTGGTAAATATTTGGAAACACTGAGTGTCCGGAGTAGCAATAGCCGTAGACACCAATGGCGAAAGGCATGCCACTCCAGCTCACCGCTTTACTGCTTTGATGAAATCCAACTCCATCCACTGTCCCAATAAGAAATAAACACAGAACCACCAGAACTGTTGCAATGACCCCACCGGCTGCCAAGAGAATAAGATTACTCAAAATTCCACGCATTGATAAATGTGATAAGAGAAAGAAGTAGAATTCTCAAAGTTACCAGAAAGGTAAGAAATTAATCGCAGATCTTTCAACCAAACAGTTGGTAAGATAACAAGAACAGCAAGAATAGCAAACAAATGCATGGAATCCAGCTCCAAGCCCGGTAAGTTCATAGATGTTCTGGGAAATAGTCTTGTGAGATTATCCCCTTCAAGGATAATAAATTCCACACAAGATGTCTGCACTCACAGGAAGTGTTAGAATCAAGTCAAGTTTTTCAAATCACCCAAATCCGAAAACAGTGGCGTAAAGCACTTGGCTTACATATAGCTCCGCGTACAATATTATCTGCAAAAACAAAGATAAAGTACCATCACTGTAGATAAATTAACAAAAGCAATACATCAATTAGATAATTTTGACATTTTCAATCTTTTGGTTCATGCCTTCCCTCCTTAGAGGAGAGTTTGATTATAGATAGTCTACTTGCAACGAACACAAATATAAACTAACCGTAATAACAACTTACGGATACAAAAATGCGTCCATGTATCCCAAATGCAGCGGCTCCCATATCAGGAAATGTCATAATTCCTTCTGAACTTTCAAAGCAGTATTTCATTAGAGTAGCAGTATAACAACAGATCAATGCAAAGAGAACAAGCACCAGCAGACTGGCCCAGCCAGATTCTTTCACCGTATATGGTGTAGAAAGAAGTCCAACTCCAGCCATTACATTAATACCTGTGCCATAGCAAGAAGGTGAACATCCAAATAATAATAATAAAGATGACTATTTAAACTATCAAATTCAAACCAGAATTAGACAAAATATTTTTTATAGCTAGAAACCACTCACTAATCACAATAGATTCATGACTTTTTATAAATGTATTTAATGTCAAATGAAACTCACAAGTTCAAGCTATTTGAGTCTTACTTAATAGAATTGGATAATCAATTTGAAAAGAATGAATCTAGCATTAAATGATATATTTGAACTTAATTTGATCAAAACTTTGGCCCAGTACAGTCTAATTTTCGAACTGCGAGCTATAGCAAAAATAATTTGAACTCGAACTTTCACATATCAATTTGAATAGTATTCGACTCAATTCAGTTGAAAGACTCCCCTGCTCTCATACCAAAAGTTTGAATACCCACGATCCTATCTGAAAATCCTGTAAAGTCGGTGGAGAATCCATTGCACAGAGCAAGACAAAGTTCGCAAGTTGTAAACTGATACTCGTTTAGCCAAAAATATAAGAAATTTACAGATTTGTGGATCATGTAGCTTACAGTTGAAGATGGTCAGAACTAAGCTACATCCATGCTTTTAAAGGGAATTCTCCTGTCATTGCTGTTTGTACATCGAAGCTTTGTCGGACAATGAGTAATGGGTTCTCAAGTCCGTGTCAAGATCCTCAGTTTGACCCTTATAATCACTAAGCATGGATGCCTTTATATTTGAGTCCCAGATATTTTGACTGTTGATGTCCATGCTTGCATAACCAGCACCAAGATATACCTCGAAGTGTCCCAAAGTTTGGCGATGCAGCTATTGAATAAATGTCAGTTGTTTCTCTGGAGAAAAAAACAAACAAGCTGTAAAATTCATGGCCGTTTTAAAAATAGGCAATAACTCTTTGAGCTTCATGCATTTGATCCACCCGAACCAAAAAGATTGAAACTGTAAAATATAAGATTGAATTGTCTGTACCTCGATAGTTAAGCTCATCAGTCAATCAGGTTGCAGCAAAGATGAAGGATGAAAGGTCCAACGCATTTTATAGCAAACAGAGAACTTATAAAAATGAGTTGGATAAAATTAAATTAGCAAGAAACATGTTAATTGTGAAGAAGGAGAGATATGGCTGCCAAACTCGTACGAGGCTTCCAGCAGACTACAAATATTAATGCTTGCATCAAAAACTATGAAATATGGACATAAACAGCAAAGAAAAAGTCAAAAGAAGAAAGAAAAAAAAAATTAAAAGTCAAAAAGGGGGGGGGGGGGGGGGGTGGGGGGGGGGGGTGGGGGGGGG